>NC_071988.2:11595900-11903600 GCF_028885655.2 Pongo abelii
GGAAAGAAGTCTTTCCCGTCCAGCGATATCAATTTCATGGGCATTCTTTAAGAACTAGGGCAGTGGTTCTTATGCAGAGGAGATTTTGCCCCAAGGAGATGATTTTGGCCATGATTGAAAACATTTTTGGTTGCCAAAAATAGGGGAGTTGCCACAAATAGGAGAGTTGCCACTGGCATCTATGGAATAGGGAACATAGATGCTGTCAAACACCCTATAGTTCCCATAACGAAGATTTATCAGACCCCAAAGGTCCATAGCCCTTCGGTTAAGGAATCCTGGACTAGGGTGTTGTTTACAAGCTTCTCAGGGATTCTCAACAGGAGAGAGAAAAGGAACTTCCTTGACATAAAGAGTTGGGGAAAAGTTATATCAACTAAGCACCTGCCATGTGCCAGGTCTAGCACATGACTTTTCTTAAACCTCACAACCAAGGGTAGATATTGTAACTCCATTTTACAAAAAAGGAAATAGGACCTCAGAAAGAGAAATTACTATGCAATAAAAAACTCAATTTAGCTGGGACTTAAACTCAAATCTGTTAGATATAAAGGCCAAAGTGGAGACTAGTTTTTTTTTTTTTCCAGTTTTAAAATGTAAGTTGTTTTCATTGATTGCTTACAATTCTTAACAAGGCAGGAAAATGTCATTATGCTCATGACTAGCTTTAAGCATCAATAAGTTTAGTCTGATTTTACTAGCTTTTTATAAATATAAATATTTTGCTATTAGAATACTTACGTAATCATTAAGATTTTGTTTAACACAGAAGTATTAGGCATAGCTTTATTGGGAAGTTGAGATTACAGGTTATTTTCATTACTGTCTATATTTTTCTGAACTTTGCAATTTTAAAAATGATTAGCATATGTTAAAATTATAAAGTTGCCAATTAGGTTTATTTTAATGTGATATAAATACACAATTATTTCAAGATATAGAGTAAATTGCACAGAGGACATAGACTCATTTATTTGGGGATTATATAGATTTGTTGGCTGTGAAATCTAAAATCAGATTCCATTTATTATCACATGTAATTCTTTATGTGTTACAAGAAGTGGACACAAATTTAAAAAGAAAAGCAGGTATGCAATTTATATTTCCAGGGGGCTTGTAAAATATAGTTTTGCCTAAACTGATCAAAATATTTGAGGTGCCTTCTCCTCAAAACTGCCTGTGAAATTTCACTGGGTTACCCCATAGCTGACTCTAATTTCATTTTCTCCTCAATTATTCTACCCATTATTGGGTGTAATATCCTCCATAACTCCACTCTCATAGCGACTTGCTAGAATTTCTGCATTGTTGTTAGCTGTCTCCCCCGAATTATAAGTCCTATAAGGCCAGGTTTTATGCTTATTCAACTATATATCCCCTTATCACCCAATGCAGCGTCTTGCACATAGTAGGAAGCCAATAGATTCTTGCTTAGTTGAAATAATTCTAGCCCTGGGGCCAAGGTGCTAACATTGCCGTGATCTCGGAGAAGGAAGTGGTGGGGTATTGCAAATAGTGTCTGTGCTTAGCAGGCACATTTATATGTAGGGTTAGTGGCCTCTATTTTTAATTTACTTGATTATTCTACAGTATCGACTTTTTTTTTTCTTAAATAATTCTTTATTTACATCCAAAGATCAAAAGTCATTCAAGTTGAAGCCCTTCCCACAAGCATTAAGTTCTGCTCACAAAATGTTCAGGAACATTAAAAATCTCTGACATGAAAAATGTGTTACATCACAAGATTTTAAGATGAACTAAGTAAATAAATATGTAGCTCTGCATTTGTGGAGCAGCGGTAGGCAGACCTGCGAAACGACTGTGGCCCAAAGCTTAAGGCTGCATCATCGGTCAGGTGTGGATGAGATCCATCGAAACAGTGAGCGACGCCTGCCATCTACAGGTCACAATGTGTATTGCCGCATAGGTGCCAGTAGACCTTGAATTTAAGAAGCCTTGGGAGATGATACTTAGTGATGCGATCTCGAAGAGACTGTCCTATGTTGAATTATTATTCAGTGTAAAAATATAATCAAATAATCATAACTATTAATAGATAACAGGTGACATTTCCCTTCACACTTTCCTCTGTATAATTCTTATTTTACAAAATTGAAAATGAAGAGCTTTGTGTGTCTTCCACTTTTATTATCATTATGGTGCTTTGTCCTCCTTCACTTTGTGATTATCTCTGCATACGTCTGTCTTCCCCAGGAGCCAACTAACTCATGCGGTGCAGGGGACGCATATAATTCATCTATGTATACGCTCTTGCCTAGAGCAGGGTTTGACACATGGCAGGTATTGTACAAAGATTTGATGCATGAGTGCTTAAGGGAATGAATAAATACACGAAGTAAATCAATCAACAACTAATTATTTTTGAGTCACCTTGTTCTAAATTACATATAAATTTATGAAGAAAAATTGTAGTCTAACATAGATATATACATATGTATACATGTTGAGCACAGTGTCTGCCCCACAGCAGGTGCACAGTAAACATTATCTACATTAGACTATAATGTATGTGAGTGTGTACATATATCTAAGCATATGTGTTTAGTTGGTTGTTTGAAAACTTATGCAATAAATCAAGGGATTAATACTTTTTATTAAAATCCTTAAATCTGTATGTTAAGGATCTTGTGAGTTCAGCTTCGGGTCCCCATCTATGTCATTTTATCAGGCAAAATGTTCTGAAAGATTCATTCCATTTAGAAAGTAAACATGATGGCAAGGTCACAGTTATTATTTCTCATTTATTTTGTTCTTTTGGAGATTGACCATCTAGCTTAAGTCAGACAAAATGGGAACAAAGAAAAAAAATGTTTAGATAAAATAATTGTAAGAGAGAGAATATAAAAGGAAGTGGAAAAGTAAGATTAATATTGTTTTGCCTAAGAGACCCAGTTTCTCTCCCAACTTCTCCCCCACCAACACAAACTTGAAGAAACTTTTTGGATGTTTAACCTTAATTATCTTTAAAAATAAGGAAGCAATGCTTATGGGGCACTGCTGTGTGGCAGGCACTGTGCTTGGCATTTCTGTGAATTTTCACATTTAATCTGTCCAACAGGTCCAGCCCTAGAAGACATTTATTGGCAGACCCCTTTTATGGACCATGAAACTGAGTCTCAGAGAGATTATTTCTGCAAGGTCACGCTGTGGGAGGTACAGGGATGCACTGGAATGAGCTCACACTGGCTTATAGGAGGCAACTCTTCATTCAGTAATGTCATGTTGGCAGCTTGAAGTCAGCCACGGTGGAGCTATTTACAGCACATCAAGGAGCAATTGCTGCAAAGAAGTCCCTGTACCTGCCTGGTTGTTAAACATATGCCAGCACACCACTGGTTAAGATGCAAAGATAAGAGTTTCAGAATATTTGACTTTAAAAGGCATCTCTTCTAATAAACCACACTAAACAAGAGTTAAGGGAAAGTCTAGGTAAGGTTTATATAGCAATTCATAGTTTAAAAAACAAAACCTTTATGCACGCGTAGTGTCCCAAAAATGAAACAGCTTTGCCTTTCTCTTTTCTTTTTTGGTCTTTCTTCCCTCTTCCTCTCCTTCTTCATCACAGTTACTGCCATATACTGAAGGTCGGCTGTATCCTGCTAGGTGCTTGCCACAAACTACAATATTTATAACACTGAGAAAAATAAAGCATGAGTCAGGTAAGCACAAAGCCCAGAATTACAACCAGGAATATGGAATAAAGGTTTTATCCCTCGTTATGTGAGTCTTTTGTAGGTTTTTGTTGGTTTGTTTTTTCATGTGAGTGTGTTTGCAGACCTAACCCCTCATGTTTCTTCTTCTGAAATGTTCCCTTTTTCTTTAATTCAATTTTTCAACAAATATATGAGCACAGAGTATGTGCTGCACACTGTTCCATGAGCTAGAGATGCAATAGTGAAATCAGGAGAGGTCTCTGCCCTTGGGAATGTCCCTTCTTGGGTAGGGAGAGAGGACACAAAGCAGGAGAGACAGGACAGCAAAGTAACCTAGCAAGAGGGCTGGGGTTTGAGTTCTGGGCCCACCACTTCCTAACCGTGTGACTGTGGACAAGTTACTTAACTTCTTTATGCCTCAATTTTCTGCCATATGCTAAAAGGGGATAGCAATGGTCTCTATGTCTTATGGTTGCTGTGATAACTCAGCTTCATTACATTAAATAGTATCAGGCATATATAAATAGTAAATGCTAGTATATATTAGTTACTACTTTTAAGGAAACAGCTTAATTACAGGCTATAACTAGAGTTACGAAGGAAACACACCAAGTACTGAGATTGGGTTGAGAGTGGAATATTTTAGATGAAGTCATCAATAAAGTCCTTTTCGGAGAACTGATAAAAAGGATGAGAAGGTATCCTTCCTGGCATTGCTGGAAGAAGATTTCTAGATTAAGGAAGTGAAACTGCAAAGCTCTGAAATGTTGAGATGTTTATTACTCAAGGGAATGTTAGAGTTCAGTGTGCTTGGGGCACAATGGAAGCAGGTGGAGCAGGACAAGATGAGGTTGAAATGGCAGGAGGGGACCAAATCATGTGAGGCCTTAGAGCCCCCCTTATAGAGTTCTGTTCTCTTTTTAACTACTTAAAACCCTTCCTTCCTTCCTTCCTTCCTTCCTTCCTTCCTTCCTTCCTTCCTTCCTTCCTTCCTTCCTTCCTTCCCTCCTTCCTGTTGTAATTTGCTATATGTCTAAGAAAAATTGGCTAGTTCTTTTTTTTTTTTTAAATTTGGAAACTTAGCGCTAATCTTCACTTTCATCGAGACCCTATTTTCCAGGGCTATTTTCAGAAAGTTACTTTTAGAGGCAATTTTCTGGGCAGCAGAGATTTTTCAATAACTTCTGTGGAATCCAGGATCCTGGGTCTCAAAGGTACAATTGCTGCGGACGGTGTCCACACCAAGTTGCTGTTATCCTGACCTTGTAAACACCACGCAGGTGCCTGTCTTATTGGTTGTCTCAAACTGCCAGAGAAAGCGGCAATGACAGTTTCGTTTCACCCAGTCCCTTGAGTTATGAGTAATTTTGCTAGAGTCTTGTCATTTTCTGGCAGATTTCATGAATTTGTGCTGAATTTGCAAACAAAGGCAAAAGGCAAACAATGGTCTAAGTGGCTTTGAGATTGCCTCATTAAACTGCAGCCTGCCAGAAGCTTTCTGCTTATAGCAATGAACACATCTGAGCTCTCCAATGATGTCACCGTCTAAAACTCTGTTCACATCTCTTTGAGGCGATAAAGTCCCATGTGCAATTAACTAAAAATAAATAAAGTGAAATAAATAAGAAAGAGTAAAGGGAAGAGCAGAAAACTGCTCTAGCAAAGAAGAATGCCCAAGTTATCAGGAAAGCTAATTTTCAGTGCTATTGCTGCCATATCAGCCTTGTCACCAATAATCAGTTTCCCTAAGTTTTTCAAGACTCAGTTTACCTCTATGGAACTGGAATACACTGACATGCTCTTTTTTTGAAGATTCCACTGAATTCCTCAAGTGTATACCCAGGGATGGGGTCATGTGGCACACTGTACAAAATATTTTTTAATTTCAGAAACACGCATTTGTGACATTTTGTAAAAGCCCTTTGAAAAATGTCTTTTTCAGTTGTGCTATACTCAGTTAAGTATGACTGTATTGACCTTAACTTGCATTACTCAGAAGACACTTTACTAGGCATATAGGAATAGATCCACTGGTGATGAGCCTACTGCATGGGTGGCACATCACAGAGCTTGCCTGGTTTAATTCTCAGAACCACCATATAGGGAAGGCATCATTAGACCTTTTCTTTTTGTAAAACTTTTATTTTAAGTTCAGGCTATGTATTAGTCTGTTTTCATGCTGCTGATAAAGACATACCTGAGACTGGGTAATTTACACAGGTAAAAGGGTTTAATGGACTTAGAGTTCCACATGGCTGGGGAAGCCTCACAGTCATAGCAGAAGGCAAGGAGGAGCAAGTCACATCTTACATGGATGGCAGCAGACAAAGAGAAAGCTTGTGCAGGGAAACGCCCATTTTTAAACCATCAGATCTCATAAGACTTATTCACTGTTATGGGAAACGCCCACACCCATGATTCAATTGCGTGATTCAAAAACCTAGAGGAATTACGTTCCTCTAGTTTTCTCCCACGACATGTGAGAATTGTGAGAGTTACAGTTCGAGATGAGATTAGGGTGGGAACATAGAGCTGAACCATATCAGGGTACATGTGCAGGTTTGTTATATAGGTAAACTTGTGCCATGGGGGTTTGTTGTACAGATTACTTTGTCACCCAGGTATTAAGCTTAGTACCCATTAGTTCTTTTTCCTGATCCTCTCCCTCCTCCCACCCTACACTTTCCAATAGGCCCCAGTGTGTTGTAGTCCCCTGTATATGTCCATGTTTTCTCATCATTTAGCTCACACTTAAAAGTGAGAACATGCAGTATTTGGTTTTTCTGTTCCTGCATTAGTTTGCAAAGCATAATGACCTCCAACTCCATCTATGTTCCTGCAAAGGATATAATCTCATTCTTTTTTATGGCTGCATAGTATTCCATGGTGTGTATGTACCACATTTTCTTTATCCAGTCTAACATTGATGAGCATTTAGATTGATTTCATGTCTTTGCTATTGTGAATAGTACTGTAATGAACATGTGTGCGTGTATCTTTATGACAGAACAATTTATATTCCTTTGGGTACATACTCAGTAATGGGATTGCTGGATCAAACAGCGGTTCTGTTTTTAAGGGCTTTTCTTAAGAGTGGCAATTAGTTGAAGCAACAGGGATCAGTATTTCACAAGGCCATGTAGCCTAGGAGTAGTGAAGCTCGAATCCAAACACAGGTCTAGCTGATTCATAAGCCCAAACCAACAAAAAGGAGCAAGATAAAGTAAAAAGAGAGACACGCTGAGATGCAGAAGAAAATTTCAAAAGACTAGTATTTCATTAAACAAAAGCTGAAGTCCTTAGGTAAATTATTTCCTCTTGCCTCTGTCACAAGTGATACTCATAAATTATGATGAAATAAACCCATTGACTACCCTCATGTGCTTTTTAGAAGACTATAAGAGGTTATTTTTATTTTAAACAATAGGTGCTCTCATTTAAAATGACTTGGAGTCCATGAAATTTGTTGCCCCAAGAGAAAAAGAGCTATAAGTATCTAATCCATTTGAAGAGTCTGCCCCTAACAAGTGATATCTGAATTCAAACCCCTCTAAGTTCAGGAGCCTAGGTTATGCTCAAAGTACTCATCTGTAAAGTGGGGTACAAAGACTTAACTCCCTGGGTTAAGTTCATAAGGCTGAATGAAACCATATGTCATGGAGCAGTATGTTTGGCATATCATATCTGATTAATAAATACTTGTGGTCTTCATTTCCTTTACTCTTGTCTGATATGGAATTCTATGTGATTGAAGACACAAAGTACTTTTATTTTTTTGAAAGTCAGGGTCTCACTCTGTTACCCAGGCTGGAGTGCAATGGTGCTATCATAGCTCCCTGCAGCCTCAAACTTGTGGACTCAAGTGATCCTCCTGCTTCAGCCTCCCAGAGTGCTAGGATTACAGGTTTGAGCTACCATGCCTGGCTAAAATAATGCATTTTTGACAAAGAACAGTATTCGCATCCAGAGAAGCAGGCTGCCAACCTCCCAGTCCTTGAATTTCAGAGGGCATCCAACCTCCTGGGCCATCTTGAACCAAGCCTCTGCAAAGGTACGGACCTTATCCAGAGCAGCCTTGGTCTTGGCCTGTTTGACCATAACCATTTCTGAAGGAGGCGTGGCTTCCAAGGCAGAGGGGTTGTGGAAAAAGAAATGTCTCCCGTGACCCGAAGATTCTCCCTGAGCAGCAGCTTCTTTCTCTTCTCTCCCCTCCCCTGGTTGTTGTGCCCTCCCTGCAGGTCACCACAGATCTTTCAGTCTGCCCCTCTCTCTAAAAAACAGTGTCAAGTGAATTTCTCCTATAAAGACTCTTCCTTAGAAGACTGGAAAGTTATGGACTGGCCTTCCTGAAAACTATATGTGGAACAAAAGGAAGTAGAAACTTCTCCCTGCAAGGAAGGCTTTCTCCCCTAAGGAGAGGTGCCCACCACCCTGCATCTTCCTATAGAAAGAAGTGGACTTGCCTTTACTGGGTCAAGAGGGCACCATGTTCCTAATTGAGCAGAGGAAGACACCAGTCCTCCCTATGTCAAGTGGACCCCTGGTTTGGAATAGACCAGCTAACTAGACGGTATTTCCCAATAGCCTCCCCAGATAATGTGAGCTAGACATGCTTTCCAGTTCACGACAAATGGCCTGTGAGCTTTTCAGCTTGTCCCAGACTAGCTCTTCCCACCTTCCTCTCCAGAGTGTTGTCTCTTATTGTTGCTGCTACTGCTTCTACTGATGATGCATCAACTAGCTGGACTATGAAAGGAGGTACCCTGATTCAGTTCTGTGGTCCAAGTTTATGAAAAAACACAAGCCATTGGTGCTGCTGGCAATGACATCTCTGTTGCTTTGCTGAAACATCTCCCCACATCCAGCCACACCACTACCTCTATTCTTGCCACAGCCTCCCATTGACATTTCCTTGGGCTTACATTACCCTTCTTTCATGGGTGCCCACATTGATCAATGCTGAGACAAAATTTTCCATGTTCCATAACCACCCAGTCACTGGCCCCTATCAGAAGCAGATGCATGTTTTTACACAGCTAGAGAAAGAGTTTCAGCATTGCTGCTGCCCAAGGTACCACCATGTCTGTTGCAGAAGGTGAAAGGATGCCCTTGATCATCCGTAACAGGCTGTAAATCCCCTCCAGCACTCATGTTTACCTCATCTCCCCAGCACCCAACTCTGCCTGAGATGAGTGCTTTGCTTAATACTTCAAGCACAACCACAACATCTTGACTCATGACCACAATGGAGTCATTCCCAATGATGGAAGCAAGCTTTGTGGCAATCCAAGTGTTCTTACCAAACGTAGACTAATCCCTGGCTTGATCTGAAACCTAACTGCTCACTGCAATGACCTGCCCCTTTCAGAGCAAGTCTGCTTTGCCAAGATGGAGAAGCTCTCATGGATGACCTGCATTTTCCCCAAAGTGACCCCAAAGACTGCCTGTCCTCTGCAATGAGCACAACTATGGGAATGAAAAACTAACTGCTTCAGTGACTACTCCTTGAGAAGCAGGTCTCTTGTGGCCAGAGATTCAGGCATGACGGTGATCAAGAGGAACAAGATCCAACTTAGAATCAACCTAGAAAGAGTGAGTCACACCCAGAGACTTGGGAGTAAGATGAAGTAGGAAATCTGCCTCAGCCCATTCTGCCTCCTCAAATGCTCACTGAAATAAATACCTCTTGGAAATATTAGGCTTTCAAAAATATGTCATACTGTATATTTTTGGAGGGTATTTGAAGATAAATAGAAACAAAAATTTACTGGTACAATGTACCAAAGTTATATCTGCCATGAAAGAAGTAACTAAATATTTAGGCCTCCAAATATTGTGTTGTGATTTTTTACACCTGGCTTCTGAGAACAGCACTTTCTACTGGATCTTTGTCTCTGTGGTCCCATTTAGCCAGTGAGAAATCCAAAGTGAGAATTTCTTCCCAGCCAAGGCTGGTAACAGACTGGAATGAAGAAGTCGCAGCCCACAACCTTAGTTCATTTTCAATGAAAATGAACTTGAAAACAAAGCCCCAGACAACAGAATGACTTTCCTCTCAGCAAACATTTTTTCAGATCATGTTTTTCATTATTCTATACTTTACAGTTATGCCATGGAACACTGAGCCTGTGTATATTTTATTACTGATTATTCAAAGACTGTCATGGTTGTATATGGATGGGTTGCACAAGTGGTATTTGTTTTCTAAAAAGAACAAAATAACCATTCAGTGTGAGAGATTTGCCTGTAGCTGTATTAATCTTTTATAAAAAAATTACCTTTCAGCACAATAGAGGAAAACAGGTTAGACAGTGATATAATTTGGCTCTGTGTCCCCACCCGAATCCCATCTCCAATTGTAATCCCTACATATCAAGGAGGAGAAGATGTTGGATTATGGGAGATGTTTCCCCCATGCTGTTCTCTTGATACTGAGTGAATTCTAATGAGATCTGGTGGTTTTATAAGTGGAAGTTTTTCCTGTGCTCATACACACCCTATCCCGCTGCCTTGTGAAGAAAGTGACTGTTTCCCCTTCCATCATGATTGTAAGTTTCCTGAGGCCTCCCCAGCTATGCAGAACTGTGAGTCAATTACACCAAACCTCTTTCCTTTATAAATTACCCAGTCTCAGGTACTATCTTTATGGCAGTGTGAGAACATACTAATATGGACGGTAAGACCTAAGCTTTGAACCCTGAGTCTTGAGTCAAGAGAATAAAGATCTAGTCCTTGGAGAATAAGTAGAATCTTTTCCTGGGAGGTATTAATCTTATATAGACTGTTAGAACATGATTGAGGTTGTAATGCTGAATACAGTTAAAATTCCCCTACCACACATGAAGATTCTCCTACTACTAGGAGGATAGAGGTCAAGTTTCCTGACTTATACACAAACTGGGCATGCATTAAAGATTGGTAGAATAATTGAATAAATTAATAAGTAATGAAAATCAGTGATTGAATATAGAGTGTAATGAGAGTCACATGGGCAGACAAATTAGAAGCTAGAAAATTATGAACAATACTCAAGACAGAGAAATGCCATGAATCAAGAGTCAAGACTGAAGGTCAGGAAAAAAACAGGGGGAAGCAACCAAAATAACAGGAGGAAAGAACACAGACAGGTCTCCCTGAAAGACAAGATTTGAGTGACAGAAATTTCAGTTAATATCCTAGTGCCACTACTTATAAACTCCGTGACCCTTATTAGGTTACATACTCTCTCTTAGATTAATTTGTATGAGATTAAGTCAATCTTCTCATCTGAGAAATGGTAATAGAAGGGGTGATTAAAGGACAAACTGAGATGGCATGTTTACTTCTTTTAATGCAACATATCATATATAATATGTTTGAAAGATATATTAATTTTATTTTTATTATGAATCTCATCTATCAAATAGCAACTGTGTGTCAGCCACTATCATGGGTCCTTGAAGCATAATACATTTCTTTTTACTCCTCTGCTAGTTGTAGTTATTTTCCTCTCCCAAATTGTGCAAATAGGATAACTACACGTACATACTGGCTTAAGCCATAGGTGACAAGCTTGCCCCAGTTCACCTAGAACTTTCCAATTTCAACACTGGAAACATCTCAGCCCCAAGCAAATAAGAGTGACTGGTTTGTTGAATAAATTCTCTATTCTTCAATGAACATTCTTTGAGCAGCGACTGAGCCACGCAGCCTGCTTATATATTCCACCTGGCATCTGAAGTAAATCATGCATGCAGTTCCTATTCTCATTCCTCCATGAGAAACAAGCATATAGCTTCTTAAACATAAAGTAGAAAGTAGAATGACCACTATTCCTGTGGAGTCCTGAGGGTTACTGTGGAATTGTTGAATCACTTTAGTTGGTAACATCTTTGAACACGCGAAAGAAGAGGGTGTAAATGTTCTCAGCCCAAAATGCCAAATGCAGTTTTAGGTTGTACTATATGAAATTTATGGTAGTCTACTATTTTGACCTACAAAATAGCCATTTCATCTGTTCCATAGAGTCTTCTTGAAGTGGCTGTTCAGTTCACAATGATTCCGCCCTTTCTGACAGTAGCTCTCACATGGCCGTGGCCATGGTACTGTTTTTATAACCAACCCCTTCACGGCCATAGATGCCATAGGGGCCATAGGTAATGAATCAAAAGCAAGCACCTAACACAGTCTGATCCACCCAAATATCCAACGAAGGGCAGGGAAAGACAGAAAGACTGAAAGTTATCAAAGCTTCGTCACGCTGATGATAGCTTTCCAGGTAGAGAATCCAATCACTTTAGCTCTCCCATGTCCTGGAGTCTCCCTGGTTTCTTTCCTTTCCAGGTGACTGATGTCCCTAACCTATTCCAGAAGACATTTGAGTGTCCTCGACATACTTTCCTTCTTTTCTGAAGTTAACTAGGGCCAGATTTTATAAATAAAGTAACATAAACTAGTAGCAGATATTTGGTATCATATAGACTTCCTACCTGCATTCTCTGACCATAAAAATCCTTAATGCCTACTCACCATTATATCACCAGTGCTATTAAAGCTCTTGTCATAGAACAGGAGTTTCACAAACAGTGAAAAGACAGCTAAATATATAAATAGAAGATATGCCAACTAACTGTATGATTTTGCTTTTACTTTTTTATTTCACTTGGAAGATGAAAGATACATAGTTTTTGGTTGATTATAAAATATATCTCTGTACCCACCAAATTGGACAAGCACTTACTTAGAAAAAAAATGGGATCAAATATCTGAAAATTATTTGCCAACAACCTTAGAGACAGGAGATATTCATGAAGTTAGCCCTAACTTTGAAAAGCTCTAGCACTAAAAGCTGGGGGAAAGTTTGAGCAAACCTGTACATGACATTGAGAACTCTGGCTTTTTGTAAAACCTCTTTTCACAATTATTTTGCCTTCCAAATGACCAATGAAACCATCTGTCCTTTGAATCACTTTAAAAGGTCAGTCTTGACAATCATCTATGAAAGGACTCAATAAAATGAGTGTTTCACTGTTTCAATTTAAAACCAACTGAGATAGAGTTAGAAATAAGGTCAAGGGAAATGAAAATACTTTCTCTGCTATTGTTAAAAACTGTGTAGGTGGATGTGGTTAATTGTACAGGAACAGTGAGTTTTCTAAAAGCCTTCCCTCCCAGAATTATGCAGACCTGCCCAAATAATCATAAGTAGCTCTTGTCTGGGGTGAGCTCTTTACAACTAAACTTATTGCAGGCCCTCCAGCACACAAAGCCACACCCTCACTGCTAATGGGCAGGATCCTGAAAGGAGAGAAAAATGAAGAACCGAGCCAAAATTGCTCCCATTTTTTTCATAAGTCATCAACAATGGGATCAGGATGTGGAAACTAGGAACAGGAAAGGAAGGTCACAGTCATGGGTTTCCCTTCATATGGAAGCAAGAATCATGGGAAAGGAAGTTCCTCATTAAAAAACTGTTATTCCTATGTTACTATTTTTTGGAAAGTAAAGAGGTATGGTGGAAAGAGAGGATCTTAGTCCGTTTTCTGTTCCTATAACAAAATACCAAAGACTGATAAAAAAAAATTATCTTTTATGTTCTGGTGGCTGGAAAGTCCAAGATGGAGGGGTCAACATCCAGCGAGGACATTCTTGCTGTGTCAAAACATGGTGGAAGGCATCGCATAATGAGAGATCAAGAGCGTATGTGCCAGCTCAGAGTCTCTCTTCCTCTTCTTATAAAGCCACAAGTCCCAACACAGGGCCCCAACCCTGATGACCTTATCTAGTCCTAATTACCTCCCAAAGGCCCCACCTCCAATCAACATGTGAATTTGGAATATAAGTTTCCCAACACATAAACCTTGGGGAATCATTCAAACCATAGCAATGGGTATGAATCCTCTAAAGTAAAACAGATTTAGAATACAATAATAACCTTGCCACTTAAATCTCTTATAAGTTACCTAACCTGTCTGAATACAGCTTTTGTATCTGTAGGAGCAATTCTGTCTACTCCCTTATAGGGATTTTGAGACTATAATATGAATATAATGTGCCAAACATGATTTCTTGAATGGCATTTGATATGATTTGGCTGTGTTCCCACCCATATCTTATCTTGAATTGGTAGCCCTCATAATCCCCACATGTCTTGGGAGGGACCTGGTGGGAGGTAATTAAATCATGGGAGTAGGTTTTTCCTGTGCTGTCCTCATGATAGTGAGTGAGTCTCATGAGATCTGATGGTTTTATAAAGGGCAGTTCCCCTACGCAAACTCTCTTGCCTGCCACCATGTTAGACATGGCTTTTCTCCGCCTCCACCTTCTGCCATGATTGTGAGGCCTTCCCAGCCATGTGGAATTGTGAGTCCATTAAACCTGTTTTTCTTTATAAATGACCCAGTCTTGGGTATTTCTTCATAGCAGCATGAAAATTTATTAATACAGCATTTAAATGAAATCATTGAAAAATAAAAATAATAAAATTATAGTATCAAAACAGCTGTAACAGGGCTGGGGAAGAAAGGAAGGTCAGTGTCCTAATCCAAGTTGCTATCCATGATACTTAACATTTAATAAGAATTCATTATGTGCCAAGCATGACACAAAATGTTTATTTTTTGTTTAATACAGATAATAACCTTAAGATATAAGTACTGTTATGCACCCCTTTATTAAAAAATGAAAGCTGAGGATTAAAACAGCTACATAACTTAATCAAGGCCAGTCAAGCAACTGAGTAAGAATTCAAACCCAGGTGGGCTGGGTTCTCCAATTGGACCCTTAACTACTGGGGCATATTGCCTCTTATACTTAATGAGCAAAGATAAGTTCTGTGAATGGATGGGAAGGAGAATCTTCAGGTAGCAATCAGTCATCAGTTTTAGCTCAGACACAGTAATAGTTAATTTGATGTGTCAACTTTACTGAATTAAGAGGTGCCCAGATACCTGGTAAACATTATTTTGGGGTGTGTCTTTGGAAAAGATAAGCATTTGAATCAGGAGTCTGAGTAAAGGAGGTCATCCTCACCAGTGAGGGTGGGCATCAGCCAATCTATTGAGGGCCCAGATAGAAATTTGAAAGAAAGGTAAATTCACTCTGTCTTCTGGAGCTAGAAATCCATTTTCTCTTGCCTTCCAACAACAGAACTCCTGGTTCTCAGGCCTTTGCGCTGAGGCTAAATTTTATCACTGGCTTTTCTGATCCTTCAACTTACAAATGACATGGGACTTCTTAGCCTTCATAATTATGTGAGTCATTTCCCATAACAAATCCCTCTTATATATCTATGTATATCCTATAGGTTCTGTTTATCTGGATAAATCTGACTCATACAGGCACTAAGAAACCCCTTGTCATCTTCACCTTCTGTCCCAAGGCTCACTGTGTTCCTACATGGATGTTTTGTTTCCTCTTTGACACTAACAAAGCTATATACTTGGAATAATAGGTTGAACTTTGTACATTGAAAGAACCCAACAAGCAGCTCCAGAAATAACAGTGCAGGTGAGTAGAAAGACTGATTCATAATGAAAAAGTGTAACAGCAATGAGTTCCATATGTATTGCAAATCTTGGCCAAGTGACAAGAATAAGAAAAGACTGTAATCTGTGCATATTTAAAAGTCTAAAAAAGAAGAATGAGTGGAATGCATAACACTAATTCCTTTTTTCACTCTTTACTTTTTTAAGTTCCATTTTGGAATCTGGGATAAATCCAGGAAAGGGACCACAGAGGGACTTAAATTTGAAAATGCCTTCAGATATTTAGGGTCAGACCTAGAGCTAAGATTTGGCAAGACTGCCATGGAGAAAAAGAATAATGATTAAAAGGCTGGGAAAAGATCCCTCAGTTTCCTTTTAAGGATTTTGTCATGTTCAAACTGGATAAAGAAGGCTAAGTCCCGAGTCAATAGCAGGCTTATGTATATAGTATATTGTTGTCATTGGTTCAGAAAAGGAGAATGGCTAAGACATCCTTAAAGTTATTCTATTTCCACTGAGGGAGCAGCCTTAAGTGACAGAAAGTGAGATTGAGTGTAATACCTAGTTTGAGTAAACCAATATGAATTCATTACTATGGGAATCAGGGAAATTTTAAGACAAGTGTTTCTTATGAGTGTATCTGGGAAAAAAAGGAATGAAAAACCTCTAGCAGATAGATCAACACAGACTTAAGGGTCTACCTAATATTTGACATCATATTATTTATTCAAGGATAATAATTATCTTTTTGTTGAGATTGAATTTTTTCACAGTGAACTGGGAAATATATAAGCGATCTCAGTGCATAATAGGCAAAGCAATACTCTCAGCTCTCCAACAGCAGTTGTTTTGTTTTCTGAGAGTGCCATTATCAAATTGGTTTCTTGTCAGCTCGTGTGCAAATTAAAACTACACTTGAAATTAAAGGTTTTGAGGTCGAGAGACAGTTTTGCTGCCAACTTTCTATGTACAGGGGATTGTATTATTTGTTCAAAATACTTACTTGTCCCTACCTCATCCACTCATTCAAGACCTCCTTGGTGCTGCTCCTATAGAAAAACAAAAATTCCACCATATTAATGCCTAGTCGGTAGTGTGACTCGCTTGGTCAATGGAACATGACATCCAAATGAACACAATCTTTAAAAATCACTATTCGTTTCCACACTTTTTCTTTTCTCTTTGTTGCAAAAAAAAAAAAAAGGACTCATAACTAGAAGTTCTTTCTTCAGTCTGGATCAAAGAATGAAAAAGGAATGTTGACCACAGCCACAATTAACCAATAAATATTTTGAACAAGGAACAAACTTTGGTGTTTCTAATCCCTGAGATTTTGTGACCTTAAATTTCTCAATGTCTCTGAACTTAGTCTATACATAGCCTCTGAGCGGGAAATATATATGTGTGTGTGTACATACATTTCACAGAAGCTATATATATACACATATGTATTTGAAATACATATATTTGAATACATATATTTGATGCTGTATATATATATATAATAGATATACATATGTGTATATATAATATATACATGTGTGTATATATAATATATACGTGTGTATATATTATATATACATATGTGTGTATATAATATATAATATACATACGTGTGTATATATAATATATATACATATGTGTATATATTATATATACATATGTGTATATATAATATATATACATATGTGTATATAATATATATACATATGTGTATATATACACATACACACATATATGTGCATGTATATGTATATATACAGCAACAGAGATACATATATGTATATATACACATATACACATACACACATATACAAATGGAATAAAGTTATAAAGCACATATATGTATAGCTGCATTTATATATGCACACATATACTTATGTGTGTGTACATATATGTGTATATGTGTGTGTATGTATATATGTCTGTGAAAGGCTGAACTGTATAAAAAGCTAAGTACTTACAGTTTAAATAACAAACAAAAAATACTAGATAGAAACATAGCTAAAATGTTGCATACCTTCTAACTTCCAAACTATTACCCTGAACACCTTTTAAAGTTGTCATAATTTCTTAATATCAGCATGAATATTTATTGATGAATTTTACTCTAATAATAGCAGATGTCTATGTCTGTATTTGAATCCAAGCTCCAGCACTTACTGGCCATATGTATGTGACCTTGAACAACTTATCTTATCTCGGTGCCTGGATTTGTGAATCTGTAAAATGGGCTAATATTTTACACTGTTGAGTATCAAATTAATCAACATATCCAGTTCTTAGTTACTGACACACAAAAAGTGTTAGCTATTATTACCACAATAATTACCATGAGGCAGTCTTCTTTCGCAGAAGACAATTACCTCTGTACTATGCCATCCTAGTGTTTTTGTTTTTATAGCCAGGTCTCGCCTGTCTAACACTTTTTCATAGTCAGTGTAACTGCTTCTAGAACCTCCTCTTCAATGTCAAAACTTGAAGGCTTTTTCATGTTTGTATGCTACCTCCTTGTTTTAGAGGAATTTTTAGCTAAAATTAGAAAAGAAGCCATTTTGGGGGGAAGGGGAAATAAGCAGATCCAAATATGTATTACTTTGTTTTTACTGGGTCAGCGAGAGAAAACTCAGAAGTCTTAAAGGCAATTCAGAAGCATTTTAACAAAATATCTATTTTCACCAAAATAGCTGATATGATTTGGTTCAGTGTTCCCACCCAAATCTCACCTCGAATTGTAAACCCCAGGTGTCAGGGGAGGGACCTGTAATCCCTACTTGTCAAGGGAGGGAAGTGATTGGATCATGGAGGCGGTTTCTCCAGGCTATTCTCATGATAGTGAGGGAGTTCTCATGAGATCTGATGGTTTTATAAGTGTTTGGACGTTCCCCCTTGCTTCTCTCTCGCTCCTGCAACCTTGTGAAGAAGATGCTTGCTTCCCCTTCTGCCATGATTCTAAGTTTTCTGAGGCTTCCCCAGCCATACAGAACTATGAGTCAATTAAACCTCTTTCCTTCATAAATTACCCAGTCTCTGAGAACTTTTTATAGCAGTGTAAAAATGGACTAATACAATAACATTAAACAACAAGTAGATCAGAGATTTGACTGATTCTTTGGCCCTCAGCTCATGAGATTTTTCTTCTTCAACAATATTAATGATTTTAGCAGAATTTCTATTTCACATATATTGAGAATTTGGGGGTGGGGGTTCTGGGGAGTTTATTATCCACAGTCAAGCGCAATGTACAACACCCAGTCATCACTTCTAATTACTGAAATGACCAGTTCTCTCGCTACTTTATTCCTGAGATGACCAAAGTGATGAAATTCAGTTATGGTTACTCCTTTCTTATTTAGAACACAGATATTTGGGCTTTTGATAGACTCTACCAGAGATACTACGAACCAAAGCAAGCAAAACTTTTCAAGGTACAGTACACTATATAAACATAGCCTTCTATTATTTTTAAAAAATCTCAAGTGAATGAAATGGACCTTCCTTTTGTTATAGAATGCACAGCTCAAGAGGAGCTCCCATGTGCATTTGGTCACAGATGAGGGAGGAAATGTATTTTTATATTTTAGAGACAAAGTCTTCCTCTGTTACCCAGGCTGGAGTGTAGTGGCACCATTCTATCTCACTGCAGGCTGGAACTCCTGCAGTCAAGGCATCGTCCCCTCCCCGCCTCTCGTGTAGCTGGGACTACAGGTGTACACCATGCCCATCTATATATATATATTTTTTTTTTTTTTTGAGACAGAGTTTTGTTCTTTGTTGCCCAGGCTGGAGTGCAGTGGCATGATCTTGGCTTACTGCCACCTCCGCCTCCCGGGTTCAAGTGATTCTCCCATCTCAGCCTCCCGAGTAGCTGGGATTACAGGCATTCGCCACCGTACCCAGGTAATTTTTGTATTTTTAGTAGAGATGGGGTTTCACCATGTTGGCCAGGCTGGTCTTGAACTCCTGACCTCAGGTGATCCACCCACCTCAACCTTATAAATGCTGGGATTACAGGCGTGAGCCACGGCACCCGGCCCATCTAATTTTTTTTCAGAATTTTCCGTAGAGACAGGGTCTGACTATGTTGCCCCACCTGGTCTCAAACTCCCACTCTCATGTGATTCTCACACTGAGCCACAAAGATGGGAAAGGCTTCCTGGCAAAACTCCAGCAGGCCAGTGCACTGGGAAGAATGCACATTGGGGTGGAGCCACGGAACTTTGCACTGTTTGCAGCTGGGAGGAGTCTGGCCCCTCTTCTTCCTGTGTGGAATCTGAGATTCAAACTGCGAGGTGGGAAGGGCACCAGCAGGGACTCTGGCTTTGTGGAGGGTCTCTGCTTCCCTTTTTCTTCTTTTTTACCCAATGAAACCTTGCCTTATTCAACCTTCAAATTGTCTGCAAGCCTACGTTTTCACAGCTGTGTGATAAGGACCTGTCTACATGTGAACTAAGGAAAAGCCTGATAACACCACCTCTGCCTCCCAATGTGCTGGGATGGGATTACAGGTTTGCGCCACCGCACTTGGTGGGAAAATGTGTAAGAGCCCAAGAAGCAGAATTATCCAAATATCTTCTGGCATTCACTATGAATAAGAACACTGAAAGATTATCAATTTACACCGAGATGATTACATTAAAGTGTCAATTTTATAAACAATATTAATCATGTTACTCAGAAAAAAAGCAGTTTTTACTGCCATAATCCCCACATCTCAGTGGCTTAAAGTAATAAAAATCGTGTTTATTCTTCACAAGCCATTGCAGGTTGGCAGGTATGGGAGTTTACTTCGTATCTGACTTAATCAGAGTTCAGGCTTGGATATGATCTCACCAATTTGGAAAATCACATGGCTCCATATCACAGGAAAAGGCAATATGGAGAATCACATACTAGCTCTTAAATTATTTTGCCCAGAGGAGACACATGCACTTCCTTTACCTAAATAAGTATCCTGGTTGTGTCTAAACCGGACTGCACAGGCGAACTAAAATCTGGCCCTATGCCCAGAGGAAGAAAACTGGAAATACCGGAGAACAGAACTAGAGTCCAACATACTGAAAGGGTGTTACCTAATTGTTTAAGGTCAGCACGACAACTTTTTTCAGTGTAAAACTCATGTGGTTCATGACAATGTTCCATTTGAGCTGTAGATTGTTCTCTTGGCTCTCCATTGGTTTACTGATAATTAATTAATTTATTTTTTAAAGTAATTATCTCTTTGATTCAAATTCTATGGGAGGCATTAGAGATTTAAATACAAACTTTCCACCCTCAATTTGCTCAATGTTTTAGATAAGCTCAGGGTTCTCTGTAAAAACAAAACATAACCAACTCATTCTGGGAGAAAAGGTCAGCTGGGCAGACATTCTGAGTGGGGTAACGGAGTAACCGTTTACAATGAGTAGGTGTTACAAAAGGCACCTGGGTGGAAAGTGGCCCAAGCATCTATATTCCAGACCAGAAAAGAATGCATTCCAGGTGCTTGTGGCAGGCAGATTCTTGGGAATTAAATAAATTAAAATTTAATGTAAATTCAAGTGATTAAAAAATAATACTTTTTGTCTCAAGAAAAACAAAAAAAAAATGAAAATTTGCAAACCTGTATTTGTTGCTTTAGAGGTTGGAGACCTGAATTTGTTACAAATACGCACACGGAAGTGGAGAAATGGTCAATATTCATCACTAAACTACGTATCTGAAGGGACAGTGAATGGTGTCTTGCAAGAGATTTTGATATGCACAGAGGTTTCACCAAAGAATGTGAAGCAAATCCATCTAGAGAACTCAGAGCTTGCCCTGAGGCCTTAAAAGAACTTTCTTCTCTTTTCAATACTCCCGGCTTTCCCTGCAACCACTGTCAGAATTTTGAAAAGCCAGACTGCACTTGCAGGAAAAAACGAAAATACAGATGGTTGAGAGCCTTAGGAAGTCAATTTGATAAGGCTTTATTTATTTAAATAATTAGTACTTTATGTTATAATCATCTGAATATGAGTCCATCTCCTTTTTACCTGCAGGACCACGCCTCCCTTCAAATAATGGGTGAGTACTCCAGAGTGCTAATAAATGCAAATGCATCTTTTCCCCACTGAGGACATGCACATTGTTGAAAGTGAGTGGAGAGTAACCAAAAGAATATAGCTTCTAGAGACATTCTAATTTTGAACCCAGTCACTATCAAAAAAGATTATTTATCCTTGCTGAATTCTTGTTTTTCAACTCTACAATGGAATCAATAACAAAATGAGAAATTTGTGAGTATGAAATTAAATTAATCAAAGCAGATTATTTTGCATTGGTAACAATCTCTTCCATAATACTTTGACATTATCCCTTTCTGAACTTCTATAAATGGAATAGCTTGTTCCACCCAATTTAACACAGCATTATATCCACTCAGTGGCAAGCTCTCTAACAAAAAATTGCATGGTGTTTTACAATTGATCAAATCTTCCATGTATTATCTCATTTTATGACTTTAACCCTTACCAGTCTCTATGAATGAACTATTATCACCAACACCTCTATTCGCAGTTGCACAAATGCGCCAAGTTTAGAGTGCTGTTAAGTGACAGAGTTGGATTAATCGGAAAATCTGGAATTCAGCTCATATTCTGACACATGCTTGGCTGTCTGATCATAGAAAAGCCACTGGCTTCTCAGTTACAGTTTTCTCATATGTAAAATGGACATAATTAAGATTTAACCATCCCATACAATTATAAGAGGATTAAACAATGCAATATAAGATATAAAGCAATTTCTCAATGCGTGATGCTTCTTGTCTGTAATTTTACTTTGTGCTCCAGAGCCTACTGTAAAGTCTGTTATTCTTTTTATACTATTGTCTGTTCAACCCACTTTGATCATCCTAGGAAAGGAATGTAAAAAGCTATATTAAGAAAATATATAAATATATGTTATATATATTTAATATAGTTCTATAAAGATATATGTATATAAATAATAGTATTCTTAGTATCAGCACAGCAATATTCACATTATAAATTGCAATGGTTATAAAACATATCCATTATACAGATTATATACAACAACTTCAAAGATAAATATATCATTCATATTGAATATAAACATTTTTATATATTAATTACATGATATGCAGAATATGTTCCTATATTTTGTATGTGTGTCAGGGAATTTTGGCAGAATTAAATTTGAACTGAGATTAGGTTGTATATGCAGAAACCTAAACATGACCCCTGCGCTAAGATTAGAGTTGAATACTCCTGAAGACAGGGCATGAAAGCATCCCCTGTCTCCACCCTCAGGAGCTGATACACACACAATAAACAATACCAGCCACAAGTATCTATTGTAAATTAATATTTACCTGAACACAAAGAGGCTTCCAAGGATAAAGGGGACCAATGTCCAGAGCCTTTCCTGATCAAATGATTGCTAATTTTGGCAACCAGTCCAGCTGAGGCCTCTGCTGTCCAGGTTTCAGATAATGTTGACTGAGAGTGTTTTGGTAGGTAGAATAAGGGGCACGCAAAGATGCCCATATCCTAATCCCTAAACCTATAAATATGTTAGTTTACGTGGAAAAGGAGACTTGGAAGATGTGATAAAGTTAAGAATCCTGAGGCGATCCAGATGGGATGATCCCAAATTATTTACATGTATCCACTGAGATGACTGGGGTCCTTACAAGTGAAAGAGGGAGGCAGAAAAGGCAGAGGCAGATTAAGAAGTGATGACAGCGGCAGAAGTCCAAGGGATGTGGCCTCAAGTCAAGGAATGTGGGCCACTCCTAGAAGTTAGGAAAGTCAAGGAATAGATTATCCTCTAGAGGATCCAGACCACAGCTCTGATAACATTTTATTTTTATCCTGCATGACCTATTTCAGACTTCTGACCTCCAAAACTGTGAGATACTAAATGCATGTTGTTTCAAGCCACTGTTTGTGGCAATGTGTCACTGCAGCAATAGGGAAATAATACAGTGCTGTTTCCAGCCTGCACAAATGCCTCTTAGCCAGTTTGATTGTCACAGGGGTTGTACTAACACGCTACCCCTATATGCTGGTTTGAAGCAAAATGCATCAAAACTTTCCTGGCCTTTTGTAACCTAGGACACTGTTGTCCTTTGCTTCTGATGTTTTACACATTGTGCATGTTCACATTTCACTGTTTCTGATTTCACTCCTAGCTCAGTGTCTTTGAGTCTTAGCATAAATCAAAGGGGAAAATGGACCAGAGACAATGTGCATACCAGACTCCATGCTGTATGTGAAATCAGCCTCTCTTCTCCTATCCCACTTGGGACCAGAGACCTGTACATCTTGTGCACAATCATATTACCAATACACACCACAGTGTCTGACTTATGGTGAAATTTAATGCAGATTTATTGACTGACAGCCCAACCTCGGGCCAGCCTCATGCAGATATAGGCCTTCTTTGGGCTCCTCCTAGCTCTTCCGAAGTGCTTTCTTTATGCCTCACACAATACCCCTCCCTGCTACTCTTTCACAAGGCATAGAATGTGAGCCCTTTTTTCACCAGCCCTCATGTGTGTTCAAGATGATCAGATTCTAGAATAAATGTTGTTGTGAAGTCTTAGACCCAGGGACCTGTGAAGGTAAGCTTTTTTGGAAATGGAATTTTTACAGATGTAATTAATTCAAGAGGAGGTCATACTGAATTCAGGTGCAACCTAATGCAATATCTGATGTCCTTATTAGAAGAGAAAAATGTGGACACAGACACAAACAAAAGGAATACAACCATGTGTAAGCAGAGGCCGAGTTTTAAATTACACCGTCTTGAGCCAAGGAATGCTAAGGATGGCCAGTGGCCACCAGAAGCTAGGAGAGGGACCTGGAAGAATTTTTCCCTCAGAGCCTCTGGAAGGGACAAAGCCTGCTTGATTTAGATTTCTGGCCTCCTTTAACAGGAGAGCATGAGCATCTATTATTTTAGGCCACCCAATTTGTAATAGTTTGTTACAGCAACCTCAGGAAACTAATACATACAGTTAGACTAATGCTAGGATCTTTGCTACTTGTGCATAACTTTATATCCAATAATCCATATCCATGTAATATATTACATCAATCCACATGCACAAAGCCACTCCACTTTTGTGTTGATTTGGGCTGACAAAGATGGATCTATTTTTGCCATCCCAGCAGGAGAGGAACACTCTGCACATTCCTCTTGCCTGGCAGGGTCCCCACTGGGCTAACCTGCACTCACTGACATCCTCTGCTTATAAAGCGAATGTTAATGTGTCAGCACAGCAGTGTTTCTGTTAACTACTGATTTGTTTTCTCATTTGTGTAAACACAAACTGAACTCTCTGTGATGCTAAGGGAAGAAACCCTCATCAGGGAGTTTTATAGGTTGCATAAGTGTTTCTGACACCTGGGCTTCATTGTACATACATAATCCTATGTCTGAGCTGCCCATTTTCTTTTGTAAACTAAAAGTTCAAAAATTTTAGCGCATGATGTTTGCTAAATCCTTCAGGGAACTAGACATAGTGCATTAAAAATAAAACCAGCTAACCCCAACTCAGGGGTCCAACTCACACTGCGGCCTTGGTCTGATTAAAACAGCAGGATGTGCTGTGGTTACACAATCTGAACAGTGAGAGTATATTCTGGAATAATCCTAAACTACCTCAAAGTCTCAAAACCAAGTAGTAATCATGGCAGTGCCCAACCCCCTAGGCTGCTGTGTGAG
This sequence comes from Pongo abelii, assembly GCF_028885655.2. NCBI lineage: Eukaryota > Metazoa > Chordata > Mammalia > Primates > Hominidae > Pongo > Pongo abelii. The sequence goes on from NC_071988.2 coordinate 11,620,754, forward strand.
GTGTATTTCAGAAGACTTCCTCTTTGTAACAACTGTCTGTCAGCCCAGGGGCCATTTTTCTCCTGTGCTCTTAATTGTATTCAGAGAACAGTGAGATTGTCAAATAATAGGATTTCAATCAGATGAGCAATGATTAGAATCAAATAAGGTAGAGGTCGTGGAAAAATAGAGAAGGCAACATTTCTCCAAATTGAAAGAACATTTCCTAGACCATGGAGACTCTAGAGAAAGCCTAGTATCCTATATTTGTAGATCATCAATTCAACTTCTAATCCTCTGCAATCATTCATTCAAAATTATATTTAAATACTCTAACGCACTATGAGTAAGAGAGGCCAGATATAACTAAAATGTATGAAATGCTGTCTTTCTACTCAAGGTAATGATAGTCAAAGGCCAAAGCTTTAATTTTACAAGGACTGTCTTGGAGTTTAAGAAATAATGTCTTAGTCTGTTTGCACTTCTGTAACAAGTTACTACAAACTGGTTAATTTATAGACCATAAACTTTTTTTTTTTTTTTTTTTTGGTTCTAGAGGCTGAGAAGTTTAAAGATAAAGTCACCAGCAGATTCAATGTCTGTTGAGGTCCTGTTTCCTAGCACCTTCTTACTGTATTACTAACATGGTAGAAAGGGTTAGGGAGCTCTCTGGGATTTATTTGATAAGGGCACTGATATGGTTTGGTGGTGTCCCCACCCAAATCACATCTTGAATTGTAACTCCCACCATTCCTATATATCATAGGAGGAACACAGTGGGAGGTGATTGAATTATGGGGGAGGGTTTTTCCTGCACTGTTCTCTTGATAGTGAATGAGTCTCACAAGATCTGATGGTTGTAAAAATGGGAGTTTCCCTGAACAAGCTCTCTCTGCCTGCTGCCATCCATATAAGATGTGACTTGTTCTTCCTTGCGTTCCACCATGATAGTGAGTAAGTCCATTAAAACTCTTTATTTTGTAAATTGCCCAGTCTCAAGTATGTCTTTATCAGCTGTGTGAAAACAGACTAACACAGGCACTAATCCCAACTGGGAAGACTCCACCATCATCACCTAATACCTTCCCAAAACCCAACTCCTAATACTATCACCTTGAGGGTTAGGATTTACAGCAACTGGAATCATTTTGAAATTGAAATCACTTAATGAATCTAGTATATGTTTGTTGCAGCTTTTTAAGGGATAGTTCTTTAGTGTCTTCTTGACAACCTTGAAGCACTTAGATGTATTGCCACACAGTTCTGAGTGTTAGGCACTCTGTTATTATTTGATGTGATAGAAACCATACTGTGGCTCTCCATGGTGGATTGATAATATTTTTTGCCACAAAACTTTAAAATTAGATGGAATAATCTTACAGGCAACACAAACAAGAAGAAAAATAGCTATATCAATGAGCAACAAACATTTCTCTGTACATTCCATAAGAAAGATGAGAAAACAATTTTCATCACTCACGGCAGAAAAAAAATTGCCCCTTAAGTTCCTAAATATTTCTGTTATTTTTAAAGCCTCCCTTTGGATATATGGGTACATTTTACCCCTCAGCACAAACCTGCTCTTTGTCTGTTTTATCCTCATTCAACTACATTCCTTTTCTTGTCTCTTGGAAATCATCAAGAAAGGAAAGAAGGAAGGAAGGGAGAAGGAGAGAAAGAGAGGGACAAAGAAAAATAGAAAAAAAGAAAGGAAAGAAGAAAGGAAGGGAAGGAGAGAGGGAGGGAATGAGAGAGAGAGGGAGGGAGGGAGAGAGGGATGAAGGAAGGAAGGAAGGAAGGAAAAAAATAAGAAAACAAACCCTTACATTAATTAGTAATCACTTACTATTACCCTTTGCTCCCAAACTCTTAACTTTGCCCCTGGAAACCAGTATTCTATTTTCACTCTCTCTAGATGTGACAATCCCAGAGTCTTCATAGAACTAGAATCCTATAACATATAGTGTTTTGTGACTGGGTTTTTATTGTCACATGATATTCCATTGTATGAATATGCCACATTGTATTTAACCATACATCACTGATGGACATTTGAGTTATTTCCGCTTGTTGGTTATTGTGAATAATGTTGCTATGAACATTCATATGTAGTTTTTTGTAGCAAGGTATGTTTTCATTTCTACTGGGTGGGTATATACCTAGGAATGAAATTGCTGGACCTGATGGTAACTCTATGTTTGACATTTTGAGAAACTACTAAACTGTTTTCCAAGCAGCTGCACAATTTTACATTCCCACCAGCAGTGCATAAGTGTTCCAGTTTCTACACATCTTCATCAACACTTGTCTTTCATTTGATATCTTAGTTATTGGATGTGTGTGTGGCTCAAGACCATTATCACAGTTCAGGAGTTAACAGTTTTTATTTCACATTAAGCCAGAAACTTATGAGTAACTTGCCATTTCTTTCGCCAATCACTTGTGACAGAATAAAGCTATCATGCACATCGCCCTTCCAGACATCCAAGGATAAGCGTGATTTTATTTTTATGTTCAGGTCCTTAGGAGTCCTCCCTGGGCCAGAGTAGCCAATTGTTCACTTAGTGTTTGGTCAGAGATTGTGCCATTGAGGCTTCTGGCCTGCATTGATTGGAGACTATATGTGTGGCTTGGGGAAGCACTCAAATCTGTCCCATAGTTTACAAGGATTCCTCCTGAATCTGTGCAGCCTAACATGTGTGCACAAACTTTCTGACCTCCAATGTAGACTCTCAACCCAGAAGAGCTTTTCTTAGCTTTCTCTTTCCTTGCTTCTCTCTATTAGACTTCTGGCTGGTCTGCTGTTTTGCTTGGATCATGGAGCTAATAGCTTCCACCAGTCAATGCTGTTCTCTACCGAGCTCTCCACTGTGTGTGTATGTTTTTTTTTCTCTTATGATGCCATTAGGCATAGAATTCTCCAAGCTGTGATCTAATATAGTTAGTCCCCTGAGGCAGAGCTTTGAAGCCCTGCAGGAGTTGTAACCAACTTTAAAGTTAAGCAGCAGAGTCTACGTGAGACTGCTCTCACTTCTGACACCAATTGCAAGTTCTGATGGTTCCTCAAACTATCCCAGGTTCTATAATTTCCTAGAAAGATTCACAGATTTTGCTGAAAGTTATTATATTCACAGGTATAGTTTATTACAGAGAAAGAATGCAGATCAAAATCAGCCAAGAGATGAGACTTATAGGACAGAGTCCAGGAAAAGTACCAACATCAAACCATCCATTTTTCTCTCCCCATAAAGTCACAGACACATTAATTTCCTGGCATCAGGAAATTCTGTATTATCCCACAATAATATATTTGAAGTCTGAATAAAAACTGCAGAAACACAGATTTTTATCGGCTCTATTGTCATTTTCTGGCTAGTTCTTAAAGATGAATTTGAGGGTCAGCAAGTCTGAGACCTTCATTTTGGGGAAATTGAAGACACAATAGTTGTTATAACTTGTTTATGGTTACCCAGAGCAGGGTGACGAGTTGAGACTAACTTCCAATTCCCTCAGGTCCCTGTGAGAACTTAGCAAAAGTGGCCTGTTGGAGTGTTTTATACATTTTAGAGAAAATGTATTTTTGTGGTAAGATAATATTACTTTCTTGGGACCTTTGGGACTTTCTTTAAAAGATAGCTTCTTCACCTATTCCTACACCCTCTACTCATGCAATACTAGTGTTCATATTTTTAGTTTTGATGTCCCTATCTTTTATCTCCTCAAATATTGCTTAGTAATAACCCCATTTCATATACAACAATTCTAACACAAATAGACAATGGTGACTATTCCATTATTACTTGTACTAATCTGTTTTTGCATTAATATAGAGGAACACTTGAGGCTGCATAGTTTATAAAGAAAAGAGGTTTAATTGGCTCATGTTTCACAGGTAGTACAAGCATAGCTCTAGCATTTGCTTCTGGTGAGGCTGCAGAAAGTTTACAATCATGACAGAAAGCAAAGTGGGAGCAGGCACATCACAGAGAGAGAGAGGAAGCAAGAGAGAGGGGAGGTGCCATATACTTTGAAATAGCCATATCTTACATAAACTCTGAGCAAGAACTCACTCATCACCAAGGGGCTGGTGCTAAGCCATTAATGAGGGATCAACCCCCATGATCCAGACACCTCCTACCAGGCCCCACCTCCAACACTGGGGATTACAAACATCCAAGCCGTATCATTACCCATCTTGTTACACAATTTAGATTAGAAGCCATAATTTCTTACCTTCTATTCAAGCCTCTTTTCAATATACCTCCCTTTGCTAATCATCATTTCTTTCAAAATGAAGGAAAATGTGTTGCCCTCCTCTCTTAAGCATCAATATGTAAAATCACAGCTTCTTTAGCTATTTATCCCTCCCTGTGGTCTTCAGTTTGATACAGTGTTAAAGCCCTCTGTCACCCTTCATTTTCTTTTTATTAAATAGGACAATGCTATTAGAACTCGACCTTCATTTGTCTTGGAAAGTCATGCCTTCACTTTTCCCCTAATTGATATTTAGGAGGCATGTAATTTTGGATTTTTTCTCATCTATTCATTCTAGAAATGAGAGAAAGGTTAAGCATTATTTCTGGTGCCAAGCTGTTGAGAAGAGCCCAGAAACTCTTGTGTTCATAAGCAGGTACAAAAAAGCAAAAGTTGCCAAGATGTTACAAGAAAGATATCTCTGAGAACAAACCTTGTTTGGACCAGGGACAAGCTGGAATAATGGGTTGATCCCTTTCCCAATACCTCATCAGTGATTATGGGGTAAAAAGTGACCCAAATTACGAAAAGATTAGACAATTTTGCAGGGGAAGATGGGATGTCTTACTTTGTTTTGTTTTTATCTTACATGATTGTTGTTTAAATGAATATATTGGAACTAGATTGAATATGTGCACTGTCTTGCTTATATGAGATGGCATAGATGACGTCAGTATAATTTCTTATGTCTGTGAGCCAGAGCACAAAGCTTCTCTCTTTATGTTACTATGTTTTCTCAAAGATCACAGCTGCTAAATGGGTTTACTGTTTATATTGTCCTTATGCCAATCTGGCTCAGTCAAGCAAGATGTTTCATGTGGACAGGAGTAGATGTATCACAGGATGGTGAAGGTTCACTTCTTCTTGTGTGGGTTTCTTTTCTTTCTTTTTTTTTTTTTTTTGAGATGGAGTCTCCCTCTGTTGCTGAGGCTGGAGTGCAGTAGCACGATCTCGGCTCACTGCAAGCTCCGCCTCCCAGGTTCACACCATTCTCCTGCTTCAGCCCCCTGAGTAGCTGGGACTACAGGCACATGCCACCACGCCTGGCTAATTTTTTGTATTTTTGTTTTGTTTTGTTTTGTTTTAGTAGACATGGGGTTTCACTGTGTTAGCCAGGATGGTCTCGATCTCCTGACCTCATGATCCACCCACCTCGGCCTCCCAAAGTGCTGGGATTACAGGCGTGAGCCACCGCACCTGGCCTCTTGTGTGGGTTTCTTAAAACACTCTGAGAAGAACTTTGCACGTGAGTTCACATTGATTATGCTTCTGGATTTTTTTTCAAAATAAATACGTTTAATTGCATGAAAAGAAGTCACCTTATTTGACTTAGCTTCTGTTACATTTTCCTCATATTGGATGAGTGTAGGTAAACTTGGATATTTTTGGACTTCATATAAAGAGGACATGTTGTTGAGGATTGATATTTATTTATGTATTTATTTATTTAATTATTTATATATATTTTTTGAGACAAAGTCTCACTCTGTCACCCAGGCTGGAGTGCAGTGGTGCGATCTTGGTTCACTGCAACCTCCGCCTCACAAGTTCAAGCGATTCTCGTGCGTCAGCCTCCTGAGTAGCTGGGACTACAGGCACACACCTGGCTAAATTTTGTATTTTTAATAGAGACAGGATTTCACCATGTTGGCCAGGGTGGTCGTGAATCCCTGACCTCGGGTGATCCACCTGCCTCCCAAAGTGCTGGGATTAGAGACATGAGTCACTGCAACTGGCCTATTTATTTATTTAGAGGCAGAATCTTGCTCTGTCTCCCAGGCTGGAGTGCAGTGGCACAATCTCGGCTGACTGCAACCTTCTCCTCCCAGGTTCAAGTGATTCTCTTGTCTCATCCTCCAGAGTAGCTGTGATTACAGCCACCACGCCTGGCTAATTTTTGTGCTTTTGAAGATAAGGGGTTTCACCATGTTGGCCAGGCTAATCTTCAACTCTGGTCTCACATGATTTGCCTTCTTTGGCCTCCCAAAGTGTTGGGATTACAGGTGTAAGCCACCACACCTAGCCAGGATTCATCTATTTTTAAATTAGTTGGATCCATTTATGTCAACCAATTCCATGGTATCAGTTAGGAAATGGCTTTCAGAAATAATCCTACTTTTCTACTGACAATCACATGAATACGTAACATGATAATTAAGGGCAAGAAATTCTTACCATAATAAATGTGTCTTGTAGTACCCAGAACCAGGAGTACATTGGTAATGTAAGAGAAATAACTGTAACTTACAGAGGCAGAATTTAGTCTGTGAAAGATTCTTCCAATCATCAGATAAATGAATTTGTAAGCAGAAGATTTTATTTTCATTGTTGGCTTGTCAAAACAGATTTACTACTGCCATAAATATATTAAATAATGCAGCACATATAATTAAAAATGCGCTGTAAATTTTAAAAATCTTTTTGTGGGAATAACATAACAGAATATATCAGAATTCTTGTGTTGATATGGCATGGATCTATAGTAGTACTACAAACTACAAACATGTCTACAGCAGCTTATGGATGAAAGAAACTCAATGACAGTGTTGCAAAATTTTACAAGAATCCCAAATATATATATATTTTATATATATATATTATGTATATATTTTATATATATTATAAATTATATATATTATATATAATATGTATTTTATATATAATATATAATATATATTTGATATATATTTTATATATATAATATGTATTACATGTATTTTATATATTACATATATTTTATATATCATATATTATATATATTTTCTATATTATATATATTATATATTTTCTATATAATATATATTATATATATTTTATATTTTATATATTATATATTATATATCATATATTTAATATATATTATATATATTATATATATTCTATATATTACATATTTTATATATATTATATATTTTATATATTTATATATGTTTTATATAAAATATATATTATATATTTATATATGTTTTATATATATTATATATTTATATGTTTTATATATATTATATATTATATATGTATTATATATTATATATCATATATAAATATATATAATATATAATATATAATATATATAATATATATTTTATATATATTTCATATATAATATATAATCTATATTATATATATTATATATATTTTATATATTTTATACATATTTTAGATATATTTTATATATATTTTAGATATATATGCAATATATAATATATAATATATATAATACATAATATATATTATATATAATATATAATATATAATATATATATATAATATATATTATATATTATATATATTATTATATATTTTAGATATAATATATAAAATATATAATATATTTTATATATTATATATTTTATATATCATATATAAGATATTATATATTTTATATATCATATATAATATATGATATATTTTATATATAATATCTTATATATGATATATTTTATATATAATATATTATATATGATATATAATATATAATATATTATATATGATATATAATATATAATATATAATATATGGTATATATTTTATATATAATATATTATATATGATATATATTTTATATATAATATATATTATATATTATATAGATTATAGATTATATATTTCATATATTATATATATTTATATATAATATATATTATATATATTTATATATAATATATATTATATATATTTATATGTAATATATATTATATATATTTATATATAATATATATTATATATAAATATAATATATAAATATTATATATTAAATATATTATATATATAAATATTATATATATATAATTTTATATATATTATATCTTTAATATATAATATATATAATATAATATAATATATATTATAATATAATATATATTCTATTATAATATATATAATATTATATATATTCTATATAATATATATTTTATATATACTATATTATTTAATATATATATTTGACATATATTTTATATATATTACATATGATATATTTTATATATATTACATATAATATATATTTTATATATAATATATAATATATATTTTATATATAATATATAATATATATTTTATATATAATATATAATATACATTTTATATATTATATTTTATATTTTATATATATTATATATATTTTATATATATATATATACACACACACATACAAAATAATGTTAGTCTGAAGTATTTCTACATGATCATTCATGGAGATGCCAAATGTTGAACAACGACGGTAGTAAGAAAATATTGAATTATCTTTTTTTATTCTTTTCATGGAAATTATATCACCAAATTTTTGTCATACAATGTGGTGATTAGTATGGAGTCAAAAATTTAGAAAAAGAGTATTATAAGAGATAGGTCAGGAAATTAACGATTGAAAATAATATGCTATTGCCTTAGTCCATTTGGGCTGCTCTAATAAAACCACCATAAACTTTGTGGCTTATAAACAACATTTATTTCTCACAGTATGGAGGCTAGGGAGTACAAAATCAAAGTGCTGGAATATTTGTCTGGTGATAGCTCTCTCGTTCTTTATAGATGGTGTCTTCTTCCTGTGACCTCACATGGTAGAAGAAACAAGGTATCTTTCTGGGACCTCTTTAATAAGGGCACTAAACCCATTCATTAAGGCCCCTCCCTCATGACTTAATTACCTCCAAATAGGCCCCACCTCTTAATACTATCACAATGAAAATTAGGTTTCAAAATATGGACTTGGTGGGGACATAAACATCCAGACCATAGCAGTTATTTTCCTAAACTTTTTGATGATGACAGTATTTATCATTGTTTAAATGTGACTTTTGTCAGTTTTTCTCCTTTTAATTAAATATTTATCTTTGTACCTAATTTTGCATTTATAATTTTTTTTTGAGATGGAGTTTTGCTCTTGTTGCCCGGGCTGGAGTGCAATGGTGCTATCTTGGCTCACTGTAACCTCCGCCTCCTCGGTTCAGGCAATTCTCCTGCCTCAGCCTTCCGAGTAGATGGGATTACAAGTGTCTGCCACCACGCCCAGCTAATTTTTGTATTTTTAGTAGAGATGGGGTTTCACTGTGTTGGACAGGGTGGTCTCAAATTCTTGACCTCAGGTGATCCACCCACCCCAGCCTCCCAAAGTGCTGGGATTACAGGCATGTGTCACCATGCCTGGCCTCATTTATAATTTTTATATTTACTTTTAAATTATGTCTTCAATTTTTATAAGCCTTCAACTTCTCAACCCTGGATCAGGTCCTTGCATATGAACTAAGAGCATGAGACATGATCCTTACCCTTCTATAGTACTTACAGCTAGACAAAACCAGGTTCACTGAAGGATTGTGGATAGCCTATAGTAGAACTTGGCAATTTTTCCTGTGCAGTATATTATACTTACCTAGGGGCCCTGTAAAAACAGAATACTGGAATCCATCACCAAATATTCTGGTTCAGTAGGTTTTGATGGGATAGAGAATTTTGTTTCCTCTAAGTTCCAAGAAGATGTTGATGCTACTAGGATCACTCCTTAAGTAACAATGGTCTACACTCTAGTGAGCAAGAAGTCACTAAAGAGTAGTCAGGAATCTAGATGGGAACTGAAGGGATTAAACCTCTGCTATGTCGGCAGGGGTAGTTGCTGGCTCAATAATAAAATAGTGGGATAAAAGAAAACAATTAAAAAAAAACAAGAGTTATGTTGACTGACACCAAAGTTCTCAGCAAAAGAATTAGAGGGCCAAGATTTGGAAAGATAACGCAAACAAAGAAGGAGTTATGTTGAGCTGCATAAAACTCATTACATTTTGGAATAAATATCATGATAATATTGGAATAAAGGGCAGGAGGATAAACAGAAAAGAGGAAGAACTCAGGAGAAAGAGGCCGAGGTCTTTCTTCTATGGAGAAGGGTGCCTCCTGACAACATTATGGTGAAGAAAGAACAGGGAATTTTCAAGGACAAGCATGTCTAATATTCCCTTTTAACTTGTGTTGCCGTATTGTAAATGCCCTGATTGCATTAAGCATTGATAGAAGTCTACTGTATATGTACAGCCAGCTTTTCAGTATAGGGAGTAAAAGTATAGGGAAGCAAACAAATAAAATGAAATAAAGCAAAGAGTCTTCCTTAACAATCATCTCTTTACCAAAGGTTATGTATGAAGAGGAGCTCAAATCTCAAACTTTCAGGTGGATCAAAGAGCAGTTGTCAAATGGTATTTCTGGTTCTAGATCATTGAGGAATCACCCGTATTCCCACTTATAAGTGGGAGCTGAACAATGAGAACACATTGATACAGGGAGGGGAAAAACACACACTGGCGCCTGTTGGGTGGGAGGTGGGGGTAGGGAAAGTATCAGGAACAATAGTTAACACACCCTGGGCTTAATTCCTAGGTGATGGGTTGATACGCTCAGAAAACCACCATGGCACACCTTTACCTGTGTAACAAACCTGTACATCCTGCACATGTACCCTAGAACTTAAAATTAATAAAAGAATAGTTGTCCATTATATTATTAATTTATTGTGCAAACAGGTGCATTTTAGAAAATAAATGGCTGTGATATTAACCATTGTACAAAGGCAAAGCATTCTCAACTAGGGCACTTCTAGACACACTGGAGTGTATTGCTGCCATACCACAGTACAGTTGGATGCTATGGAACTGAGCATTAGTCACAATAGTGTGCAGTTCATATGAGCAGATTTAAAGCACACAACTCAGGAGCAGATGGGGCACAAATCTCATATTTTCAAACTACACCAGAGAAAAGTGACTTTATAATAATAGTTTTCTGGGGCTGACATAAATGACAAAGCACCACAGACTGGGTGGCCTACACAACAGAAATTATTTTCTCCCAGTTCCGGAAAAACACCAAGACCAAAGTGTTTGCAAGGTTGGCTCCTTCTGAGGACTCTCTGCTTGTTTTGTAGATGTCTGGCTTCTCAGTGTCCTCACACGGTCTTACCTCTGTGTGCATCTATGATCAAATATTCAGTTCTTACAAGAACACCAGTCATATTAGAGAAGGGCCCACCATAATGAACTCATGCTATGGACTGAATATTTGTGTCTTCCCAAAATGCACATGTTGAAATCCTAACCTTCAATGTGATAGTTAGGAGATCAGGCCTTTGGGAGATAATTAGAAAATGGGGCTGGAACCCTCATGAATGGGATTAGTGCCCTTTTACAAAAAGATGTGAGAGCTTGCCCCCCCTCTCTCTGTTCTCTGCCATATTAGAATACAAAAAGATGGCCTGGGAAACTAGGAAATGAGTCTTTACCGGACACCAGATGGGATGACATCTTAATCTCACGCTTCCTAGCTTCTAGAACTATGAGAAATAAATTTATGTTGTTTAAACCACCAATGTATAATATTTCTATTATAACAGTGCAAATGGACAAAGACACCTCATTTTAACTTAATTATTTCTTTAAAGACCTTGTCTCCAAATACAGTTATATTCTGAGGTCTTAGGGGTTAGGGCTTCAGCACATGAATTTTCCAAAAACATATTAATTCTGCCCATAATAATTACCTTTGAAGAATTATTGGATAACAAAAATAATAAATATAATAATATTAATAGTTTATTCCGCATATATTTATTGAGCAAACTATAGTTGTAGAAACTGAGAAGTGAATAAAACAGATAAAAGGGACAGTTCTGGTAAGCCAATGTAGGAAGATAAATAATAAACAATAAATAAGAGGCATGGTTGATGTTAAATTATATGGAGAAAAGTCCAGTCAGGAAGGGAGTGGCAAGTGCTGGAAGGGAACTTAGTCTGCCACATTCAATATGGTGTCCAGGGAAGGGCTCACTGAGCAGCAACATTTAGGCAAAAACCTGAAAGTAATAACACACAGAGTTGACCCTTGAGCAACACTGAAGTTAAGGGCGCTGACCCCCTACTTCAGTCGAGAATCTGTGTATTAGTTTTTACTCCCCAAAAACCTAACTCTTGGTAGCCTACTCTTGACCAAAAGCCTTACCAATAATATAAACGTCAATGAACACATATTTTGGGTGTTATATGTATTATATACATTATATACTGTATTCTTACAATAAGTTATGCTAGAGAAAAGAAAATGCTATTAAGAAAATTACACGGAGGAGAAAATATATTTACTATTTATTAAGTGGAAGTGGGTCATCATAAAGGTCTTCATTACCTTTGTCTTCACATTGAGTTGGCTGAGGAGGACGACGAGGGGGAGGAGGAGGATAAGAAGGAGGAGGAAAAAGAGGAGGAGTGAGAGGAGGAGGAGACGGAAGAAGAGAAGGAGGGGTTGGTTTTGCTGTCTCATGGGTGGCAGAGACTGAAGAGGTGGAAGAAGTGTAACAGGAGGCAGGAGAAGGGGATAAACTAAGTGCATTATTGAAAAAAAATGCGCATTTAGGTGGGCCTGTGCAGTTCAAATCCATGTTGTTCAAGGGTCAATAGTGTACATGTATATCTGTGTAGGATCATAATAATGCTACACACACACACACATATTATGTGTGTTATTTTTCCAGCTTTAGTGCTTATTGTATAGTAAGTGTGGTTCTTATTGTATAGTATGGTTCTAAGAACTTTACACTCAGTACATCATCTTTAGTTATTTCCAGAGCCTGATAAAATAGAAATGTTCACTATCACCCTTTGATAGATGATGAAATTGAAGTTCACAGAGGTTAAGTAACTTTTTCAAGATCACACAGCATAAGCAAAGTAGTTTTCAATATCAACTCTTCCTGGATTCAAAGCCAGTGGTCTTCTCCTTGTTCTACACTGGGCCTTTAACATATCTGTGTCTCCATGTTTTTTAGCTGGCAGAACCACACTCTCTCTACATATGAGGTCTCACTGAACCCCAGTGCTACTTGACAACTATAACCTTTGGTATATTATTCTGTTCAAGCCTCAGTTTCTTCATGTGAAATGGGGTTAGCCTCAGAGGTTTATGGAAAGTATTGAGAGCTAATTTTTCTTAACCATTAAGAATACACTGTCTGGGACATACCAGGAGCTCAGTAACGAGAATTGCCATAATCGTCATTATTATAATTCTCTACCATTGCCATAAAGGACCTTCATAACCTCTCAACTGAGCAACATAACCCCATCTGTGAGATGAACGCTTTAGAGTAAGTTATATTCAAAATCCTTTCTACCACTAATGTATTATGAGTCTACATAAAATGTTCATTTGAGGAAAATGATGCTATTAAAATGCTAGAAGTGTAGACTTGTTTCTACATAGGGCACAGACATGTCAAAGGGCATCTGACATATTTCTCAGACAAGAGTGAAGGGGAAAGAAATTATCTGCCATGAGCCTTTATGTCAATGAACACTAAAGAGCTTCATGATTTGTGTTCTTTTGTCTGTCCTACTTATAGTCAAAATTGAGAGTTTTACATTGCTAATAGGAACATTCCTTCACAAATCAAGCCAGACATGACACAGAGCACATTCAAAGTGGGACTGGCACAGCCTGTGACAACCACAGACCACTGCAGTTATCTATATAGAATTTTCTCAGCCATGAAGGGTAAAATAGGAAAGTTTCCAGACTTTCTTCCTCTAAGCCCTGTTTTTAATGTAATTTTCTTCAAATCAATGTTATGTTTTTAGAAAATAAAAAGAAAATCTATATGTTAGGCAAAATAAAATAAAATAACAGAAAACTAAAAAATTACCGAGCCTTAGCCCTTATTCCTAGACAAGAAGGCCCAAAACATAGTTGTATAATTCTGCCTGAATGCTATCAATAGTTGATGACTCAGTATCTTAAATAGAGCCCTTTATGTTTTTTTTCTAATTATTAGAACCCTTCTTGGACTTCTGGGCAATATAAGAGAATGTGATGAACCCTTACCCTGCAATACAAAGAGTAACAAGGATTCAAAGCAGTTCCACATGATAAAAGATCAGAGATAGGATTGCTGTGTGAAATAGTAGCTAGAAAAAGATACTGATAATTGCAGAAACCTCTGTCCAAGAGTAGACAATAATGGGTTGGTTGTCTGGGGTTGTAGGAAAGTGAAACAACAGTCCTATCATCAAAAAGTTGCTGAAGGTGTATTGACTCACAGTTAATTATATTGCATTCCTCTGTATGGTAAATTATCTTTAAAGATAATTACCAACAATTCTTTCTCTTCCTTTTTCTATAATGTAAGCAAACTTGGGTGGATTGCTAACATCCACACAGTAGTCTCCACTAGGCTACCTAGAGGAGAACCAGAATCCTCCCGCTGATAGCCAGTCCCAAAGGCAGACATGTAGTGAACAACCTCCTTGGTTGCTCCAGCTGGGAAGGCTCCACTGTGCTTCTTGCTGGATGCAAATACATATATTTATCTTATATCACATGAGCAAAAATAAGCAACAGCCAGGTTAAAACTGGAGAATCAGGAGCAAAAAATGATTGTTGTTTAGGCTACCAAATATTGAAGTGGTTTGTTAAAGAGCAATAGTTACCTGCAATGCTGTGAAACAAAGCTAAAGCCACCAATAAGAGATCTAGTTCTCAACTGAGGAACTCAATGAAAAGGTGAAAAGCATAAAACCACTACATGCAGAAGTAAGTATGAAGTTAAAAATAAAAATTAATACTACTCTCTTCCCTCAAGTTGAAATAAAATTTCAAAATTTATGAGGCCCACAAATTTCAACAAACCCAAGACAAAAAAAAAATACTTCTGAGGAAATGAAAAAATAGCACAATCTTCAACGACTTAAAAACAATTATATTCTAAAGCATGAACAAGATGAATAAAACATTCAAACAAAAAGTAATAGAAATAATTGGAAGCAAATGAAGGTGAATATAAAAAAAATTTAGTAGTTCAAAAATGTATCCACAATTTTTAAAATAATTTTCTTAAAAAGTAATTTGATACTTCTGGGACACTTTTCTAGTCTGAGAGAAGAAGTAAATTATGAGGCATTAAAGAGAAATTCACCAAGAAAATAACACAGATAAATAAATAGGTAAAAATCATGAGAAAGGAAAGGTAAGTCATATAAATAAATAGATTGAGAAGTTCTAATTTAAAATACTGTTATAGGCACTGTAATATGTGGCCCACATCTGCCTTCAGTAAAAAAATTTGCTGACACAGCTTCCAGGAACCTTGGCCTACCTCAGAATCTGCCTTCTGAGAAATCTAACAGGAGCTATTTGGTTTCAGTAGTGATTCATGAAAGTGGAAGCTAAGATGGGTTTTGAGCTGAATCACTCACCACCTGGCTGCCAATGAGGAATATATGTTTAGGTGGGTAGTTTAATTGTTATATAGCTAGTATGCCAACAAATATGACAAAGTGAAATAGTAAGAATAATCTAAAACAAGGTAAAAAAGAAAAATATAACAAAGAGAAAAATGGATAAAATAGAAAACAAACAGCAAAATTATTGATATACCTAATCTAACTATGTAAATTATCACATTAAATATAAATGTTCTAAATACCTCAAGTAAAAGGCAGAGATTGTCAAATTGGATCTTCAGAAAAGCAAGATCCAACTATATTGGTTCTATGTTGTATGTAGCCTTATACATAATCTTGAGCTTTGTACTATAATGTGGGTAAGTTACTTTGAAACTTTTGGTACTTTTGGATTTGTTTATATCACATGTTAGCAAGGCCTTAGACAGTGCTCAAACTAAGGCTAATGTTTCCTGCTGCTGAGATGAATATAAATTTTTCCAATATGACTGGTGAGAATAGGCAGTATTCCTGATCTAGTGTGAGTGTCAGGCACTCTTCTCAATTACCCTTTGAACAGCCTTTCTCCAGCCTCAGACAGTTTCATCTTACACATGCTCTGATCAATTTTCTGCAGAATGGAATCCTCTTCAGAAGGGTTGCAGTTACCTCTTTTCTGATATTCTGTCCTGCAAACTCTAGCCACCTTTGCTTTCATAGACTTTCAGCTCTATCACAGTTTCTTCTCCCCAGGTCATGGACTGGAGATTTCTTCAAGGCCAGGAATATGGAAAAATCATAGGGTTCAACTCATGTTTTCTATTTCTCATTGATCACTATTCTTTTATCTTGTTTTATGTTCAGTGTTTTGAAAACAAACTGTCCCATATTATTTTTTGTTTAATTTTTTCAGTACCTTTGGGCTAGAGGGCAAATCCTGTCCCTGTTACTCCTTGCTGGTTAGAAACAAAAGTGAGATAGGATACTAAGTGAACAAAAGCAGGGTTCAAACATTCTGAACCCATATTATCTCAATCAGGGCATACAAATGTTGGTAGGTTATACAGCCAAGAGGGCATAGGGCATCTGTTAAAACTCAGTATTCTTTAAAAATTTACATCACTGAAAAAGATTCACTTTTTAAATGAGACAATAAAATGGTTTTTCGAATGTTTTTAATATTATGTGCCATCAGTAACAATAGCAAATTTCAAAACCCCATATAACCATTGTTCCTAAACTGTTTTTAAAAGTTACCTGGGCCTGAGCAAGGTGGTTCATGTCTGTAATCTCAGAACTTTTGGAGGCCAAGGTGAGAGGATCACTTGAGCTCAGGAGTTCAAGACCAGCCTAGGCAACATTTAGTGAGACCTCCTGTCTACTAAAATAAAAAAAAAAATAGCCAGGAGTGGTGACACATACCTGTAGTCCCAGCTACTCAAGGGACCGAGGCAGAAGGATCACTTAAACCCTGGAGGTTGGAGGTAGAGGCTGCAGTGAGCCCTGATTGCGCTCTAGCATGGGTGATAGAGTGAGGCTCTGACTAAAAGAAAAAGTTACCTGAACTACCACAGCAAACTCTCAGTACTGCAGGATATTGTGCCTTTTTTATAGAAATACAGTCCTAGTCAAAATCTGTTGAATACTACATAAACTACTAGCTCAAGGTAGTTCACATTTTCAACAATAGTCCATGTTACATTCCTCTTGATAATGACATATGTTTATAAATTTGGGTTTTTAATAGTTGCTATGATTAAAAGCAAGTTATTTATAACCAATATGAAACAGGAAATTAGGGTGGTGGTATCCAATTTTATTTCCAGTATTACGAAACTATACAGTGTTAGCAGATAGACAAATCTTATTAGTGAATAATTGTTATTATTTATAAATCAAATTAAAATATTATTTTTGTTTCTATTTATGTGCATTATTTTTCAAATCGCTATATACTTTGCATACACCTATTGACTCTAGAAGTTAATATATTTAATAACTGTGTAAGTTTTTGATAAATAGAAATTTTAGACATTTATTTTGTCCTGGAAGTGCCATGAAAAACAGTACTGTAAAATGAAGCATTCTTTGAACCAAGATAGCTGGGGCTCCTCTATCATAGAGCAAGATCATACACACACACATATATATACACACACGTGCACACACACACACACATTTACTCCCCGCAAAGAAACACCACATAACATCAAATATTAACAGTGATTTACTCACACAATCAGAAACATCACCTTTTGATGCTTTTGCTTAATCCTCCATTTCATTGCCACCAGTGAGGACTATATGCAGTAAAATGGTCAAGACAAAGAGGAATGAATTAACAGATATATTCTTAGGGGCAGAGTAGGCAATAGAAAAATAAAAGGCAATGCTTCAACAAGAAAACTGTTAAAAACACTGTTTTTGGCAGAGGTAGGGAGTCAGAGTTAAATGAATACTGGCAATAGACTTGAGGCAGAGATCCAGATCTAAAAGAGAAGACTCTTGGCAGTAAGATGAGATCAAATCATGAGCAATGGACTCACAGATGAGACTACAGACCCAGGATTGTGTAGGGAAACTTATCACACCAGCTGCTGAGGACGTGGGATCCTGGAAAGTCATTCAGGGCAGGCACTAGGGAATGGATGCTATGCAGAGCATTATAGAAAGAGGACAAGGAAGTTGTGACTGAAGGAAAAACACAAATTGTCTAACTAGTTCAGGGATAAGTTCTAGTTACTAGCTCTAAGTCCAGAGCATGATTGATGTTGACTCTTTAAGCCAGAGTCATGTCTGTTTAACAGTCCTCCTAATCAGAGGGAGGGTACTGAGCCAGACGGGGTTATGAGATCTCACCTCTGAAGGTGAGCTATGTAGTGGATAAATGAGGATGGAGATAGTTTGGTTGACCACATCTGATTTTGGGTCTCTATCCTGCCATTTGTGAGCTATGAAACCGTGAGTAACTCAACCTCTTGAGCCTCAGTTTCTTCTTCTATAAAAAAATAGAGCAATGGTTTCTACCCTACAGGACAATAATGAGACCCAAAGGACATTTTTCTTACCTAGGATTTGACCCTGCTGAACCTAGAGAATATTTGGATTTCCTAAATTTATAAAATTATCATTATATATTTTAGTAACCTCTGTGAAATATTTCTGAGTTCCAAACCACAATGTATCAAAACATCCTTCTTCATTGAGATTACCGCCATCCTTAAAGATCTACTAGAATCCTTCCTTGATGTGCATGAACAAAATTAATTGCTCCTTCCACAGTGTTTACATGTGTTTTTCTTGGACATCTTCCAGCCTTTCTATTCTTTATCCTTTCTTTGCTTTATCAAACACATATTGAATGTAAAAATTAATGAAATACAGTCTCTTTCTCTAGAACAAGGTTTGACATATTTTTCTATTAAGAGCCAGATGTTAAATATTTTAGGCTTTGTGAACCACATACGGTCTTGCTTGCATATTCTTATGTCTAACAATATTTTTAAAAGGTAAAAAAATATCATGCTCAGCTCATGGATTATAAAAGAGTAGTCTGCAGGGCAGATTTCAAGTATGGGCCATAGTGTTTCATTCCCTTTTGGAAAATCATAGTTTTGTGAGAAAAACAGAAGAGCAAATGACAACAATGATGAGAAATCAAAATACAGGATGACACACACCACATATGAAGTTTTGGTGGCATCAAGAAGAAAATAGCCAACACTTCCGTAACACCTACTAGGCATCAGTTTCAGATCTAAGTACCCTACACATATGACCACACTTAAACCTTATAGCAAACCTATGAAATAGATATTATTTAACTCCTTTTTATAGATGAAGACACTGAGGCACAGAGAGACTATATAACTTGTCAAAAGTCACACAGCCATGGAAAGGGAGATCTTGTATTTGAACTTAGGGGATTTGTATTTAGCGTTGTCTTTCTTCTTGCTACTATTGGATTGCAAACTACCTTGTTCTTCATCTCTGTGTCACAAAAACTCTTTTTCACTACTGAAGTCACTGGTCCCAGTGAAGTATTACTTTTGTTTTTTCTTTAATCTCAGAGAATGTCTACAGAGGTGCTTTCTGAGGTCTTGAATGTACAAATCTATAGCACATCTTTGTTTAGTCATTAATGATTATCTAAAATGATGTGGTCTGGAGAATAGAAGAAAGGGATTGGTTAAGAGTTTAAACATTCTATAGATCTTAAACAAATAAAAGCCAAGCCCCCAGTCATATACTTAAAATATCGCAAAATAATTTTAGGTTCTCATTAATGGCCAGAAAAAGGGTGCTAATCTTTTGGGGGCAAGGGATTCAGTAAGTTTATGGTTAAGTTCTCATTGTAATGTTATGATGATTGTACTGGTGGAGGTAGTTTTAGGTGGTTGAGCTTCTCAGCCAAAGAGTCAAAGAATCCAAAATAGAGATGACTACAATTATAATGATAAAGCAAAACATTTATAATTTATAAAGTAATTAAACAGATGATCTTGTTTAATGTTTACTTTTTACTTAGGAATAACCTCAAAGGTTACAGAAATTAAATGAATTGTGCAAGATCACCCAGCTGGTAAGCATCAGAGCCAAAACTCAATCGCAGCTCTAAGCAGCCAGGCCACTGCATTCTCTGCATCTAGTATTCACCACGTGTGTGGCATCGTGGAATAAAGAGTGTTCTCTTGTGATTTGAATGTCCACCAGACGTGGCTGCAAGTCCAACTGTACCAGTTAGAAGTGTGTAATACTGGGCAAGTTGCTTCATTTCCCTAAACTTCAACTTTCTCGTGTAATGTGCGGGTTATTTAAACATATATAATATCATGATATAATACATACATGGTGCATGTAATTTACTTGATATAAAGTGTACCTTCCTTTAAGAAATGTGACTAATCACATTTTACAGATGAAGAAAATGAGATGTTAAAGATTCTCATCTTCCTATTCCTGAATTCTTGCTCTGTCCACTAGATGGTGACGTCTCTATAATCCACAGATCTAAAGCAAAGGACTCACTCTCCTATGCGCCTGGGTGTCTGGGGCTCATTTTCCAAGGGGCATTGTTAGAATTGATATTACCCACAATCTGTGGCCTTGAGATATATGTATATTAATTTCCCTTTTTTTCTGCCTTCATAGCATTTTAAAATGGACAATGAAACATTTGCAGAATATGCTGAGAAAATTACTTTGTAAATGTATCCAGATTTTACTGTTCATTCCTGGCACTTCTTAAACTGTCAGGAATTAGCCAACACTAAAAATGTCCCTTTAAATTTGAGAATGCACCTGCCTCTCAAAAGTGATATATTGCTTCTTACTGTGCTGACATGCTTGGGAGGCAGATGGTGGGTCCTATAACCAGCTATGACTTTTTTTCTGATACTAAGGGTAGTCAGGTCTACATCCCCACCTCTCATTATTGTAGATTGCAATAACAAATGCTAAGTCTGTCCTTTCCCCAGCTCAGAGCTTCTTCAAAATGACTTGCCGTCAATCATGTTTACCAAGTAGCAGTTGACTCAAGCTCAAGTAATCTTCATTTACTACTTCTGTTGTTCCACTCCTAGGTATTTCTGCATATAATTTTTAGCTTAACCCTAAAGCCAATCCTTTGAAAAAAAATAAAGATAAAAGAACATAATTTACTGTCCACAGCCATAAAGTCAGTAAAGAGTATAGCTGGGACCCGCCCCGAACCCCCTCACACATATACAAGGAAATTTCAGCCAAATGCATACAGTAGAACAAAAATAGATACACTTAATATGTGATAGGGAAAAACCCCAAGAAAAATATGGCCAAAATTCTGAGATTAACCGTACACTATTTGTGACAAGAACAAATGTTTTGACCAGATCTTGTGTACAATAAATAGTAATGTATTGATATCTACAATATGTCAAGCACAGTTCTAGATTCCGAGGTGTAAGGATAAATCAGATCTTCACATTAGCCTCCAACCAGAAGGCCAAAATGGGGCCATAGGATATAACTTCTCTTTTTCATAAAGATTTAGAGATAACATTAGCCAAACACAAGTCTAGGGATTAGATGGTTAGGTCTCTAGAATGTACCTGTGCTGATGACCAATGTCCTCTTCAAAGATCCCAAGGTTGCAATAGACTATTCCAAAGATATTGCCATACTTTAATTTTTATTCTTATTATCTAATAAATATATGATCAGTTGGTGAAACCTGAAAAATAAATTCATAAAGGAACTTATTTTAAAAACATCCCAGAATCCTGTACTTGAAGAAAATTATTATTAATATTTTGTTGAACTTTCTTCCAATTTTATACATATTATCAAAATCTTATAAATGGATGCATCATATCTCATTGCACAGGGCTATCATAATTTGCTTAACTATTCCCCTAATAAAGCATTTCTAATTTTTCACTGTTATAGATAATACTGCTATGATGACCATCTTTATCTGTATTTTAGCTTTCTTGCTTCTGCACAATTCCATAAAAGTGTCTATTAAATATTTAAGCAAAGACAAATTTTAATTCTTTATGAATAATCTTAGATTTTCTTTTAAAATAAAATTGTGTTTCAAGTGCTGTGGGATAAAAGTTTGATGTGAAAATTTGGAAGGTGAAGAAGATGAATGACAGTAATTTTATTCCAGAATCATATGTGATTTTCCAGAAAAGAGACATTATTGTGTTGTGAAAGGTAAACAGAATCCCTACTTCCTTCTGAATAAAGTCATAATTCCTTAATCTGCAAAGGAAGCTCTCTCCTTCGTCCCAAAATAAAGTATATTAAACAACATCTGTGGCCAGTTCTATCACTTTCTAGTTCCTGACATATCTTTCTCTATAATTTGCCATTTTCTAACTCATGTTGTGCCACCAGTTTTTCTATTATGTACTCATCACAGAATCCTTCTCTCTCATTCTCACCTCTTGAATTCATAACCTTCCCTTAATACCTTTCAGGTTTCAGTCAAATTTCTCTTTGCTGCAACTGATCACTTTAGATAAAATTGACTCCAGCTCCAGCTGCAGAAGCAGAACACAATTAAAACACTTCTACAGGAAATTATTTAAACATTCACTGTAATTTGATTGCATGCCTACCTCTATTGTATGTCTGTGCACAATTGTCTAATCTTCTCTAATAGAGTTCTCTCTGAGGTTGGGGCCTATGTCTTTATAAAAAGCCTCGATGGAAGCCAACAGGATCCTACACAAATGAGGTGTGCCTATAAACATGGTCAAAAATACCCTTGAAAGCCTCTTTTCCAAAACTGCTGTCATCAATTCACCTCCCCTGCTTGCTGTTCTCTTCATCTTTCCTCACTACCACCCCCCAAACCCCTTGGCCATTAAACTGGATTGCCTCTGCTAGGCTTTTATATCCTGGCATGGTCATCTCCTTATCTGTCCTCTAACCACCTGTAAGTCTGGTATGATAACTGCATTGAGATACTTGGAAGGGGATATAACACGAAATGAACTAGTTATAGAAAAAGAAAAAAATTAAGTAAGCAGTAACAATACTGGTGTTTTCTATCTTAGAACACTTTTGTGATGAGATCAGATAAGGCAGCCCATGTGAAAGTGATGCCACGCATTTGTCAAAAGTGCCCCTTTATCATGAGTTACTGTGGACTGTCTGTGTCCCCTTAAAGTTCACATGTTGAAACCCTTATCCCAATGTAATGATATTTGGAGATGAGACATCTGGGAGGTAAGTAGGTCATGAAGATGGGGCCCTCATAATGAGATTAGTGCTTTAATGAGAAGAGACATGAAAGAGCTCACTTCTTCTCTCTCTTTTCTCCATGAGAGGATAAGGCAAAAAGTCATCCATCCACAAATCAGGAAGAGTGGCCTTACCAGGAACCAAATCAGCCAACATCTTAGTCTTGGATGTTCCAGCCTTCAGAACTATGAGAAATAAATTTCTGTTGTGTTGTTTAAGCCACTCAGTCTATGGTAATTTTGTTATAGCAGCCTTGGCTAAGAAATTAAAGAACAACAACTCAGCATCATTTAATCAGGCAGCTTGTATTGAACCCAAAACTATTTCAAACTTTGTGAAATTGAACTAAACACACTTCTAAGTTCCACTTTCATCACATACTATCAAATTAGCGAAGACAGCTGCTGCATAATGCCTGAAGGGAACTGTCCATTGATCTGGCAAAATTTAGCATCACTTGAGCAAGATGTTATCAGGCTATAGCAACAATTACAATGAGTCAGCTAGTGCAGGAGCATGGAGAGAGAGTTGAATATTAATGTATATTCAGAGGGAGCACCTTGAAATAAGATATGACAGAGGGTGAACAAAACACTGGAATACTTACTACGAGCTTTGAAGTTTCCCAGACAGAGCTTTAAATTCTAGTTATGTCATTTTTCAGCTCTTTGGGAAAGACATTTAACATATTTGATGCTCAGCTCTCATCCTAAAATGTAACCAGTTATATGAAATTTATAAATAATAGTATAAAATAATCCACATCAACGTTATGAAGTGAACTGTGTTTCTTCAAAATTCACACGTTGAATTCCCAAACCCCAGAACCTCAGAATGGGACTGTATTTGGGACAAAGTCTTTAAATAGCTAAGTAGGTTAAAATGAGGTCATAGGGGTAGCCCCATTCCAATATGCCTGGTGTCTTCATAAGAAGAGATTAAGATGCAGGCATAGTCAGAGGCAGGACCACCTCTGTGAAGACAGAGGTAGAAGATGACAGTCTATAAGACAAGGAGAGAGGCCTCAGAAGAAACCAATCCTGATGCTAGCTTGATCCCAAAATTATGAGAAAATAAATTTCTCTTGCTTAAGCCATCCAGTCTGTGGTATTTCATTATGGTAGCTTGAACAAACTAATACAATGTCTTAAGCACAGTACCTTATCCATAGCAGTGGCTTTCTGGTACATGTTATTTACCTTCATCTACATAATAATATTTATAATATAGCATGAATAAAAATAAATTTTAAAAAGTTATTGTACAATAAATAGCTAAATATGACTTCTTCTCAAATTCTACTTAAAGAAGTAAGCCAGTTATTTACAATGAATGTTTGGTTCACAATATTACCAGGGTGATGAAATATATTTTATTGAACTTGCTTTCTTGTTTTTTTTTCTTTTTTAAGCTTAGAAAGGTCCAAAAGCCCCAGCCAGGTAGGAAGGAGAAAGCAATACCATGCTCTTGTTAGAAGAAGCTGGTGCTGTTCTGTCAAAAAAAGTGATGGTTAGAGTGGCCATGGTCCATGCCCAGAGTGAAGAAGCTATAATAGGTAGGTCCAAAGGTGTGTCAAAAGAAAAATATTGCCTCAGAAAAAACAATTTAGAAGAGACAGTCCTTGCTAGGACACAGCTTCTACCACAGCCTTGGCTAAACCCATGTTCTTCATTCCTGGTTTCCGATCCAGTCTTAGGATGCAGCCAACACAACAGCCCTTTTTCTCATCACTCTGGCTCCCAACAAGTTTGAGCCCGACCAAGGTCCCTGTCATGTTTAAAATATGTACTTTGCAGGCACCCAAATTATGCCAGGAACTATGAAATGCACCTCTGAATCTCACAGAGAAACAACCACATTTAATAAACAGTAGGAGACAGAACTGAGTTTCACATCCAGATCTTCTCCTTCCAAATTCTGCTCTCTTTTGAGGCAGGCTGCTACAGCACTATGTGGATGATGAGATGTATGAAATGTATTCCTGGACTGTGTAAACTTGAGAGAAATAAAAATGTACTAAGTATAAATGTATTCTTCTAGGGAGGTAACGTAGAATAGGGGAAGACATTTATTGGTTCCCTTTTCTTTCAATAATGACCTTCCCATTTTCGCAGGGCCATTATCTACCATTTTGCAAAGCCAAATGAGGATGTGTGTGCAGAAGTCCCCTGCACATTCCAGCAGGTATTGTAGTTGAGCGGATAAGTAGTAGACTTTGGAATCTTATGATCCTGCTGTGACCCTGAGCCCTATAACCTTCTAAATTTGTGATTATGGGCAAGTCTCCATAGGTCTCTCAACCTCAGTTTCCTCATCTGTAGTATGAGTTGTAACACCTTCTTTGCAGGATTTTGTGAGGATTAAATCAAAGACTTGATGAAAAATGTCCATATATAGTCAATGCTCAGTCATTCCAATTCCATCTTCCCTCTATATAATTGTTTGAGACTGTATTTTTGGAATTCATTTTCCATAAGAAAATATATGTCGCCTCACCATTTTTTACTTTTGTCCTTCTCTATCCACTTTAGAGAGGACTCAGGAATGCCATCATGACCACTAACATTCTTTGGAATAAATATTGGAAATTTTAACATCACTTTATGGATTCAAAATTGACCCCAAGAGGTGTTCCAGTATTTTGTTTTATTATTTGGCTTCATAATTTTCCCACTGTATTTCACTGCCTACCATGCTGGCAAGCAATATGGAACAAGGAAAACATAAATTAGGGGCCAAATCATCTACTGGAATCGGTCACTCATTTTAGGTAGCCTGAGGCTTCATCTGTAGTGTGCCAAAACAACCCATCCACACTGAAAGAGAATCTCTCACACTGCTCATTTGCCATCAAGAATCCGAAAATTATTGTCATCTTTCCTTTATCTGTTCATGGATTTTGAATGGTGATGACAAGCTCTGTTGAGTTGTACAAAGGGGAAATTTGACTGGACATTTGATTTCCATTATCTGTATTTTTAACTGGGTGGACTATGAGAACCAATAATTCACTTGTGGGTATATAGTGAGGATTTAATATGGAGCCACAGCCCAATCATTTCCAAAATGAATTTAGCTATGTTATAGTAAATCAGGCAAATGAAGCATGCTTCATAAATTTCATCACTATTAAAATAAAGGTCACATTCAAAGGAGGAGGACACAAGTTGGAAATTAATGCCTGTTTTAAATGTTTGGGGATTAGAAATTTAAATTGCACAGCTCAATTCTGTTAATATTGAAGTGCATACTTTGAAACTGGCAGTTTCAATAAAGAGGATTCAAATGAAGGAGTAAAAGTTTTACAGTTTCCTTCAACTGATTGTGAATGTAAATCACTTGGGAAGCACCTTTAAAATACGGATTCCTGGTCCCCAGCCTGAGGATTCTGATGTGGTAGGTCTGGGGTAGGGGTGTTGATTAATGCTCCACAGTATTTCTGAAAATCACAGCTATAAATTCAATTTCTGTTACTTACCTGCCTTGCTCCCTCCGCTCCCCTCTGGCTACCACCTTCTTTGGGCCTTAGATATTCCCTGCTCAGAACCTTGTAACAGATCCTGCCCTTCATCACAGGAATTAAAAGAGTGTTATATTTGTGGCTCCTATTATTAAATATAAAAATCACCTGTGTGATAAGTGTCAAATAAAAACAAATCCAGACTTATGTAAGGAGAGACTTTATTTTTAAAATATTGATGCAAGAGGGGAGAAAAGGAACACAAAATGTAGAGGGATTGATTTACCCATTTAAGCCCTCCGGGATCGTAGGGCTCAGGTAAATTTCCACATCTTCATGAGCCCATCAGTGATTGACCTTATCATCTATTCAACAATTACTGAGCATGTACTATGTTCCTGAAACTGCTTTTGATTCCTGAGATGCAAATGGATCTGTCATCAAGACAACCGCAGTCCAGTAGGAGAGACAGGTAGGTAAACCAAGTTGCAAGAAGTGCAATGAATTGTGTAATTATAGAATGTGCAGGCTGGTTTGGAGAAAAAGAGGGGAAATTTCCTTTTCTTTTCTTTCTCTTGAGTGCCTCTGTGAAGATGAAGAGGAAATATCCATTTGTTAAGACTCATGGTGTCTCATCTCCCAATCCTCAATTCTCTCCAAGAGGTCTGACTGGTTGCAGAGCTTGAGAAGAGAGACTGAGTAAGTTTTGTCCTCACAGAATGATATAATGTTTTCTGTTTTGCTTGTGATAATCTGTCGATAAAGTCCTGGGCCCCTACAGAAAGGTCTATGGTTCCTCAACACTGCTCTGCTCACAAGTGGGTGGGTTAGTCTACCTAATTTTGAGGATGACATTAGGACACAGGATCTTTTATTGAAAAGTTCTTGGCCAGGTGTGGTAGCTTATACTGTAATCCCAGCATTTTTGGGTGGTTGAGGTGGAAGGATTGCTTTGAGTTTGGGAGTTTGAGACCAGCCTGGGGAAGATAACAAGACCCTCATCTCTACAAACAAATAAAAATTTAGCTGGGCATGGTAGTGCACACCTGTAATCCCAGCTCCTTGGAGGGCTAAGGCTGGAGGATCACTGAGCCCAGGAATTCAAATCAGCAGTGAGCTACAATTCCAGCCTGGGTGACAAAGCAAGAGCCCTGCCTCTAAAAAATAATAACAATAATAAAATAGATGGTATTTTCATCACTATTTCCCTTATATCCCTGGTGATCCAGTAAATGTTTAGCAATTGCTCTACGGGAGGGAAAAAAGGATGATTTACAGAATTTGAAGATTTATTTGGTGTAAATTTCTCCACGATGGTTGATTTCAACTTACTAGCAAAAAGTTATTGACCATAGGGCCGGGCGCAGTGGCTCACACCTACAATCCCAGCACTTTGGGAGGCTGAAGCGGGCAGAGGTCAGGAGTTCAAGACCAGCCTGACCAATATGGTGAAATCCCGTCTCTACTAACAATACAAAAATTAGCAGGGTGTGGTGGTGTGTGCCTGTGATTCCAGCTACTTGGGAGGCTGAGACAGGAGAATTGCTTGAACCCGGGAAGCAGAGGTTGAAGTGAGCTGAGATCGTACTACTGCAATCCAGCCTGAGCAACTGAGACTCCCTCTCAAAAAAAAAAAAAAAAAAAAAGAAGTTACTGACCATAGTATCGAGTGAAGGTGACAACAATCACATTTTACTACTTGGCAGAAGCCAGCTCTGGCACGTCATTGTCTGATATTTTGAACTCTGAAATTAGGACTCTAGAATTTATATTTTGAACTCAAAAGAAAAAAAATGGATGCCATTTATTAAGTCTCTTAAATCCCCAGCAGGAGCAGTTCACTGTTTCCAAGGTCAGATAGAATATCACATCAGATGTGCAGCTTGAGATATATATGAGACTGCCTGGGATACAAGAAGGGAGGAGGGCACATTTGAGGAATGGAGAACAGTATGTGCAAAGACCCATAAGCATGAAAGACTCCAGTAGAGGCAACTCAGTGGGCCTAGAATCCAGCATGCATACAGAATAACAGTAAGATAGGAGACTGCAAAGATAATGTTTAATTTTGCTCATAGAAGAGATCATATGACATGTGAACCAAGAAGAAGAATTTTTTTTTTTAATTGTATTAACATCTAAGACCAGAGTTACTTGTAGGATGAGACCTCTGTCGGTGAAGAAAACTTACAGCATGGAAAGCATGCTAAGCCAGCATGTGGCTGGATGAAAGGCGCTAGAACACAGCAAAGCTGATCCCCTCTCCCAGCAATGTGAACATTGATGAGGAAAAGGCAAAGAAAGAAATGCAAGAATGAGATGGTTAAAAAGAACAAAGAGAGACCCTCTGGGTGGTACTCATACCAACTGCGATTATCATAATCTTATCAGAAGCAAACATTTCTTGAACATTTACCATGTGCTAGGCACCATTATCAATGAACACTTTATGTGTATTAATGCTGTTATACAATAACCCTAAAAGACAGCGTTTCTCCTTATGCCTATTTTCCAGCTGAGGAATGCACTGAAAGGTTAGGGAACTTCCTCAAGGTTATCCAAAGGGTATGTGTAAGAGCCTAGATTCAAAACCAGACAGAGCACACACGTAGCCACTCCACTATGCTGCTTCTTGAAGAGGACATTAGAAAATTGATATATCTAGGCCAGGAGCGGTGGCTCACACCTGTAATCCCAGCACTTTGGGAGGCCGAGGCAGGCAGATGACGAGGTCAGGAGATCGAGACCATCCTGGCTAATACAATGAAACTCTGTCTCTAATAAAAATACAAAAAATTAGCCGGGTGTTGTGGCATGCGCCTGTAGTCCCAGCTACTCTGGAGGCTGAGGCAGCAGAATGGCATGAACCCGGGAGGCGGAGCTTGCAGTGAGCTGAGATTGCACCACCTCACTCCAGCCTGGGGGACAGGGTGACAGAGTGAGACTCCGTCTCAAAAAAAAAAAAAACAAAAAAAAACTGATATATCTATTAGATTTTTATATTACTTGTCTTGGGATAGAGGGGTGTGTGTGTATGTGAACCCATTTTTCAACAAATTCTGCTCCTCTCATGCATTTTAATGATAGTAGGTATTGTTTGTGTTTGTAAAAACTAAAGTAGAGGCTGAGTTGACACTCTTCTTATATGCAGCACCAGAGACTGTATTAAAAAAAGAGACAATATAGAGAAAGAAGAGGATGGCATAGAAATAACCATGTCACATAGTTATTTCTACACAGAAATTATTTCTACAGTTATCTACACAGACCCAAATGCTCTGATTTTTCTAGTGATTCTCAAGCTTCCTTTACCTTGAGAGTACAGGTGTTGTTATCTCAATCTCAAGGGGCAGAGAGAATCTAGTGGACACCTAAGTACACACATGGTGTGGTTTGAATGTGTCCCCCAAAATGTAATGTGTTGGAAACATATGAACTATTTTTTCTTCTTTTTCGGGGTATGCTGGTTTCATATTCTCCTACCACAGGCTGGCTTTTCCATATAGCAAGGCGTATGTGGTCATAGACAACTTCCAGGCTCACACTGACATGATGTCATTATATCAGTGGAAATGTCTCTTTTATTGTAGCTCCAGCATGAGAAACTCTAGGAAAGAATTCTTACTGACCTGCCCTGCATCAGATAGGTAACAGTATTGAGAGGTGGGACATATAACAGGGGGAATGAATTAATGTCGTTATTTCAGGAGTGAGTTAATTCTATAAGGAGTAATTTAGTTCTCTTGCGAGTAAATTCATTCTCTTAAGAGTGGATTGTTATAAAAGCAAGCTTGGTTTGGTCTTACAGTCTCTTTCACATGTGTACAGTTGCCCTTCCACTTTTCTGCCATGTTATGACACAGTACAAATGTCCTAGCCAGAAGTTGCCACCATGTCCATGGATGTTCCAGTCTCCAGAACCATGAGCTAAATAAAGTTACTATCTTTATAAATTACCTAGCCTAAAGCATTCTGTTACAGTAACAGAAAACAGACTAAGATAACACAGTTACAATTTAGATTTCATCTTGCAACCATTGGAAGCCACTGGATGCTCTCAACATAGGAAATAGATCTGATCAGATTTGCATTCTAAAAATTCTATGTTATTCTGAAATATTCTCCATTATAGTATGATTGACTATGATGGAAGATTGTCTGAACAGGAGCAAAACAATGAGGATGAACACAAGTTAGGAAATTTTTGCAAGAAATTATGGGCAAGATCTTTTAAGAAAGAAAATCCGAACAGTAGACTGGGCGTGGTGGCTGTAATCCCAGTACTTTGGGAGGCCGAGGCAGGTAGATCACTTGAGTCCAGGAGTTCAAGACCAGCACGGGCAACATAGTGAAACCCCGTTTCTACTAAAAATACAAAAATTAGCCAGGTGTGGTGGTGCATGCCTGTCATCCCAGCTAATTGAGATCATGCCACTGCACTCAAACCTGGGTGATAGAGCCAGACCCTGTCTTAAAATAATGATAATGATAATAATTAGAACTGTGATAGTAAAAATGCATAGCAGAGATAGAATTCAAGATAGTAGTTAGTAGATAGAACACGTGGATTTTGATAACTACTGTCTTTCTACCATAAGGCTTCAGGTTAATCAGTCATCTTAGCCTGTGATCAACTTCTTCCTTTATTATGTTATCTTCAGTAAAAGGACTTTCAAAACTCATTAGAAAAGCAGAAAGCTGGAGTGAAAATAGCATAGACTTTGAAATGATACAGGTGATTTAACCTAATTTTCCTCATATATAAATGGAATAGATATCTGTCTTGTAGAAATTTCACACATATAGCAGAAATTAACTTAAAGTACCCGGTATATTTAAACAGTGTTTCTGGTTGCAATAGAGAGCAACACAACTCAAACAAATTGACAAGAGGATTTATTAGAAGGATACAGGAATATCACACAGAAGGGTTGAACAACCAAACCTCCACAAAGCAGGAGCCAGAGCAGGATGGAAATCACAGGACTGAAAAGAGTACCTTCTCTTTTACAACCTCCACTCTTCTTTTGGGGGGTATATTGATTCCATATTCCCCTACCACAAACTGGCTTTTCCATATAGCAAGGCATATGTGGTCATAGACAGCTTACCAGCTCACACTAACATGATATCAATATATCAATGGAAATGTCTCTTCTCCTGTAGCTCCAGTATGAAAAACTCTGGGAAAGAATTCTTACTGATCTGTCTTGCATCAGATATAGTCATGCTGGAAAAGCTGATAGAAAAGGGCACATTTTTTTGAAAACTTTTCAAAGAAGCAATTCACAGAAGAAGTAGAGGCCATTCAGGATAAGCACATCAGTAGGTTCTCACCACATCTGTAATATATAGTTAGTGGCTAACAATTGATGTCATATTAAATGCAATGTTTTGAGAGACACTAAGTGTTCTTATTAAATAATGAAAACTTTCATCCTGCTTAGTTATCTATGTTCTAATGTTAATATATTTACTATACTTCAATTAATTAAATATCAAAATATGTCTTTGTTAAGAAAGAGATATTAATACTCTACCTTGAAAATATTGCTGGAGATTTGGGATGGGAACAAGCTCAACCCTGTTTCCCGCTGAAATTCTAACCAACAAACCAAGATAGGAATCAGTATTAAGTAGAGTTGAAGGTCTCAGGTTTATTAACGTTTCAACAAAAGCATAATCACTCCCAAATGCATAGTTTCTGAAACACTTTATCACAGGACAATCCTTGAACAAGAAAACAAAAAGCTACTTTCATCTCCAGCTTCAGTGCCCCTAGGTGCACAATGCATTTACAAAATGTCTACACCAGTAAAATGTTGGAAAGTTGCAGAGATCCTGGAAGCCCTGACAGGCCAGATGAGTATAACATACAGAAAAAGAAAATTTAAGAGCAAGCAAGAAAGCAAAATCATGTGAGCATCCACTCAGTCTGGGTTCAGGCCAGTATGAGTGGTCAGAGGGCCAAGAGCATGACCTTTCCACAGTGTTTCTATTCTCTATTGAAGTGCATCCCAACGCAGGTCAGATTATTTACTCATCCTGCTTTGGGGAACAGAGAGAAGTAATATGTCTTCTATGCTATGCCTTTCCCTGTAAGGTAGAGAAATTACAGGAACTTATTTTCTCTATACTATAATATAGAGAGAGAAAAAAAGAGAAGGAGAAATTTCCTTCTAAAGAGGTCTA
This sequence comes from Pongo abelii, assembly GCF_028885655.2. Lineage (NCBI taxonomy): Eukaryota > Metazoa > Chordata > Mammalia > Primates > Hominidae > Pongo > Pongo abelii. The sequence continues at coordinate 11,653,571 of NC_071988.2, forward strand.
CCTTTTGTCATTCACATTTAGCACAAAAGATTGAAGAACTCCCAACTTCGCTTCCCCATCAATTCTTTCCAATCAGATGAGGATGTTACCGGGAATGTCTCTCTTGCTCCCTTCATGCAGTCCACCAGTACAGCTCTCAGGAACCCTTGCATAATCAACCAAATTTAGACATACGGCTTTCCTGATCCCTTCCTCCAAAATCATCTGATTCACCTCTCAGTGCAAGCCAATATCAAGTGTTTCTACAGCATAGTCCAGTGTGCCTCAAAGAGGATCACATAAAGAACATGTTCTTGCCCCTCATTTTTCCTTATTTCACTTATTACTTTGTCGGAGAAGCAGCATTGCCTTTGGCTCCTAAAGGCTTAGAAAGTTTGTTGGTCACATATGTATCTTTACCTTACCCTTTCCTAGTCCTTTTTGGGAAAACTAGTATGATGACCAGCACAGCCTTTGCAATATGCAAAATGATGTCCTCTCTGACATTGAGGCATTGTCTCCAAACTCACCTTTTGCACCTGAGATAGCTCATCTCCTAAAAGGTTGCCTTCTTAGGAGGCCTCTCAAGAAAATCTCACTGGCCCTTCAAACCTAGTCTACCTGAAGCTGTAGCAGTCATCCATCACAGAATGAGAACACAGCACTAGGACATTCTTTAGAACTTCAAAAATTCTGAATGCATCTTAGAACAACAGTCAAGGCCCATGTAACTATTGCTGACTTTGCCCTTTTAACAATGATACATTTTGCTTCCCTTGTAATGGGTTCTGCTTTCAAAAGTTGCCATCTTAGTCTCAGGCTGAGTAAAAGATTCTAAAGAGATGATTCTCAACACATTCCTTTGAATTTGAATTTATATGTAAATATGTATCTTCCCCAAGTTGTTGTGGTATGTGAATATATTGAAGGATTTTTTTAATGCTTTAAAGTTTTACATTTTTCTAACAAATCTGGAATATGTATTATTTGGTGTTCATTAGGTATGATGCTCATTCTGTAAAACAGTACCATAAGTAAATATAAGAAATGCTATGAGGCTTACAATGAATTTTCCATGGGCAGTGGTGAAGTACAGAGTATGATTTTCCACAGCATTAAGTAATACTTTCTATGAGGATAATCTTGTAAGTGAATTAAATCATGTCATAGAGTTTGTTCAAAACATAAATTACTTTTTTTCCATTTTTTCCAAGTTTTTAAATAGAATGTTTCATTTTTATTACAATTATTAATGCTAAGCACTAAGAAGTTGAGCAATATAAAAAGATACAAGGGACACAAAATTCCCGCATGACATCTCCCCTCTATTACCACAAGGAAATAACCACAGCAACGCTTTATAATAACATATTTTTCTCGATATTATAGACTCTGCATTTTATCTTGCCTTTTGTTTATCTATCCTTCTTACAGTAGTGATTTTGAAACTACACAACCAGTTTTTACTTCTACTAGTGGATGCTCTTTGCTTTAAAAATGCTTTTCAGTCTTTATTTGCCTGTTATCAAAGTCCAGGAAAAAATTATCTCTATGAATCCAACTTAATCATTGATATAATGTACAGTTAGGAAGTTAAAAACAAGTTATTCCAATTTTATTAACTTCATTTTAAATTAAAAAATATTTAGACAGTATCAAATACATTTAATATTTTAATATATGTACACTTATTTTATTTTCATATTACATTACTATTATTTGCATTTAAATTTACCACCTATGAATAAACATTTCAATATATACCACCAAGCCTCTAAAATTATTTCTTGATTTTGTAATTTTGATTATTTTTAAAGAATCCTTTTACTCAAAATTGCATCTACTTATTCAATGTATTCTAGTTTCATATTGCAGACAAGAAATATAAAATAAGATTAATTATTACTTTGCATGAAACTTTTTATAACTGTGTCTTGTTCTTTTCCTTTCAGAATTCACGTAGGTTTGTATTTAATTCTTACATAAAATACAATTCAGTTGTGTTTTGTGCCCTTCTGACATGGAAAAATACATCCATGATAAATTGACCATTCCATAGATAAAACTGTAAACAACAGACACAACACAAATTACTACACCTGAAAATACTGGAGAGTTAAAAAAAAAAAAAAAGTAGAAAATTCTGGACAACCATCAATAATTGGAAAAATGCAATGGCATGGGATTAGCTGCCCTTGTTTATGACTTTTGGTGTGAGGGTAGACTGCAGTGGTCATTTGGGGACAGCTAAATCTTGGACAGAAGATTGCAGTATTTTCATCTTGAAGAACTAATAAATAGAAAGAATTTAGAGTTAACACAGCTGCCAAAACGTAAGAAAGAAGCATGAGAAATGAGAAAGCAAGAGAGGAATGACTCAGACTCTGTGTCTAAACTCTATTGAAATTTCTGACTAAACCCTGAAATATGCATGTGTAAGGCAAACTCTAAGCTTTCTAATTAAAAATGAAAGAATTGAACTGAGATATGAGATGCTGCTGAAAAGACAAAGTTTTAAATTTAACTCTAAGTTAATTGACTGCTAAAGCAACAACAACAAAAAATCAAAACTCTTCGGAGGTAAATAACAGAATACAGTCTTTAGACCGTAATATTTGAAATGCTATATATACAATCCAAAATTTTTCAATACATGCAAAAATAAGAACACATGATCAAAAGAAACAAAGAAAAACAATTTAAAAATTGCTTCAGATGTTAGAATTCACACACAATAAATTTAAAGGACCTATTATGATTATGCACAGTGAATTTACAAGTTCCCTTTGCTATAAGCAATGTAACATTTCTTAGAGAACTTAAAGACATCTCATATAAATGGAGAGATACATATTATGATCATGGATTGGAAGACTGAATTTATCAGTTATCTCCAGATTTATTTATAAATTCAATGCAAGTCCTATCGTACTTCCAGTAAGTTTCATTTTTTTTAATGAAGTAAACGAGGCAATTCTAAATATTCTATAAAATGCAATGGATCTACTATATTCAAAACAATCTTGCAAAATAAGAGAAAAATTAGAGCTTAAATTACCTGATTTCAAGACTTATGATAAAGCTGTAGTAATCAAGACTGTGTAATATTGGCATATAAATTGACAAATGCATCAATGAAGCATTGCAAAGAACTCAGAAATAGACTCACACATCCAAAATAATTTCAATATGTGACAAGGTGCTAAAGCAGACAAAAGAGGAAAAGAAAACTATTTAGCAAATAGTACCAGGACAACTGGATATTTATACAGAAAAAAATAAACCTAGACCCTGACCTCCTACCACACTCAAAATTTAATTTGCAATTGATAAAATGTCAGAACACAAAAGCTAAAATTATGAAGCTATCAGAGAAAAAATATAACGAATGCTTTTTGTCCTTCCATTAGCCAATGGGGCCCAAGGTTAGAACAGGTGGTTTGACGTGGTTCATGGAGGGGTCTGCAAAACCAAAAGCTGATGGAGTCCCCAAGGCCACTGTGGCCATTCACTCTAAGGGTTCCTACCTTTTGACTGAGACTTACGGGAAGTTATGATGAATTTTCAGTCCACTCCAACAGCATTTCCCGGCTGCATATTATACTTATGAGCCATTCGCTAACTACATGGCCCAGTGACTTGCAGATTAATTACTGGACAAGTAAGAGCCTCCCTGTGTAAGAACAGGAACTATGGTAGTGGTTTGAAAACTGGTAAGGAGACCTTTTTGTCACTCATATTGACACCTGTGGCAAATGACCATTCAAAAGGGAATATGGATTGAACTTGCATGTTGACCTAGTATGTGTTCAGTAAATCACCATGATTGCCTGCTGGGTCCATGACGGAATGGGACATAGAAATGCAACTCAGGTGCAAAAATGGACTAAATCACAAGGACTAACTCTACAAGAAAAAGAAGCCAAGAATGGGACACAGTCTTCTGACTTCTGCCACCAAACCTGGGGCATGCAGCATGGTGAGTTAGGCCTCATCAACCTGTGCATAGGCCCCGTGCAAACGTGGCAAATTGACCACACTTCACTGCCAGTTCCTAGCCACAGATTCTAGTGGTGCCTCTCTGCCATGAACACATAGATTTAAGATCCCAATGTGATGAAATCACCACATATAAAACCCAGACAATTCAGCAAAGGGCACACTCCCATGGCATAACATGGATCCTTCTTGCTCCCCATAACCCCCAGGCAAATGGGGTGATAGAATGCAGGAATGGACAACTCAAGCAACAACTTTGCAATGGCCAGGAGAAGAACAACTTACCTGGTGTTAGGCCTACCTACCAAAAGCCATTTGGACATCAATCATTATACCCAGTGGAAGAGAAAGAGCACCCCCACATAAGTTGGGCACTACTATGCTTGGAAGAGGTGGAGGACCAGGCATTCACCTAATTAGGCTGTTCCTGCAGAATCCCTAGTCTCAGTATAGCCAACTATTCTTTCCTTTATTTTTATTTTTTGCTGAAATATACTCCCAGGGGTGTGGTTTGTGGTCCAGGCCTCAATAGTGCCAGCAGTAGAACCTCCCAATTCAAACTAAGAGGCAATGCTACCTTTGGGAGTGTCCTAACAGTGGGACCCCAATTTGATGGAGAAGGGATGACAGACATTGGGGCACTATGGTTCCCCTGGTCCCACTAAAGATTCCCAATCCTGTAGAAAGGGATGATGTTACAAGTGGGTGATGTTATAGGTATGGGGAGTTTGTTCAGGATGGAAATTCTTTACCCTGGTTGGATGATGAGGACTGAAAAGTTTGGATCAAGTAACAAGAACAATGGGAAAAGTGATAGATGAAAGCATCTCTGGCCTTGGGAGGTTCATGGAGTGGGAGGAGAGTGGAAATATTAATCTTTCCTCTTTTCATTCCTACAGAAGCTTTTGCCTTGCCAAGCAGGACCATACCCTGATAAGAATTAGCACAGTCATGTGCAGGAGAGAACTCAAACAAAGCTGGATTTGTCATCCCAGCATGAAGTCCCTCTGGTCCCACAAGCCCATTATAATGAGCTGGCCTACACACAATGACTTTCACTTTCCTCAAGCTCCAAGGCCAACAAAACTCATCAAACTCACTAGCCAAGGTGGTGATGGGCAGCCAGATAGCCCTCAGTTGTCTGCTGGTGAAAGAAGAGGGCATTTATATTATTGGTGACACAGATGTGTGTGCATTAACAATTGGAGGAAGGCAGAAACCCAGCTGGAGAAGATCTAAGCCCAGGCAGAATGATTGTCAGCTATGTCTGCAGTTTCTCTTAGACTCTTGTTTTAGACTCTTTCATTGAGTTTGAGGCTTCCGGTTGAAGACTATCCTCCAGCAAGAACTGAACATCCTCCTGGGACTGGTTCTCCTGGTGACCCTGGTAACGTGCTATCTCAAAATGACAGAGGTACTCTGCAAGAAAAGAAAATCTCATCCACAGCATCCATAAGGTTTGTTCATGGTTCCCATCTGACCCAGCTCTGCCTCCAGATTCAGTGTAAACAGTTATCCTCCCAGTTTGGATGTGCTTTGTCTGCTATTTCAGGGGCCAGGCATGAGTTAGAGGATTGACTGTTGGGAAAGGCAGTTCTGTGCAGTGCTTGCCACCTGCACTGTCCCATAAAAGTGGTCTTGGGTGTGTAACTTTCCTTTACTGGCAGATAAAGTGTCCTCATCATCAGTGCTAGGCTGGTCTCTCATGAGGGAACATCTTTCCCTGGTCCACACTTGATACATAATCCTTTATGCTGCTTAAGTGCATGTGTCGATGGCCCTTAAGCATGCCCTGAGTTGTCAGCTAGTGAAAAAAAGAAATAACACTTTCTTGTTGGCAGTAACACAAATGCCAGTTTCCGTATTTTAGATCCTGGTGGCAGAGGGGGAGAAGCTCTTCTGCTGCAGCATGAAACAAGGTGCATGCAGCCATATCACCTCATCTGCTTCAGAGTGGATCCCCTGGCCATGGGAGACCAATGCATTGCCAGGGGCTGGATCTTGTGCACACACTGTCTACCCTCTTGCTGTAAATAAATGCCATATCACTTGATCCTGGTGTGTGCTTTGTCTGTTCTCCATATCATCATATCATGCAGTGGTCTCTTCCCTGACAGACATTTATCTGCCTTTTGTCCTTGGATACACAGCGTGGCCACCCAGAGAACAGTGAAACAATTTTCACAACTTAGTATATGAAAGTTTATGTATGAGGACATAAAAAATAACATTCATTAAAGAAAAAACACAAATCATATTTCATCAAAATTTAAAATATCTGCTCATCACAATATACTAAGAAAAATAATAGAAAGTCTTAGACTTGGAAAAAATATTTGCAAAACATGTATCATACTAAAGACTGGTTTACAAGATTAATAAGAAACTCCAAAACTCAATATTAAGAAGTCTAAGTACCCAGTTTAAAAAATGGCAAAATATTTTAATGAGCCCTCCATAAAGGAAGATATATAAATGGCCGATGAACACATGAAAACCTGCTTATCATCATTAGTCATAAGTGAACTTCAAATGAAAGCCACTATATGATACCATTACGCATATATCAAAATGTTTAAATTTAAAAAGACATAACACTACAATTTGGCAAAGATGAGGAGCAACACGAACTATCATCCATTATTAGAGGGAATGTGAAATTGTATAACCACTTAGGGAAAAGTTCTATAGTTTTCATAAAATCAAATACACAACTACTGTATGACTTATTAATTCCTTTCCTAGGCATTTGTCCAAGAGGAATATAAACATACTTTCACAACCACACAAGCAAGAGTTTTACACAAATGCTCATAGAAGTTTTATTCATTCATAGACAAAAACTGAAATTAAGGGATTGGATAAAAACTGCTACATTAGAACAACAGAATGCCACTCAGGAATAAGAAGAAACATATACTGATAAAAGCACTCGCAAGGAGGACTCTCAAAACATTTGGGGAATGAAAGAAGACTCCCACAACAGAGTCCATATGTGTGGTTCCAGTTATAAAATTACAGAACAGGTGAAACTAATGTAGTCTGCAAAAATCAGAATGGTAATTACCTCGGACGGGGGATGACGGTAGTGATTAAGGAAAGTATGGCATAGGGTAAAAACAGGTATGTGCGTTTGTCAAAACCCAGTGAATGTATAGTAAGATTTGCTCATTATATTGAACCTAAACTGCATATCTAAAGATAAAAACATTCTTACTAAATTTTGAACCCTAGTTAATAATATACATTCTGAAGTATTTAGTGGGGAGTGCACAAATGTCTGCAATTTACTTTGAAATGCATCAAAAATAAGACAGATTGACGTATGGATGGGGAGAGGAATAGGTGGATAGATATGCAATAAACAAATAAAATACCAATCCATAGTGTTAAAAATAAACGTAGTCATGTTAAAATTTTAAAGAGTCTATTTGAGCATTCAATGAATCATGAATCTTGAGGGACCAGTCAGCAAGCAGTTTAGTGCACTACTAGAAGAGGAAACTTCCATAAGATGTTTGAGGAAGCAAGAACAAGAAAACATATCTGACTGGTTAGAGTGGAAAGTCCCTATTGAGAGGTTGGTTGTTGATTTCTAATTGCAAAGACTCTAATTTTGTTTTACTGCTTACACTGGGTTTCAGTTTGCTTACTAGCAACCTAAAGCTTGGAGCCTTCCAATTAATTTTCTTGCTAATAATTTAATCAAGGTGATGTGTATTTGGTGTTCACTGTAACATTCCTTCAATTGTCTTATATGCTAGAAATGTTTAATAATAAAATATTGGAAACACTCAACAATGTTTAGGTGTTTGCTTTTTAAATTTTTTTCTTGATATTCAACAAATATTCTTCACCAATAAATATATGCATTCTGAGATCAAGAAAGTTCTCTTTACTTATATCTTAATTGTTATTCTCACCCTCTTTTTTTTTTAATTTTTTTTGAGACAGATCTCACTTTGTCACCACACAGGCTATAGTACAGTGGCTCAATCTTGGCTCACTGCAGACTCTACCTCCCCGGGCTCAAGAGATCCTTCCACATCAGCCTTCCAAGTAGTGGGGACAACAATCATGCACCATCATGCCCAGCTAATTCTTCAATTTATTGTAGAGATAGGGTTTCACCGTGTTGGTGTTGAACTTCTAGGCTCAAACTATCTGCTCACCTTGGCTTCTTAAAGTGCTAGAATTACAGGTGTGAGCCCCGACACCTGGCCTGTAGATGCATCTTCATTGCTAGTCTTCTACATCTGTCATCTTCTCAGTCATGATTTTCATCTCCTTAACCATTTTTCTCTAGTCAACTTTGTTATCCAAAAGTGATGATTGATTTCTGCCTTATCAGTTCTTACACTTGCCGTTTCCAATACCAATTCAAATTTTACTATTCAGTTTTTAATTTCAAACTCCCTTTTACTTCTTCAGCTCATTTTCCAAGTCAGTCTGATTATCAGGCACCATTTTCTTCAATTCAATGTGTGCTTTTTTTTCTCCTTTTTTTTTAAATTTTGTTTCAGAGTTAACATTTTCTTGTTCTTATTTGAGAAAACAAAGGAAATATCTTTGAAGTATTTTTTGTTTCTGGTACAAAATCTTTAAAATTGTATACTACATCTCCTGTAACAAGAGTATAGCACATTTTATTTTTCTTATTCAACTTTATGGATCAAATGTTTTTGTCTTCCTGAAATTCATATGTCAAAGCCCTAATAATCCCCAATATGAGAGTATTTAGAGGTAAGGCCTTTGGAGATAATTAGATTAAGTCATGAGAATGAGTCTGTCATGATGAGGTTATTGCTCACATACAATGAGAAAAAGAGAGAAATCTCAGTGTTTTCTCACACAAACACATCCAGGAAAGGCCAAGTGAGGTCATATTGAAAAGGCAGTCATCTGCAAGCCAGAAAGAGGGCCCTTAACAGAGGCCTAACCTGTTAACACGTTGATCTCAGACTTCCCAGCCTACTACTCTGTGAGAAATGTCTGTTGCTTAAGCCACCCAGTCTATGATATTTTGTTATGGCAACCAGAGCAGACTAAAGCATTCAATATGTGTTTTATCACCACGGCTAGAAAATTTTAAAAGATTTACACACATTTTGATTAGAGTTACAACCAGAAAAAGCATGTGCCAGTTACCAGATGGCCATGGCCTTTGTGATACACAAAATAATGCCCTCTGTGTCATTGAGGCATTGTCTCAAGATTCAGCTTGTGCTCCTGGGATAATTCATCTCCTAAAAGGCTACCTTCCCAGGAGGCTGCTCAGGGAAGCTCCACTGCCCACACCCCCAGCCTAGTCTATCTGAATTTGGAGCAGTCCTCCACTGGGGAATGAAGACATAGCACTAGGACATCCTTTAGAACATTCAAAGATTTGAACTGCATCTTGGGAACAGCAGTGAGGGCTCATGTAACCATCGCTGACTTTGGCTTTTACCAAAAGGTACAACTTTTCTGCTAGTTGTAGCCTGAATCTGTGTGTGAAATGAGAGGTGCCAAAAGAGGGTAGTATGCGAGATAAAATAATATTGTCTCAACACAGCCTCGAGAACACATAAATGTAAAATGATGGAAGTAGAGGAAGTTGAATCAAACACGATGGACCACTGGAAGACTCCAAATTCCTATATGTTAATATTAAAAATATTTGCATTTGTATGTTTAACACTTAGTTTGTTTTAATGTATCACTCTGTACAACAGAGATGACAACTTCCAGAAAACAAATGAAGCACAAATAAGAAGAGCAGGAAGAACAGATGAGAGGGTAGTCCCTCAAGATGTGATGACTATTATTCATAGTGAGAAAATAACTAAGAGTAGTTCATACAAAATAATGAAGAAATGCATTTTAATTAATCAGAATGACAAGAACAATTGAATGACTATAAATTTATGTAGTTAAATGTAAAGTATAAATTAAATAATATTGCAAAATTCCAAATAGAAACACTGTCCCAGAAAAGGATGCATGAACATAACACATTCCACCCTATGAAACATTAGAAGGAGGTTATACAAATTCAGCCATTAGGTGGACCTCTCTGTCTACAGGCCCAAGGCAAGATATCAGGGCTGATATCAGGGTACTGGTTTCTGAGCTGGACCTGATCTCCTAATGGGGTCTCTACTCCAATGCCTGCTCCGACATTATCCTCACACTGGTACTTAGAAAGGAGCATGGGTCTTAAGTGACTTTCAAGATATTCAATGGTTTGTGGAATCTGTGCTTTTCTCTAAGTAAAATTAAAGTTTATAAGATTGGAGATCCCTTATCACAAAAAAGATAGCTTTATAATTGTGTTGTCAGTAGCAGCCTTAGAACATTTACAGAAAAGGAAGGTGCACTCAGAATTGTGATTTGAAGGGAAGAACTTCCACATGACTCCCTTTGATCTCTTCAGGTGCCATGGTGTCTGAAATTCCATGATTATGGCTTGGATCAAGGACCTTCTGTTTATATTGATCTTTTTTCAAAAGCAATCACAAGGGACGAAGGGATGAATTTCCTTTGTGTCTAGCACTTTGATGTGATTAATTTATCACATATTAGCTGAAGATAAGAACAATGTGGAAAAATGGAATCTCTGAAGGGTGAATACAGAGAATAAAGACAAAAAGAGGAGAGATGAAGACCTATGGGGAAAAGACTGAATTTATTTATGGTGCTGTACTGATATCTGTGAAAAGCAGTATAGTGAAGTGAAAAAGATTCTAATGAAATATGGAGCATTTGAGTTCTACTCTTTTGTTTTTTGTTTGTTTGTTTTTTAATTTTAACCAAGAAAGTATCTGTACAAGGTCACCTTTTGTTTTCTGATCTGTATTTTCATACATGAAACCAGACTAATAATAGCCACTCTACTTAGCTCAGAAAACACTGCTTAAGATACTCCAAATGAAACATTTCAGTGACCAAAGCAGCTTTGGTCAAAGTGCAGTTCTCATTTCCCTGTGATGTTTCCAGTCCAAAAATAGACATGAAAAGAAAGAACCAAAAAAGAAAAGACAGCATAAACTCTGAAACAGAAAAGCAGCTTTGATCAATAAGAATGTATTGAACAGATACCATGTTCCCTTCTACCTTGATTCGGAAATCGGAAATATAAGATGCAATTCCTGCCCAGGAAATGTGCAAAACACTTTTTTGTGTTACTAACATTTATCAAGAACTCACCCATGGCAGAAACTATGCCAAATACTTTATTTCTTGCAATTCTCACAATTGCCTTATAATGTTGATAATACTTCCAAACATGATAAACTATAGAAATAAATTCTATTAGTGGTTCCCAAATTTTGGTGTAGATAAATTCACTTAAAAACCTTTTATAAAAGCACAAGAGTTATGTTCCCAAGGATTCTGATTCAGCATATCTTCAGGATAGCTTGGGAATTTGCATCTTTAGCAAACCCTACAAGTAACCTGAAACAGGTGGAATACAGACCACTTATGCAGAAGCGCTTCCATATATTGTTAAGTGTGAGATACTGGGGGACACAGAGATCCTGGGGCCAGCATTTTGCAAATATATCTGATTGCAAGCATCAGTTGAATCACTTGTTAAACATACAGGGCCCTAGGCTTATGCCTTGGAGATTCTAATTTAATAATCTGAAGATAAGCCAAAGAATCTATATTACTTGTTAAAAGCAATCATCATCCCAAATGAGTCTAATGGCCACTCACATTTGTACTTTAAGTGAATTGTCTGTGGTTACCTGGTAATATCCTATGAGAAGAACTAAAACCCAGTTCTGCAGGTTCCCAGGCCAGAGTTCTTTAAGTACATTGCATCCTTTAAAGAAACATGCATGACTACTCAGCCATAAAAAGGAAAGAAATAACGGCATTTGCAGCAACCTGGGTGGAACTGGAGACCGTTATTGTAAGTGAAGTAACTCAGGAATGAAAAAACAAACATCGTTTGTTCTCCCTCATAAGTGGGAGCTAAGCTATGAGGATGCAAAGGCATAGGAATGATACAATGGACTTTGGAGACTTGGGGGAAAGCATGAGACGGGGATGAGGGATAAAAGCCTACACATTGGGTACAGCTTGGGTGATGGGTACACCAAAATCTCAGAAATCACCACTAAAGAAGTTATTCATGTAACCAAACACTACCTATTTCCCCAAAACCTGTTGAAATAAAAAATAATATAAAAAGAAAAAAAGAAATATTTATGGAGTCTGCACAGGTTATGACACAGCCCCAATTCAGAAAAGTGTGAAGGGTGTGTTGAGTCCCCTTTTTTCATGCAGGAGTTTCAGGTGTCCTGTGCTTAGTCTCAGAGCTGTGGTCCAGGCGCACCGTTTAAACCTCATCACAAAGCACTTCCAGCACGGACATTGTAGAATTGAATGTCTGCATGAAAAATCTGATGAGGGGTAAAAACAAATCCGTGGAAAGTGTCGTCACAGTTACCAAAACTGCTTAGCCAGCTGCAGGAAGCAAACAAATCCACTGAAACATTAACTCAGGCAGAAGGTTCCAGCTCATTGAAAGCAGGCTCATTTGTTTTCCTATTACGGCTGAACAGCATCTACCTGGGCTGTGCTCGCAGGGTTCCCGCAGCATCATGACAGACGTGGAGAAGGCTGACGAATTTATGACACACTGCCTCGATGACATATTTACCAAGCCTTGCTTGCAGAATTCCAGGAGCGGGAGGGCCAGAAGCTCAAAAAAGAAGAGGCCTGCTGGAAATTGAGCCCTCTGGGAAACTAATAGGGAGAAGGCTTCTGATGACAGAAGTCTCTACTGAAATGCATGTTTAGGCAGCAGCACTTCTTATGGACAGAGGTGTCAGATTGGAAAGAGTTCTGCTGGGTATCAGGAGAAGGAGGTATGCCTTCTGGCATTGGGGCTTCCTGCCTACATCGCCATGAGGAAGTCACCTGACTTCTCTGAGCCTCAGTTTCCACATTGTGAAAAATAATATTAAGCCCCTTCCTACTCACAAGATTGAGAATGGTATGCCACAGAAATGTAAGGGCACTGTATATCATTACATATTCTAGTATTAGACATAATCATTATATATTCTTCATATATACTCTGTATATCATTACATATTCTAGTATTAGTAATAGTCATTTTATATTTCTTACATATACTCTTTATATCATTACATACTCTAGTATTAGAAATAATCCTTTATATTCCTTATGTATACTCTGTATATCATTACATATTCTAGTATTAGAAATAATCATTGTATATTCCTTACATATACTCTGTATATCATTATATATTCTAGTATTAGAAATAATCCTTTATATTCCTTATATATACTCTGTATATCATTACATATTCTAGTATTAGACATAATCATTATATATTCCTTACATATACTCTGTATATCATTACATATTCTAGTATTAGAAATAATCATTATATATTTCTTACATATACTCTTTATATCATTACATATTCTAGTATTAGAAATAATCCTTTATTTTCCTTATATATACTCTGTATATCATTACATATTCTAGTATTAGAAATAATCATTATATATTCCTTACATATACTCTGTATATCATTACATATTCTAGTATTAGAAATAATCCTTTATATTCCTTATACAAACCCTATATATCATTACAGATTCTAGTACTAGAAATAATTGTGATATATTCCCTATACCTACCCTGTATATCATTACATATTCAGTATTAGAAATCATCCTTTATATTCCTTATATAAACCCTTTATATCATTACAGATTCTAGTATTAGAAATAATCATGATGTATTTCTTATACCTACCCTGCATATCATTACATATTCTAGTATTAGAAATAATCCTTATATGTCCTAGAAGACAAGATGAGACTAGAGACTATTTTTGAGAACTAATTTTCTTATTCTGTTTTTTTTTATTTGAAAACAAAATGTCAAACAGAAGAGCAAAGAAGAAGGAATATGTCAAACTTTCAGCAAATACTGAACTGAGGGAGCTTTATGTAATTTTTCTCATTGAGTACTAATGAAACCCTTGTGACTTAGAGACTACAATCTCCACTTTGTGAATGAGGATACTGGCACTCAGAGAAGTTAAGCAATTTGTCCAAAACTACACAGCTTATTAGAAAATCCAGGATTTGAGCTGTGCTTGAGATGAAGTAGATGTTCAACAAATATTTTTTTAAAGTAAAAAAGGAACGACTGTCCCTAAAGCCAGAAATTTTTTCCTACTGTAGTGCACATTTACACCATAGCCTTTATTTGTCTGAGTATCCGTTCATGCTCCTCTATTCATTCAACATGCTCTCCTTTACTGACTGTGATGTGTAGGTCTCTATTGGAAATATAAAGGTAAATGAGGCAAAATTTGTTTCGTTGAGAGTTCGACAGTGCATAAGAAAGAAGTTGTACAGGAATTACTATAACATAAGCCCAAATATATTGAGCAAATGAAAATTCCCAGAGATGCATTGCAGCAGAATCTAGAGGGATATTTAGGGCATGGCTGTACAGAGATGGGAGGAAGATAACACAGGCACCAGGAACAATCTGAATATGGGCTCTGGGGCAGCATTTAATAAAAGTCCAAGAGACAGGGATAGTTTAAAGGAAAAGTGGGTGGTAAGTTTGGTGATTTGGGTAGGATGCACCTGCCAGCTTCTGTATCTGTTTGGTAGCTGGAGCGTCTGTCCAGCACCCCTAGATGCTCTCATCCTCAGTACACTTTCTTCAGTTTCTTTGCTGCTAACTAGTAAAGGGAAGAGCAAATTGAGGCTGCAAAGTCTTCATTTTTTGAAAACATCTATAGATGACCAGAATGTCATTTTAAGACCTCAGGACATTCCAGTTTCCTCTACCAGTTGGAGTTCAGAAGAAATCTGTATAGCATTCCTATGTGGCAGTAAGCAGCTAGAGCCGAAACATTAAGACAGCTCCCATAGAAAGATGAAAGGATAAAAGTTAAATGTGCTGCTGTATATTTTATTTGGCCTGTCACCTCCATTTTATTCTAGGAGGTGTGTAGGAAAGGTGAAAATGCAATACTGGCAGTGATTCATTTGGAGAAGCCAAAATTAAAATTCAACTCTGGGAAAATATTCATTTTCTGCCTCAGATTCTTGCAAACATTAATGACAAGACTATCATATTACAAATGAATTTGATTAGCATAACTCTGCCTAATGAATTAATTCCTTCTGTGGAACCAAGGTAAAAGTGTTTTTCTTCCCTTTTAATCCTCTGTAATAGAGGCAGATTTGCTAACAGAAGTTATTTTTTTCACATTATGATGTATTTATTCAGTGGATTTTTACCTTGTGCGTAGATGAGTGAATACAGAACATACTTAATCTCAGTATATGAAAATGTGGCCCTTCCATCTTCAGAACCAGAGGAGGGAAAAATTATTTTTTTCAGTTTGTTCTTAAGAAATTCATGGTCACATTAAGATGATATGTTACTCAGATATATTTGATTTAAAAAAATCATTTTTTCTATGCCCTCATGAGTCTAAGAAAATGAATAAATTTTTACTTTGCTTTTAAAAATGAAAAATAGCACTGACATTTGCAAAGCAATCTGTCAATATGCATCAAGAAATTTAAAAATGCTTAATCTTTTAGAGCCAAAAGTTTCATCTCTGGTATGTGTCTTAAGGAAATAATCCTAAATATAGAAATTACAATGTGTATTTCAAGTACTATGTCATTTATGATGAAGGAAATAATTAGATAAGACTGAAATGTTCAAAAATAAGAGTGGAGTTATCTTTTAATGAAATAGCAGATATTTTAAAATGATATTCGTAAAGACTATACAAATTTGTTATAATATGGAAATGCTCATGGCATAGCAATAATGACCATGAGAACAGGTAGTAGTTATTGATCATTAACGATTTGTCCAATGTTTTACATGCAATATTGAAGCATCACATAATCTCAGTAAGGTGGTATTATCCTTATTATCAGCACATATCTGATGACAAAGCTAAAGCCTATAAAATATGAGAGATCTGTCCATGGTCAGATTAGTTTTGAAACCAGATTCTGCATTGTGCTGAGTCCCCAAGACCACCCTGAAGTCACCTACTGACTATAAGGAGTCACAGAACTCAAAATGGCTATTATACTCACAGCTTATTACAGCAAAAGTATAGTGATAAAAATCAGCAATGGCAAATGTGATAAAGTTCAAGAGAGACCAGGCACAAGCTTCCAATTGTCCTCTCTCCCTGGGGTAGTACAGACAGGGCCTAATTCTTCCAGCCGAACTGTCTCCCAACATGTGAGTATTGCCAACCAGGGGAGCTCACCTATGCCTTGGTATTCAGGGTTTCCATTAGAGACCAGTCATATAGGCATGGATACCCATTTGGCTGACCCTAGTCACTCAGTCTCCTGCCCCTCCAGATGTCAAAGTGACGCAGCATAACTCAAGGTCCCCACCCAAAATAGCATTGTTAGCATAAACTGGAGTGGCCAAAGTCTCCAGGTATATAAAGACCTTTTTATCAGGCAGGGTTTTCTAAGGGTTTAGAAGTTATCTCCCAGGAACTGGTCATGAGCCAGTCTTTTCTTTGGAATGTGCAGAATTTGAACACCCCTGACATGCTGGGCCAATCCTTTACTGTACAAAAACCAACCAGACAAAATCCAGAGCCTGAATGTTTAGTCATTATGAATTCTGCCAAGCAGGAATCCACAGCCCTTTGCTGAGTACCTGCTGTGAGCCAAGAGGGTGCCTTATATTAAGGGTTATGAGGTTGAAAAAGAAATATTCCCTGCTATGGTAAGATGGGCTGACTAGCAAGTCACTGTTGACTAGCATGTCATTGTTGAACAGCAAACCAATATTGCAAGTTGTACATGAAGGTAAAGAGACATGCACAGTGAGGAAGCAGGTCAAGGGCAGCATCCGGCAACACTGAAGGGAGAGAGAAGGCTTCCCATTGAAGGTAATAGTTGAAATAATGATTAAATTGCGAGTAATAGGTAGAAAGATGTCTCTGGAGGGCTGTGGGGGAGGCAGAGGCACAGTAAATCTCAGGAGTTAAAAGTAGTTAAGGTATTATTGCTTATAACTGTATGTGAATCTATAATATCTCAAAAATTTTAAAAAAAGTTCAATTAAAAATAGTGGTTAGCATTAGCTGGAATGAGGAGCAGAGAGAAGAGAGGCAAAAGTTAATCCTAGATGGGCAAATACAAGCAGATCTTTAAGGGGCTTTGTGTTTCTAAGAAATGATGTATCTATTACAGGGAGTGATAGGCAGAAAGGTTTTAAGCCCAAGAGTAAGATGGTACTATTTTCACTTCATTAAAATAAGTCTAGCAGCAGAGTGTACCTTAGACTGGCAAAGTCTTGATGGAAGGTAGGCAGACTAGGTAGGTGGTGACCGCAAAAGTTTCCAATGAGTGAAAATGAGTTTCCAAACTAAGACAGTAGTTGTCACAGTAGAATACAAAGACATCACGGAAAAAAGGTATTAAGAGGATTAGGACTTCATGAATGATTGGATATGGAAGTCTTTATTTTATTTTATTTTATTTTATTTATTTTATTTTATTTTATTTTATTTTGAGACAGAGTCTCTCACTCTGTCACCCAGGCTGGAGTGTGGTGGCATGATCTCAGCTCACTGCAAACTCCGCCTCCCAGGTTCAAGTGATTCTCTTGCCTCAGCCTCCCGAGTAGCTGGGATTACAGGTGTGTGCCACCATCCCTGGCTAATTTTCATATTTTCAGTAGAGATGCATTTTCACCATGTTGGCCAGGCTGGTCTTGAACTCCTGACCTCAGGTGATCCACTCGCCTCGGCCTCCCAAAGTGCTGGGATTACAGGCATGAGCCACCGAGCCCAACCAGAAGTCTTATTTTTTTACCTTTGTGTCCAAGGCCAAGTAAATAATAATATTCAATTACATATGAACTGTAAAAAGGGAGCTGTTTTGGAACTGTAATTGAGACAATGCTATATAGTCACCAAACTTGTTTACTTTCTCTCCGAGGCTCCCAGGAAGACTGAATTGCAGATCTGTGTGCCCAAGTTCCAGCTAATGAAATGTGGGCATACACGGGGAGTGCCACGTCCAGGACCAGCCTATAAGATCTCTCACAGGCACTTCCATGCTTTTTTTCCCCCTGGCTTCCAAGTAGGAGAACTCCAGGATGACATTGGAGCAGCAAAATGGAAGAAGCTTGGGATTCTGAATCACTACTGAAAAGGGAATCACCCAGCATGCACTAGATCATAAGGTAAGTGAGGAAAAGTTCTCTGCTGTATTAAGCCTGTAAGGTATAAGGTGTGGTAATGTTTTCAATAGAAGGTAGCCAGCCCCAACTAAATTAGAAATAGGGGGTTATTGTGAAAACAAAACAAAACAAAACAAAACAACCAATGGTAGAAACTCATCATAATAAAATCAATGTAATTAATGTCCTTTCCTTTGCAGCTGATCACAGGTGACAAGAAAGATATGGCTGGCTGAATGTCTAGAGAGCCATGCTTTACAGTAGCAAACAATCTGGCAAAATTTCATGATATTTAGAGGGCATGACATTCCATGAGCTTAAAAAGTGGTTATGAACAGATTTTACTACTGTGTACAAATTGTTGTTGGTTGTATTTGGCAAGGATTAAATATAAGAAAAAAAAGTCAAAAGAATTAGCTGGTTAGTAAGCAGAAAAGAAAGAAAATGCAACAGTCCAAACATTCAGAATAGTACGGCGATGAAAAAGCCAGCTATTAACAGGCTCCAAGTGTAAAAGATGAAATTTTCAAACGCTTTATGTGAAAGACCCGAAACAACTTCTTAATTTAACAAAAATACTCATTCCGATGGCAAAGATCAGAATAGGGATGTGGCCTTCTTATGTATTGTCTCAGAATGCATCAAGATATTAGCTATCCTTTTCTAGAGAAAGAAAGAAACCTCACAGCAAAGAAGCAAAGGCATAAATCAGACTAGAGAATCATGACTTTGGAGAGAACTTTGGGTATGGTAACTGCCACATTACACTGACTGAAAAAATAATCAGACATCTGCAAAATTGTGAGGAAAATGTTTTGCCAAAAGTAAAATGAAGGTAGCATAAAAATACTAATAAAAGGAAAAAAGTATCTTCAACACTCAAAATAATTCTGCAACCACCTATCTTTCATGAGCAGAATCAGGCTAAAAAGGCTGTGAAGTTCTCAGTAAGAAAATATTCCTAATTCCTCTTCAGATGTAGTCAAGGGAGATTATAGTACAAAGGAACTCTCTAGAAGGTGGAACAGGTGTCCTTAGACTTCAATGAGCAGAAGACTTTCTATATGAGACCAGAGTAAAAACACAAGGAGGAACTTCTCATTCCTCTTCAAGTAGAAAACTTTCAAAGTTTTAATTCAGTAAGAACTAGAATTACTATGGCCCAGGATCTGATGTATGTTCCTTCCATCTCCTTTGACCAAATGCAAGTTTTATTGCAGTTTGCCTGCATCATTCTGTAACGGCTGGCAGTGGGGACTTGTAGAGAAAAATAACTCACATTTTCATTCAGGAGTCACTGAACTGCAAGGAACAGTATCTACTCTGATGGAAAAGACCATGTATTCTCACAGACCTGGGCTTTGGAATGGATGCATTGTTTAAGTGGGACTTTCAGTCACTGCTCCTGGAGAGAAGGTAAAGTTGGCTATACATGTGGGGTTAAAGGGCCTTGTCTCTAAAAAAATCCCAAGTGGTGCCCCTTTTCCTCTTTCTGCCATCCCACAAAAAGGAACTTGAAGCTTAAAGCCTCCTATGAAATATAGAAGAGGTGTAGCACTGAAATAGCCTGTGTCCCTGAATGCCTCCATGGAGGCTGGCCTTCCCATGATCACCTTGAACTAAGACAGCACGAGTACTTAACTTTTCAGGGTTTGCATGTTATAGAAACTAACAGGAATTATTCTAACACAGAGTGAAAGACTATGAATTCAGTTTTGAACATGATGAATTAGAGATGCCCGTGAAACACTGAGGCTGAGATATAGATAAAGCAATTATATTCTGTGTGTGTGTGTGTGTGTGTGTGTGTGTGTGTGTGTGTAAAAGACTTAAGATAGTCACTAATTCTTTACTAATTCCTCCATTGAAAAACAGAGTCTAATTCCTTTGAATCTAGACTGTGTACAGGGACTTGCTTGACAACTTCATGTACCCAGTGAAGCTAAGTCATAAAAAGCCTTGTAGCTTCTTCCTGGGTTCTTGTATCACTTGCTCCAAAAGCTTTGAGTGACCATATAAAAAGTCTGACAACCAGGCACAGTGGCTCATGCCTGTAATCCCAGCACTTTGGGAGGCCAAGGTGGGCGGATCACCTGAGGTCAGGAGTTCGAGACCAGCCTGGCCAACATGGTGAAACCCCATCTCTACTAAAAATACGAAATTAGCTGGAGGTGGTGGCACATGCCTGTAATTCCAGCTGCTCAGGAGTCTGAGGCAGAAGAATTGCTTGAACCCAGGAGGTGGATGTTGCAGTGAGCCAACATTGTGCCACTGCACTATAGCCTGGGCAAAAAGGAGCAAAGCTCTGCCTCAAAAAAAAAAAAAAAAAGTTTGACTACCCTGAAACCACCATGCTGGAGAGGCCATGTGTAGGTGTTCTGATAGACAGTCTGAGCTGAGTTTTCTAGCCATTGCCTCCAAGGTGCCAGGCATGCCAGACATGTGAGCAAAGCCTTTCTGGAACCTCCAGACCTGTCCTCCTGCCAGCTGAATATTCCTGAGTTGCTACTTTCAATAAAATGTTGAACAAAAGAAGTGGTATGCTGGTAAACATGCCCTCGGTGGAAAAAAAAAATGAGTTTAGTGTTTTCTGACTTCTGTGATATAAATACCCCCACCATGGCTGGCTTTATGCTATTGAAGTTTAAGCTATAAAGCTCACAAATTTCTTGAATATTTAACAATTGGCTCTTCTGAGCTGATGCAAGCCAACTCCAGCATGTCTTGCTCAAATTTCTGAATCACAAAATCATAAGGTATAATAAAATGTCTCTTGCTCCAAGACACTAAGTTTTGGTAATTTTTTATACAGCAATAGACAATCAGAAGAAAAGATATAAGCATATATTTAGTAAGATTGTTCTATTGACTCCAAATAAGGGATTAGAAACCAAATCTGAGGGCAAAGATATATACAGGACTTACACATTCTAAGAACAGCTGCAAACATTTGCAGTAAGAACCTCTTCAAGGCAACAAAAATGCAGCATATCAATTATCATTACCAAATTTCTATCAATATATGAAGATGGCCAAGGCAAGGAAAGGGGTTAGTGGTGGTTTTGGTAGTGTGATGCCGCCTGCTCTCCTTCGCAACAATAGGTCCAACCCTACCATAATCCAAATGGTCCGTAGACTAAAGAAAGCCTACTATCCATGTCCTTTCTTGGGCATCTGCTTCTAGGCAGCAGATGGGTTGATCTGCTCTGCTCTTATCTGTGCAGGTGGACAGAGAATTGGAATGAGACAGAAACATAACTTCATCCATTTACTTTGTGTATGGAGATTACATGTAACTTTAGACAGAACCTTCATGGGAAAGTAGAACAGGCAGAAAACATGGTGTAGCATGTCAGAAAGAGAGTGGCAGTTTTGATATGGAGAGACTAATCAATTCCCTTTTGAGGAAAGGGATCTAAGCTGAGATCTGAGCTTGCTGATTTGGGGACACTATCAGCTAATCCCTATTAGGGACACTAGGGGTTGAAGAAGAAAGGGATAGCACTCAAGGTGATAATTAAAGAAAGGTTAATGAAGAGACTATCAGCCAGACGCAGTGGCTCATGCCTGTAATCCCAGCACTTTGGTAGGCCAAGGCAGGCAGATCACTTGAGGGCAGGAGTTCTAGACCGTCCTGGTCAACATGGTGAAACCCCGTCTCTACTAACAATACAAAAATTTATCGGATATGGTGGCACAAGCCTGTAGTCCCAGCTAGTTAGGAGGCTGAGGCAGGAGAATCTCTTGAACCCAGGAGGCAGAGGTTGCAATGAGCGGAGATCATGCCACTGCACTCCAGCCTGGGTGACAGAGCAAGACTCTGTCTCAAAACAAAAAACAGAAAACAAACAAACAAACAAACAAAAAAACAACTATCTACAAGGTGGTTGGCATGGTAAGGGAAACCAGCTGCAGATGAGAAAGCAGCCAAGGACTGGCAGCAGCAGGAAGGGGAGGAGCCCTTACCAGGACCTGGCAGAAAGCGTGATCCTATGAGCTATGGCCTCAAGTGGAGGCACGCAGTCACTGGTGAGGATGAGGAGGAGGGCGCTCTGAGTCTGTTCTGGGGAAGTCATTGTGAAGGTCCTCAAGGATACTCAGTGAGCATTTCTGGCTCTTCATCTTCCAGGCAAATAGTGGAGTCCTTCTTCCTGGCCCCTTCATTGTTACGTGGGGCCATGCCATTATCTCCAGCTAGGGTGTGAGTGGACATGATGTGTGTGACTTAAAGTCACAGAACTGAATGATGGGATTGGAGACCTTCAGTACTCTCCTTCCCTCTGCATAGGGACAAGGCGCCTTCTGGATCACAGGTATTTTATAAACCTAGGCATTGGAGCAAGGGCACTTAGAACAGAGCCCTGAGATGCCCTCCAGTGGGGACAGAGTAGAAGCAAAAAGTAAGCCTTTGCTTCTTTAAGCCACTTAAATTCTTTTTAACTATAGTGCAATAGCTGTCGTGACTGATAGACATTTAAACTGAGACTTGTAGAGTAAGAATGAGCCGTGGGATAGATTTTACTAAGTTAGAAAATGACAAATGAGAAGCCATCTTGACTGAGAATTGCACTGAAAATGTGTTTGATAAATGGCTGAAATCCAAACAATGATAACAATAGAACCATACAATCAAAACACATATGTTCTGGTCATTGATTTGGTTAGAATGGTTAGGATATATATATATATAATATATTTATATAATATATAATATATATTATATATTTATTATATATTATATAATATATATTATTATATAATATATATTATATAATATATATTATTATATAATATATATTATATAATATATATTATTATATAATATATATTATATAATATATATTATTATATAATATATATTATATATTACAGATTTATTATATATTAAATATAATATAAATATATATTATATATTTATATAATAAATTATATAAATATATATTATATTATCTCCCATTAGTTCTGTCCCTCTAGAGAACCCTCACTAATACAAAGACTAATGAAATGTAAAAGTTCATCTTTTTTTAAATTGGCTGGTTAGAATTCTGCCACTTATGCCTGTTCAACTTATGGACGTTCATAAGTCTAACATCTCATAGCACAGTTGACATTTGCCAACAACACTTCACCGACATTTGGCTTTAGCCAACTCCTATATAAAGGCCATGTTTTAGTAGTAGCCATTCTGACTGGTGTGAGATGGTATCTCATTTGGTTTTGATTTGCCTTTCTCTAATGATCAGTGATGTTGAGCTTTTTATTCATATAATTGTTGGCCGTATGTATGTCTTCTTTTGAAAAGTGTCTGTTTATGTCCTCTACCCACTCAAAAAGTAACAGATGCTCGCAAGGTTATGAAGAAAAAGGAACCCTTATATGCTGTTCGTGGGAGTGTAAATTAGTTCAACCATTGTGGAAGACAGTGTGGCAATTCCTCAAAGACCTAAAGACAGAAATAACATTCAACCCAGCAATCCCATTACTAGGATTGTCATGGGATTACTTGCTAAATATCCCTATCCAAACTGGTAATCCACTACTGGGTATACAAATACAAAGGAATATAAATAATTCTATTATAAAGACACATGCATGCATATGTTCATTACAGCACTATTTACAATAGCAAAGACATGGAATCAACCTAAATGTCCATTAATGATAGACTGGACAAATAAAATGTGGCACATATACACCATAGAATACTACTGCAGCCATAAAAAAGAACAAGATCATATACTTTGCAGGAACATGGATGGAGCTGGAGGCCATTATCTTTAGCAAACTAATGCAGGATCAGAAAAGCAAATACCACATGTTCTTATAAGTGGGAGCTAAATGATGAGAACACATGGACACATAGAGGGGAACAACACACACTGGGACCTTTCAGAGACTGGAGGATGGGAGGAGGGAGAGAATCAGGACAACCAACTAATGGGTACTAGGCTTAATACCTGGCTGATGAAATAATCTGTACAACAAACCCTCATGACACAAGTTTACCAATGTAACAAACCTGCACTTATACCCCTGAACTTAAAATAAAAGTTAAAACAAGAAAGAAAGAAAAGGCAATTTTTAAAATTTATGAGCTAAGAGCTTTCTTTCTAAGACTTTAAACATTAAGCTTCCTATAACCTAACATATTTTACTTAACATATTTTAAATAGAGGTAAACTTGTAACTTTGACTATTTGAGTTTAATTTGACTCACCTACCTAACTCACAGCTATGGGATAAAACTCAAAATAAGATAGTCCAATACCACACAAATAGGAATACTGTTTCAATTCAGTTCTACACTCATGTATTTATTGATTTGTGGGAATGGGAAGACACTTTGATCCCACACTTGGAAGTGCCCCCACTTTGAGATCCTGCAGCATTATATATTTCGTAACAGCTCTTTTGATATGACTTACTGTTCCTACTGGATTGTAACTACTTAAGGGCAAAGGCGAAGTCTAATCCTTAAGTGCCTTGTAAAGTACTTGGCCTGTGGTAGGTGTCTTTGAGCCACTAGTGTTTCTGAATGAACAAATTGATTTGACAACCTGAGACACAGAATGACATTTCTGGGTGAATCATAAGTCTAACATTTATTAGCCGGGTAACGTTGATCAATGTATATATGTGATCTATCTTTTTATTTGTGTGGGCGTATGTGTCATATAAAACACATAGCTGAGTTTTTAAAATGTCAATTTTTTCAAGAACAATAATTAGGAGTCAGACATTGTGAAGCATTCTTGCACTGAAACACAAGTTGTTACTCACTTTCTCATGCAAACGCCATTTATAAGTAGTGGCCATCTCTCCCAAGGAATTACTTGCCCAATAACCCTACCCAAAACATATGGCTTTGGATATATTCAAGAAGCTTCATTTTCCTTGCTATCTTTGTCTGCGAGTTTTTTTATTGTCATCTGAGTGTTAACAGGTTTCTGGGAATCAATAAATGCTTTGCAAAGGCATTTTCTAGACCTCAAGGACTGGTACATCTTATAATTTGCTTCTTTGCTTATGCTATTCCTTTTCTTCCCAGTTGCACCTCTCCAGAGAGCTAGTGGCATTTCAACTAATGCTTGTTATTGGGAATAACTTCCCACTTTCAAAGGATATAATAATGCTGCAAAACATTACATATTTCTTTCTTGCTTATTTATACAACAAATATATCTTCAGTGTCTATTGCTGGTAAAGCCCCAAGAGTCAGGAAAACTAGGAAGACTCAGTTAAAACCTTCACCTTCACAGAGCCCATAATTATTTAGGAGAGCAACAGAGATCGATAAAGAGAGAATTGCAACATGGTGTGATAAAGAAATATCTTTATCTGTCTGTGAAGACATTATGGGATTACAAAAGGGTGGGACCATATCCAAGAGGTACAGAAACGATCTTGGAAGCCTTCCACAAGAAACTGTATTAGAACTAAACCGCAGAGATAAATCTGGGTTTGGGAGCAGATGGGAGGATATAGATCCCTTAATGTACCCTCATTCATTTCATCAATATTGGCTTGGAACCTAGTCTGTGTCATATGCTATACAAGGTATCAAAAAGATGACTTTGAATAAGAGAATCTACCTTCTTCTCAGTCATCAAAGATCCTATTGCCTAGTAGTCAAGTGTGAAGGTATTAGTAACACAAGTCATGTTCAGAACACATAGCAGGGTTGGATGTGGGCAGGATGGGCTTGGGGATGCAGCTCAAGCAGCCCTGTGTGGGCTCCAAGTGGCTCAGATGCCAGACAAGGAGTGAGAAGAGAGGAAGACAGCAGCACTCACCTCAGATCCCAGAAGCTCTCTTTTCTCAGTCCAGGAAAACCGGAAGACAAAGAAACCAACCACTTTGTTTCCATTCATCTCAACAAATACTTAAATAGCACCTTGATGTGGTTTGGATCTGTGTCCCCACCAAAATCTTATGTTCAATTGCAATCCCTAATTTTGGAAGTGGGGCCTGGTGGGAGGTTATTGAATCATGGGGGCAGGTTTCTCAAGAATGGTTTAGCACCATCCTCTTGGTACTGTTCTCACAATAGTAAGTGAGTTCTCGTAAGATCTGGTGGTATAAAAGCGTGTGGCACCTCCCCCGTCTCTCTCTCTCTCTCTTGCTCCTGCTCTGGCTACGTGAAGTGACTACCCCTTCTTCATCTTCCAGCATGATTTTAAGTTTCCTGAAGCCTCCCCAGAAGCTGAGTGGAACCCAGCAGCATGCTTCTATAGCCTGTGGAATCATGAGCCAATTAAACCTCTTTTTTTATAAATCACCCAGTCTAAGGTGTTTCTTGGTAGCAATGCAATAATGGATGAATAAACACCCAGGCACTGACAAGACAATTATGAGACAACCATACTCTGTGTCCTTAAGGATCTTGCTTCCCAGCAGAGGAGGAATTCATATATCAAGCTCAGTTCCAGGAAGTCTTCATAGAAATAGAAATGAAATGAGGCCTTCATTCCCCCATTTGGAAGAAAATGGTTCTAACCAAGGTAGAGTGAATGGGATAAGAGAAGACCAGAGCAGAACAGATATTTGCTAATTCTTCAGGTCTGGTAATGTTTCATCCAGTAGATAAAAAGCAAATCTGCTGAAAGGAAGGGAGGGAATTAAATGATGACCAAAATGATTGCAAAAATACCCTAATTCAAAATCGACTATGATGTAGAAACATGTCATTTGCATAGGCTTCTAATGAACTGTATTCACCGTGCAGAGATCTGCAAAGATAGTTCAGCACACATGTTTAGATAAAAAGCACCCTCTGAAATATGTTACTACTTTTATCTGACTCAGCAGTGGAAATCTAGGATTATCTCTCAGAGAAAAGAGATTGTCCTTGTCTCCCTACAGCAAAATGGTATTTTTGGAGTGAAGGAAAACTATCAAGGGGCTAATTAAAAAGAGTTACTGAAGATAGGGTGCAAATCCAAGAGCTGAACAGTCAGAATTTGGGAAGGTGCTTTGCCTCTGCAATGTCTTCATCAACAGAAACAGGCAGTGTGCATCTTGGAAAGCTGAAGAGTTAAATTCTTTAAGGAACAAATAGAAGAGGCCTACAGAATTCCACTTTCTACATAAAAAGTCACCTAAATATAAAAAATAAAGTGATTTAATATTGCCCTCGGAACCCAACTAGATTCCTTTGAAAAAATAATCTAGTTTTAAGTTAGGTCAGAACAGCAAGACAATGTTCCAAATGCAGAAAATGTTTAAATAGTTTATTTCAATAAATACTTACATCTCTTGTGGGAAACTAATACAAAGATGGTGATGAGTTCCTATTCTCACAAAGTTTCTCATTAAATAGAATCAGTTCATGTATTTAATGATGATTTTTTGAACCTGGTGCTCACTAGGTTTTCTGGATACAGAGAAAAGGGACACCCAATTCTTCTCTGCAAAGGACATCACCTTATAAGAAGGAGATGGGAGCACAGCAGTTGTAATATGATGTGAAGTCTGCAATAGAAATATACACATCATGTTAGGATTGCAGAGGAGGATCAAGAAAGCCACTCTGCAGATGGGGGATAGGAGATATCAAGAGGGCCTTGAAAGTAGGGGAGGTTGCAAAAAATTATAAAGTAGGAGAAGATGTAAGACAAATAGGACAAGGTAGAGCAGCAGAGGGAGAAGCCTTTCGACCTTAGGAGACAGCATTAGCAGACACTGAGAAGCCAGAGGCATGTACTCCAGCCAACTGGTCAGAGATCGTGGAGCACAGAGCACTTAGTGTGTGGTGAAAGACAGGACAGAATAGGTAGAAAGGCACCACTCCAATGGGGTCTGATGTACCCTGCTAAGATGTGTGGGCTTTTCCTATCAGCAATGGGGTGACACTGAACGGCGTGAAACAAGGAAGTCAAGTGATCAAGATTGAGGGGAACAAGACTGACAACAGAGCCTGGTTAGGGGTGTCAGAGCCCTGGGTAAAGGTGGGCTCTGTTGCCCAGAGCTGACTTATCTCATCACTTAACCTCTCTAAACTCCAGTTTTCTCTTCTGCAAAATAGACATAATAATACTTACCACAGTATTTGCTACAATGACTCAATTAGAAAAGACATAGTATATTTAATTAAATAAGGTAAAGGAAGCCCTTCCAGCACGAACAGTACACGGTAAGGACCACGTCAGTGTTGGGAGGGTTATGTGACATGGGATGTGTGACATGATGAAATTTGAGGTGGCATTTAAATTAATATTTTTAATAACTATATACTGATTGTATACTGGAAAAATTATAATTTCATATGAAACTGATGTTTTCATTCATATTGTTGAGCAAAATTTTAGCTAAGTTTGAAAAGATTAGTCTATTTTTAACTACATGAATGATAGTGGAGTTGCTATAGATATATGATGAACACAGCAGAAGAAATTCTGAGGTGGTTTGAAAATGTAGGAAGTTTAGAAAACCAAACTACCAAGGGTAACTTTCAATAAGGCTGTTGAAAGTGATACTGACAGGAGAAGATGGGATTTAAAGTAGGTCCACAATCGCATGATGTGAAGGAGCGATCAATTTGCAAAATACTTAGTAGGGCAGTCAGCATGAGTGGTGATTATTCGAATGGAGGAGAAGGAAAGAAAGAAGGCATCTGATGAATGAGAAACCGAGTCTGGTGATTGTCCATTTGGACAATGGAGACCCAAAGCCTTTTAGTCGCTTAGAGAATACAGGGGAAATCGTGTTTAGATGCAAGCATTCCTCCTGTGTCTGCCCTGCCTATTGGATATTAATGTAACAAGCCAGATTTATAGGCTTAGAGTTCACAAAGGTGATATGTTACAAACGAAAGATGAATATCTGAGAATTTGTTTTTGTGTGTTTTGTTTGTTTGCTTTTGTTTGTTTGTTTGTGACAGAGTTTTGCTCTTGTCATCCAGGCTGGAGTGCAATTGCACAATCTTAGCTCACTGCAACCTCCACCTCTCAGGTTCAAACGATTCTCCTGCCTCAGCCTCCCGAGTAGCTGAGATTATAGGCACCCGCCACCATACCCAGATAATAATTTTTGTATTTTCATTAGAGACAGGGTTTCACCATGTTGGCCAGACTGGTCTTGAACTCCTGACCTCAGGAGATCCACCCGCCTCGGCCTCCCAAAGTGCTGGGATTACAGGGGTCAGCCACCATGCCCGGCCTTGTGTGTGTGTGTGTGTGTGTGTGTGTGTGTGTGTGTGTTTAATGTTTATTTAGCATTTACTATGTACTTTGTCATGCTAGACAATGGATATACAATTTTAAGTTACACAGATATATTCTATCTTCCTAGAAGTTTTGAAGAGGAAAAAAGTCCTAAACAAATAACCCATGAAATTGTATAATTTAACATCATAACTAGTGTTATGAAGGAAAATAGTGGGAGGATATAAGATTGAGATTCTGTCAGGTGCAGGGAAGGCTTCTTTGATGAAGAAACTCTCAAGTAAAACCCAATGGTGAGAACCAGCAAGTTGGGTAAGGATTGTTTCGCATGTAGGTTGGGGTTGAAACTGTGAGAATAGCCATAAGGACCTGTGATAAAAATAAGTAAAATAAAAGTAGCAATAAATTAAAAGTCAATTCTGAAAATTACCGGTCTTTGAAGAAGCTGAGAGGATCCTACAAGGCATGGGTCTCAGAGAGGCACAGGAGAGGGTAGGCTCCTAGAGTAGCTGAGAGCTCTGAAGAGCAGGAAAAAAGTCACCTTGTGAAATGCTGGCAAAGATGGCCAATAAAACAGGGCCAGCTGAGCACGGTGGCTCACACCTGTAATCCCAGCACTTTGGGAGGTCAAGGAGACAGTTCACTTGAGGCCAGGAGTTCAAGACCAGCCTGGCCAACATGGTAGAACCCTGTCTTAACTAAAAATGCAAGAATTAGCTGGGCATGGTGGCACACAACTGTAGTCCTGGATATTTGGGAGGCTGAGGCACAAGAATCACTTGAACTGGGGAGGCAGAGATTGCAGTGAGCTGAGATGGTGCCACTGCACTTCAGCCTGGGTGACAGAGTGAGACCCGGTCTCAAAAAAATAAAAAATAAAAAAAAGACCAATTTTGACTTGGAAGAGATTTCCCCAAATAATGTTGATTGAGAGGAGAATGAATGGAGGTTGTTCCCATACCTCCAGCCCCACTCCGTGGTAGTTGTTAATTGTCATGTGACCTTGGATGCCTTGTGATTCTTCTCTGAGTCTCAGATTTTTAATCTGGAAAACAAGGTCAAAATATCATTGTTTTAAAAAAATGCCAGATACTGTATAAATGCTAGATAAAGAAATTAGAAAATGTACATTGACAGATGCAAAAGAAAGTAAAATCAGATATGGTTGGTACTTGTAACTTCAAAAATGCCAAACAAATGTGGATTTCCTTTTTCTTCCCCATCATATGTATACAGCACAACTCAAATGATCACCTTGGGGAAAAAAAGAAATAAAAAGTGGAAAAACAAATGAACAAACAACAAGAACAAAACTCCCTTTGATGTCTAAGTAAAGAACTGATATTTTCCTTTCCTGGACTCCCATAACAGTTTGTAAACACCTGTCTTGTCATACTAATCACATTGGATAATAATTGTTGTTAATGCACCTGTTTTCCTCTCAAAAATAAGATTTATTTTCCTGGCTATGTGCTTAATTTGTGTTTGCACTTCTAGTGCCAAGCATAAGAAATGTGCAATTTTCAATTTTGATGAAAAGCTACAATATGTAATTAGAGTAAATTAATGATCCCCATGGAAATGGTATTATTTCATACATTTTACACTGATAACCTGATACAGCTCAGATAAATGATGTGATTTGCCCACAGTCTTCTAGCTCATTCATAGCAGAGCTGGGATTCCAACCCCATGCCTTTTGAGTTTAAATAGCATGCTATTTTAATACCAGCATTCTGAGAAGTGAGAACATGAAGGAAAGACGGGGCCAGACAGAAAGTCGTGTGGGTCTCTAGAAAGCAGAAAAGAGGGGTAAGTGAGTACAGAATGATTCTGCCCCTGCCCATCTCATTCTCTGCATTTCCAAAGCAGGGAAAGTATGCACACGGTTCAGAATTACCTCCATAGTCATTACACGTAAATAAGTAGCCCAGTAATTAAAACATGAACTGCAAAATACCAGGGTAATCATTATCTTTGGTGATGGAAAGAGAAAATAAGATTGTACGTGGAGACTTCAACTCTCTGTAATGATTTGTTGTTGTTTTTCTAAGAGCTGAAATGATAGCATTTGTTAAATTTAGATGATGAGTACACAGGTGTTGATGTGTTCCATACTTTCCTCAATATTTGAACTATTTCAGTTTTTTTTTTTTTTTTAAGACATGCAGTGTCTCTCCATTCTCTCGTCAGCACACAGGAATCTGGCGCCCTCACAAGCTCACACAACAGAAAAACAGCAGGAACAAAATGACTTTCAACCAAGACCAAAGGACAAAGTGAGGGGCGGCAGGATCCCAGCAGGAAGGGCAACAGGGTCTAGAAGAGAGTGAAATTCTTATGAGGAGAGTTGAATTTTAGGGTAGAGAGTTTCTGAGGGACAAACGGAAGGTCTACTCTTGGGAAGCCCCAGAAGTTTGGAAGGAAAGACGGCCAGGCTTTGGGAGCTGTATCTGCACTTTTGAGATTGCTCTGCTTCCCAGAGGCAGCAGGGTAACTGTCCTACTGTTCAGGAATCAATCTTTATGGGAAGAGTCTTTCTTCTGCAATAGAAAAATTGAAATGCCCCCCAGAAAAATAATTGGAAACTTTTTTTTCCTCTCTGTAAAAGCCTGATAATCCTCTGATAAACTTCTCTAGGCAAAGAGAACAAAAACTTCCCCAGGCAAAGAGAACAAAAACTTCCCCATTTCCATTGCATAATAATGATAGTAACATTAACAACAATGTGTCAACGCGAATGATTTCCTAAGCCTTAGAAAGCAACAAAAATGTGGAGACACAGCGCAACGCCCCTGAGATTATAACGCTCAAATCTTATAGTTTTTAGCAACTATTTGTTGTGTGTTCACACTGGATAATATACATTTTTAGACATTCAGAATTGACACTCTTTCTTCCTTTATGCCATAAAAATAGATGGTATTGACTCAATGCTGTCACCTCGTGGTCATATATCATAAGTCGTCTGAACTGGAGGATTTTTTTTCTCCTTATCTCTTAGGTGAAGTTGTGATTTCCCAGAGCAGAAGTGGTAATTAACATTTATGGAGAAAGTCCTTTATTTTTTCTGATGAGATATCAGGTATTTTCATGATGCAATGAAACATCACCTTATTTTCTAGTCTTGTGAGGAATGGGGAACAGGCTAAAGGAGGATAGACGTCTTGCAGAATGCCTTGGAGCTGGCACTGTGGAGGTGAGATTTTAGACTCAGAACTTCTGATTCCACATCCTCCTCTCTTCTCAGTGTACGGCATGCCCCTAGGAAACCTTGTCTGTCTGTCTTATGAGACAACAAGCTACTAAGTTGTCATTTATATTTCTGGAAATCAAATAGATATTTAAAATATCAGATAGATGCTTAAAACTAATTCATTCATTCATTCATAAAACATATATTTGGCAACTACATGCTGCCAGAGCATTTTATTAGGTCATGCCGGAAGTGGAAACTAATCACATAATATCAGCTATTTGGTAACGATCAGCCTAGAAAAGATGACCACATGCAGAACTAAGACATCCTAAGCAGCAGCAAAGAGATCATCATGGCCACTGTGCAAATTTCACATTATAAAAAATGGTCTCTTGGAAGTAATTGAGCATTGAATTTAAATTCTCTGTGCAGTGGCCTCAGTTCTCTAATTTGATGTGTGAAATGCTGGCAAGATATGCAGATGGGTCCCTTGCCCAAATCATTTGAGCATTTCAACTTACTTTGTTGTGGAGCTGTATTAGTCAGGTTAATTAATGCTAACTGCTGCCACAGAGAAGCCCGGAAATCTCAGTGGCTTCATGCAATAAAAGTTTGTTTTTCACTTGTATCACAGTTTGATGTGGATTCAACAGCTGTTTTTTTATCTTGTACTTTGTTTCATCTTGAATCTCCATCTGGAAGGCATGACCCCCAAGGTTGCGGCAAAAGGGAGTGGAAAGGATGGAGGAGGCATGCCAGGCCTAACAGTTACTTTGGTTTTCAGGCCATTGACTGGAACTGGTCATGTGGCCCCATCTAATGGCAAGGGAGGCAGAGAAACAAGGGGAGTGGCATCAGAGGCAGGGAGCCTAATTATACACCAGGGACAAAATCAACCTAAGTGACAGGTTGCCTATGAGTTTGTATTCTCTGAAAACTTGGGCAAAATAATTATGAAAATCGACAAATGAAAAAGAATGGAAAAATCTATTACTCGGAAAACACTGGTTGGTGAGTGGTAAATATCCATTTTCATAAGGAATACTAATTCTTCCCTTAACATTGCACATTGCATTATGTCCGCTAGCAAAACAAAAATGCACACCTGGCTGGGCATGGTGGCTCATGCCTGTAATCCCAACACTTTGGGAGGCCGAGGCAGGCAGATCACCTGAGGTCAGGAGTTTGAGACCAGCCTGGCCAACATGGTGAAACCCGGTTTCTGCAAAAATACAAAAAAAAATTAGCCAGTCATGATGGCGACTGCCTGTAATCCCAGCTACTCCGGAAGCTGAGGCGGGAGAATCGCTTGAACCCAGAAGGCGGAGGTTGCAGTGAGCTGAGATCGCGCCATTCCACTCCAGCCTGGGTGACAGCGAGACTCCATCTCAAAAAAAAAAAAAAAAAAAAAAGGACGCCTTTATTTTTCTAAAGTTGTACTTGAGCACAACATGTTATTAGCCAGGAACCGCCTTGCTGTTACTTTCATAGTATTGCATATTGCCTTCATCAATGGTTTCTTAAATAGGCTTTGTTGTTTTGTGGCTCTCGTTATAATTGTATTCACTGGTATGTCACACTTAATTGTGCCTACTGGTTTGTGGTTATATGAAGATGGCAAAATGGTTTTTGTTTCCCACACTGTCACACTTGCTGAAGGAAGAGAGAGACAGAGAACGCACCAGAAAGAAAGAAAGATCTGTGTATGAAATCACACCCCCAAATTTGTCAGCAGTGTAAAATTATCATTGATCTGATTATTTAATTATATAAGTGATTGCATCTAAATCCAGGTAGCTCGGGCTGCCTTCGCTTTCTCCAAAACCCACATGAGTCTGAAGTCTTCTCCGCCTCAAAACAGAAGAAAGCCAGTTGGAATTAAATAACTATCAAGCCTAGGATGAAAATGGGAAGACCCCAATTGGAAGACGATCAGGTCTAAATGACAATGTGAGAGTCAGGGAAAGATGAACCCCAAGGCAGAGCATTTCTGAGGGTCCAAGAAAAGGCACCTCTTGGGCAGCCCCAAAAGTTGCAAGCAAAGCCCACCATGCCTTATGCTGTACATTTTTCAGGACCCCAGCTAACCACGAGCATGATCTGCTTGCTTTCAATTTTTAGGGTTGATAGTGGAACTTTCTATAGTGGAACTACTGAGGCCATCCTGCCATTCCAAGATTAAGAGCATAGCAAAGGGCTTACATAACATAACATTTAGAAAATCAACCAAATTACGTAGTAAGTTGCATAAATGCTTTCAAGATCTAAAAGTGCTTTCCTTCATGGAGTACCCACCACAGGGTTTTTAGGTAAGCTGAAATAGGTATACTAAGCCCGACTTTATAGACATGGAAGATTAGCATTCGGAAAGATGTTGAAAGTAGTACAAATGGGTGAGACAGTCATAGGACCTGGGTCAACTAACAACCCCTTTCACGCTGTGGTTTTAAAATATGTAAAAAAAGAACAGTGTTTGTTAAAACTTGGCGTAGGATTCTAGGCATTAGTTTTCAGAGCATGTAAATCTCTACATTTGAAATTTATTAACGAGAAACACTACAGTGGATTTGCAAGTAAGCTATGCTCACTTGATGAAACATTACAGAGCTATTAAAATAATCATCATAAATATTGAATTATAGTATATAAAAATGCTTAAAACAGTAACAGTATGCGCAAATAGTAAGTGAAAAAACTCAGGATACAAAATTACAAGATCACTGTATATAGGCCTATAAAATATGGTTATGTATAATGAAGACAGGAAGAAAATAAAACTCAACATTCATTGTGGTTGTGTTATGGTGGGATTAGGAATGCTTTTTTCTTTTTTCTTTTCTTCTCTGAATTTCTGAAATACAATGCCTTTATAACTTTTAGAATAATAATATTATTATTACTATTAGTAATTATGTATTAGAATGTAACACAATTTTAAATGAATATACTACATTTAATTTTTTTTATTATTGTGGAAAACACCCAATGCCCCTTTACTGTGACTGATTGGAAGAATCAGCTACATTGAACTGAATTGAGGGACTACAATTTTGCTGTTATTGTGGTTGACTCAAAGTAGTCAATCATGATTCAGAGTATTAAATCCGAACACAGGTTTTCTTAAGTCATGATAGATGGTTACGTGGATAGATAGATAGATAGATATGCCTATATACCACTTTAAAATATGAATTTAGGGGGAAAATGCCCTCAATATGTCATTGAGATATTTTCCTATCTTCTAAGATGTCTTTTACTTAGAATCCAAAAGATATGAAACAATTTTGAAAATTCAGAAAAGCAGATGTCATCACTCCTGACAGCGCCCTCATTCCTCTTTCTCCAGCATTCTTCATTTTTTTCCCAGAGGAACTGCAGAGCCAAGCCCCTGGTAATGATCACCTGAGGTTTGGGATGATCTCATTAGTTCCAAGCAAGTGTTCAGCAAATGCTAAACAGGCAGGCTGGGGAGCGCTGTTTGGAAGGTAATAAAATACTCATTAAGTCTGTGTGCCCATGGATAGCCTCCCAGTTTTGCTGATCTGCATGATGAATTTGCATATCCAGTTCTGAAATAGTAAATTATTAATAGTTGACACTGGAAGGGGAATCGACTGGAATCATTTCCATAACAATTGCTCTACTTTTGGGTGGGATGAGGTGGGGGAAGGAAATCTAACATGTCTCCCATTGTTGTTGCCTTCAAAGAGTGACCATGTCCTTGAAAGCTCCACTAATAGAAAACAAGAGAAAATATAAATTTAAAAAAACAACAAGGGGTTTCAAATTTATTTTTTGTTAAACAGAAAGAAAGTGAAGAGGAAGGAAGGAAAAGAAGGATATGAGTGAGAAAATTCCTAAATCTCAAATGATCAGAATTTTTCAGCCACATTTCAAGGTTTTCATACTTAAAAGTATTTTCTCCAAATTATCACTACCTGGGGAAGCAGTGCTTCCTGTCACCATGCTGCCTTTTATCAAAAAGAAATAGAAGGTTACAAGATTTCAGTAAGAAATAAAGAAAAGAAGTTGTTTGTTGAATAAACCAATTTTACGCTCAAAAGAGGACACAGGTTGTCAACCATGATTCTATTGTAATCACAGAAATGTCAATGTTGGTTGATAGATTAGTCAATTGATGGATTCATTCATTCACTCAAGAAACACTGAGCACCAAACCTGTCAGAATATATATTTTATATATTTATATTCAGTCCTACACTTTATTTTTTTGTGTTCTTTCTGTGTGTGAGTTCCCAGCCATTCGTTTATACAGCATTTGCTTATAACCTATTGTGTGACAGGCACTGTATTAGGCTTTATAGCTTTGTGGGTGAGAAACACACACACATACTTGAAAGTAGTCAAATAGTCATATATTTATAAGCTAATTACATATAATATGAAGTATTCTTACTTTCACTAATTTGACTATTACCAAGAGGACCTGAATACTTGGCATTTTAAATGACCCAAATGTATAAAAATATTAAAAGCAACCAGCAGAGGGCAGAACACCCTAACAAAAGGGAGACGTGTGTCTCAAGTCCTAATGCTCTCTCTTCAGGTGGTATTATTGCCTGGTTCATGCTAATTTCTTGGGATCTTGGGAATACCCTTACAGAACCCAAGATTTGGTTCAAGGGCTACCAAGGTCTCCTAACTGCTTGTCCATCACTACATAGCCAGTATAATGGTTAGGAGCTCAAACTCAACACAGACTTGGGTTTGAATCCAGTAATTTCCTTTACTGAAATGTGATCTAGGGTGAATTATTTAACATTGTGACCTTCAGTCTCCCGCTCTGAAAATGACAATAGTGCTAATGCAGATTTTGTTTCATTAATCCTCATTTTGTTGCATTAGTTATAAAGAGACTGTTAAGAGAACTAACAGACAATATACCTAGTAAGAATATCAATTAGATTATTGTGTCAAATATTGGACTTTTGAGGTCACTGTTGGGATCAGTCCTTGCTCCTTCAGCCTCATTGTGAAGAATAGGGTAATAAAGTTACTCTCTTCAGGAGGAAATTGGAGATTCAATTCTAGGAAGGAGGTAAATGAGGCAGCATTTACAGGAATTCTCCTGTATGCCAGGCTCTGTATCACCCATTTTGGGCATTGTCCATTTTCATGCTGCTGATAAAGACATACTCAAGACTGGGTAATTTATAAAGAAAAAGAGGTTTAATGGACTCACAC
This sequence comes from Pongo abelii, assembly GCF_028885655.2. Classification (NCBI taxonomy): domain Eukaryota; kingdom Metazoa; phylum Chordata; class Mammalia; order Primates; family Hominidae; genus Pongo; species Pongo abelii. Next base: position 11,691,353 of record NC_071988.2, read on the forward strand.
TTCCACATGGCTAGGGAGGCCTCACAATCATGGTAGAAGGCAAAAGGCACGTCTTACATGGCAGCAGGCAAAGAGGAAATGAGAATCAAGTGAAAGGAGTTTCGCCTTATAAAACCATCAGCTCTCATGAAACTTATTCACTACCATGAGAACAGTATGGGGAAACCACCCCCATGATTCAATTATCTCCACTGGGTTCCTCCCATAATGTGGGAACTACAATGAAAGATGAGATTTGGGTGGGGACACAGCCAAACCAGATTAGGCATCATCTCTTTTAATGCTCAGAAAAAGCCATTAAGTAGGTATTATTCTAGGTTTATACATGAGGCAACTGAGGCTCAGAAAAGCCAGGTTATATGACCAAAAATATAAACCTAACAAGCAGTTTAAAATATGATTTAGCCCTAGGACCTTCTACTGGAGGGTCCACATTTTTTCTATCGCACCACTAAGCTTACAGCAGTGCCAGAGTAACCTCTCAAAAGATTGACTTCAATCATTTAACTTCTTCACTGAAAACCCTTTATTGAATGGTTAATTGCTTGGATCATTCATTCATTTGTTCAATAACTATTTACTGAATACTGTGTGCTTTACTAGATGTTGAGATTTCAGAAAGGAAAAATAATACAGTCTTTCTTCTCAAGGAGCTAAAATTTAGAGGGGCCAAATATATCAACAATTATCATTCAGGAGTGAAAAGTATATATGTTTTTAATTTGAATAATATGACATACAATATAAAAAGTGTTATTTTTTGAAGGTAAAAGCCAGGGTGGGGACTGCTCCAATCTCTTTTTAAGCCAGTATCTGCTATGATGAGTGGTTGGCCAGCAGCCTTCAGATGTTACTTCCAGATCCACCAGGATGTTCACTCAAGGTCACACTCTCCTGGAGATGTGCCAGTCCAGGACATTCCTGCCCAATGCAGGACTCTTCTAATAGGCAGCCTCTACTCCGGACTCTCCTTTTGCCCTAGTGACACCTTCTAGGAGCTGCACTGTGGTCAGAAGCTCTTTCTTCCCAACCCATTCTCCCTCTCCCCGTTTGTAGGTATCAGAACGGCATCATGACCTAAAGGCTCTCCTTAACTTTCTCCTGCTCCCTCTACCCTTTATTCCTCATCAACCCTTTCTCCAATAAATCTCCTGCAATTTAATTCCATTATGGTATCTGCTTTTCAGAGAACCTGTGCCATCACGGAGGCAAGTTGGCCAAATCTTCTTGGAAAAGTCAAAGATGAATTGTCACAGAGGGCAGTTGAGTTGAGATTGCAGGACTTCACAACTAACATAAAGCCCACTATGGCCCATAGAGTAAGAAGTCTGGAAGTCTGCAAATGGTAACTTCTTTGATATACACACATACAGACACAGATACAGAAACACACACACAGACACACATCTTTGAGAATACAGTAGTTGTTCAATACGTCTCCTGAGAAAAGAAGTGACTGATCACAATGTCTAAAACAAAGATGCAATGCCTGGAACAGGCAAGTCTTTTAACCTCATGTCCTGTTCCTGCAGTTCCCTTTACCTGATTGATCATTCTTACTCACCTCCAAGACCCACCCTATGGCCACATCTCAAAAGACCATGCAAAATGAGGCCTCTCCTTTTCTTTTAATTTTCACAGAACTGTGCTTGGGGCCAGCCTTACCCACATTTTACTTGCCTCATAGTATACATCCCACTACACACATGTAGTGTGTAGTATTTCACAGGTAAGTCCTAAAGTCTACTTCTAAGAGAACTGGCCATGCTCCAAGCCAGCTGGGTGTGGAAGAATAGTAGGCAAGGAAAAAGGGAAGGCGAGACTGCCTGAACATTACATCATCAGGACCATCCTTCACTTGATAAAGGTTATTAGACCAGGAGACAGCCTCTGACCCATCATAATTGTCTCGTGGCCAGTGGAGAAGCCTGGCATATAAAGTTGTGTTCAAACAAGGTCAAACTGGGCTGATCATATTCTCTCAAGCAAGAATATGAATAGGGCCAGGCATGGTGGCTCACTCCTGTAATCCCAGCATTTGGGAGGGCAGGCTGAGGCAAACAGATCATTTGAGGTCAGGAGTTTGAGACCAGCCTGGCCAACGTGGTGAAAACTGGTCTCTACTAAAAATACAAAAAATTAGCTGGGTGTGGTGGCATGTCCCTGTAATCCCAGCTACTCAGGAGGTTAAGGCAGGAGAATCACTTGAACCCAGGAGGCAGAGATTGCAGTGAGCTGAGATCTCACCACTGCACTCCAGCCTGGATGACAGAGAGAGAGTCCATCTTAAAAAAAAAAAAAAAAAAAAAGAATCTGAGTAGACTAAAAACACAGAAGATCGTGAGGACCACCGGTGTTCCGAAGTTATGGGAAAGCTGAATTTAAGAGTAAGAAAGCTAAAAATGAAAAGTCCCTTTAGTGAGACATTTTAAAACAATTAAGTGGCTAATAAAGTGGGTCCTCAAGTCAGGTGCCTACATTCAAATTCCAGGCTTTGCTTTCACTGGCTTTATGACCTTGGCAAGCTATAGCCCTCTCTACTCCAATTTCTTCATCTGTAAAAGGAAGACAAACATAGCTTTCCCTCAAAGAACTCAGATGGGGACCTATGCTAATCAGCATGTCTCATCTTCAAGGAGAGGGAATAATTTGGATCCCTGCCAACCACGAGAAGACAGTTTGACTCTTGGGGAAATGAGCTGCATGCCTTACCACCAGTCATAAAGTCTAGAATGGCTGCAACAGCATCTTAACACCATAGGGAGAACCCGTCTCAGGAAGAAGCCAATAAAATAAGGAGACTAGAGTCAAGTAAAGAATGGAGAACCAGGTCCTGTCAAGCACGTCTGAAGTCAGCCCTACATACAGACTTTTCTGTCATGTGAGCCAATGTCATTTTCTCACAAGAAAGTGGATTAACTTTTATATCTCCTGCAAGCAGAAGAGGTGTAACTCGTGTGGCTGGTTTGAAGAGCTCCTTAGATCTCCAATGGACACCAATGGCTGGCCCCAGTGAGTACTAGATTTCTGCACTAGAAGTTCTTTTTTTTTTTTTTTTAAGTGTCTCCTCTTCCCAGTTTCCTCTGTAAAACTCTGTTATATTTAAGAAATCCTAAGTGAGTCTGTGTTCTTCAGATTCAAAGGTGACTGACCAGCCCATTGACTTGTGTTGACCTGTTCTCCCACTATATTATGATAAATACAATTAATTATTCATCTTTTAATTTCCTATAACAGTGGTTACCAAACTGGGTGACCGATCAAGATGACTTGCGGAATTTCTGTAACAGATTTTGGTGCAGGGGCAAATTCATGAGTGTACAACCTGTGCGGTCACATGGGGCTGCATGTTTAGAATGGCCTTGCATTTGGGTTCATGCACTGCTGCCACCATCTTGGAATTCTTAATTTTTTTTTTAACAAGGGATCCCAATGTTCATTTTTCCCTGGAGCTCACAAATTACATAGTCAGTCCTACTTCTGTGCCTCACATTTCAAATTCTGCCTCAGAGACTCTGTGGCCAGGTCTAGGAATCAGCATTTTCCTGCAATGACTCCCACAGGGTCTAACGTGCAACACACTCTCAATCTGTATCTGGTTAAATGAATTAAGAAGTTGAAAATAAACTGATTTGTTTAAATGTGCTTGAGGGAAACATGTTCATTCTTGTGAGTGGCTCTAGGCCTTGAACACTCCATAGATTCAGAGATCCTGGGAGTTAGAAGGGTCTTTAAGATTCTCTTTCCAACTGCTTCTCTGTGAAATCTGTATATTTGAATCCCCAGGGCAGGTAAAAAACAAACAAAAACACCAATGCCCATACCTAAGCCCAGATCTGAGAGGTCTGAATTTAGTTGCTCTGGGATGGAGCCTGGAGATCATCATTTTTCAAAAGAGGTTTCTAGCATATAACCAGGTTTGAAGACTATTGAACTAGGGTAATATTTTCATTTGAGTAAATGAGAGACAGAGATTAAGTGCCTTATCCAAGGTAATACTAAACACCAGGGACAGATCAATAGTAATTATTGAAGTCCGTACTTATGACAGAGTGGTGGATCAGAAAATAGTTTGCATAATCTGTCCCTCCTTTTCCTTCTAGACACCTGTGATCAGAACTGGCATCCTGTCCACTTTGATTGAGACTGCTGTCCCCATCAAGTGAGGCTGATAAATATTGTTAACAGATTCTATACTGTTTCCTACTTTCACTTGCTCTAAGGAAATTGTTAGAGCAGAATCACTACCTACCACTAGTCATTAAGTCATATAGTATTTTAAACGGTGGATTAGAGTAAAAGCAATAAACGTATTAATGACTCCAAGTGTCATTAAAAATGGGGTCCACAGAGGTTGCACTGCAGAAAGACACCCCTGAGACCCTCTCTTGATAAACACAGCTGAACTAGAGCTCTGCCCACACCAATGACTGTTTCTCTAGGCTTGGATTTAGTCTCAAGGTAGGTCATGAAAGGTCAGGGCAAGTCAGTTTAACTTCCCCAGTGGCCAAAGTTAGTCATCTAAAGCTTTGAGGTCACAGGTGCGGCACAGAAGAAAAATCAAAACAACTGAAAGGTCAGCTTTTTTTGTCTTCTAGACTTGACTATGTGAATTTACAGGAAGCCAGGAAAAGAAAGATTAAAAGAGGAGAGAATGCTTACTTTTCTTCATCATAGTTATCAGGTTGTGTTATAAGTGTTAATTTACTTGTCTGCTATTCTCACTGAAATTTTAACCATTTATTAGACTGAGGAGCCATAGTATCTGCAACTGCAGATGAAACATAGAAGAGGATAAGCAAATGCTTGATGAATTAACAATATTTACCCATGTGTTTGTATATGGATATTATCTCTGTGTAATAAAGTTAAGTTAAATATTGCTTTTAGATACTATCTAATTTTCTTGGGTTTTGAGATAGGATCTCCCTCTGTTGCCCAGGCTGGAGTGCAGTGGTGCAGTCACAGCTCACTGCAGCCTCCACCTCCCTAGCGCAAGTGATCCTCCCACCTCAGCTTCTAGAGTAGGTGAGACTACAGACACGCACAACAACAGCCAGCTATTTTTAAATTTTTGTAGAGACAGGGTCTCTCTATGTTGCCCAGGCTTGGCTCAAGTGATCCTCCTGCCTCAGCTTCTCAAAGTGCTGGGAATACAGCCAGGAGCCACCACGCCCATCCTACAATTTAAATTGATTTTATTTTTTAAGAGCTGTTTCAGTTTCACAGCAAAACTGAGCAGAAAGTACTGAGAGTTTCCACGTGCACCTGCCCCCACACAGGCATGGCTACCCTGCTATCAACATCCCACACCAGGGTGGTACATTTTTTACAATCGATGAACCTACATTAACAAGTTGTTATCACTGAAAGTCCAGAGTTTACATTAGTGTTCATTCCTGGCGTTGTACATTCTGTGGGTTTGACAAATGGCATGTATCTACCATTATACTATCACACAGAGCCATTTCACCGCCTTAAAAATACTCTATGTTTCACCTACTCATCTATTCCTTCCTAACCTTTGACAACCACTGACCTTTTTACTGTCTCCATAGGTTTACCTTTTCCAGAATGTCATATAGTTGGGAGCACATGGTATGATATGGTATGTAACCTTTTCAGATTGAATTCTTTCGCTTAGTAAGATGCATTTAAGTTTTCTCCTTATCTTTACATGGCTTGATAGCTCATTTTTTAAAGGGATGAATAATGTTCTACTGTCTGAATGTACCACAGTCTATCCATTCACCTACTGAAGGACATTTTGGTTGCTTACAAGTTTTAGCAATTATTAATAAAGCTGCTATACATGTCAGTGTGCAGGAGTTTGTGTGGACACATGTTTTCAACTCATTCTGGTAAATATTTGCAAGTGCAATTGTCAGATGTTATGGTAAAAGCCTGTTATATTTGTAAGAAACTTCCGAACTCTCTTCCAAAGTGGTTGTAGCATTTTAAAGTCCTGCCAGCAGTGAATGAGAGTGCTGGTTGCCCTTGCCAACATTTGGTGGTGTTGGTGTTTTGAATTTTGGTCATTCTAACAGGTGTCTGATGGTATCTAATTGTTATTTCTATCTAACTTTTGAGTTAAATGTTTACATTTCTTTAAAAAAATAAAAAACAAAAATAAATGATTTATTAAAATAAATACCATGTCATATTCACTTTTTACAGTAAATATTACAGGTAGCTGCATATAAAATTAATATATACAATAGTTTCTCTAGAAAAAGTGTGATGCAAGACAACAAAATAACCACAAGAGCAAAAGAATAATTACCTACAGATAAATTTTTATAGAAATTTAGCAGGATCGAGATGAGAAAATACTAAAGAAACTACTAAGAGAGACCCATAACAAGACTAAAATAAATGAAAAAGCATACTTGTGTTTGGATAAAAAGATTCAATACCATAGAGTTTCAATTCTTTCTAAATTAATCTGTAAATTTAATGCAATAACAATAAAAAGTATATTTTTTAGAACTAGGCAATAATAAATCTAACTTTCGTGTGGAAAAACAAATAAACAAGAATGATAATAAATGTACTGTTGCATTTCCCTGAAGTGCTTTTTTAAGCATTACATATATATTAAATGATACACTTTCATCAATAGTTCTAAAAGCATTATTTTATTCCCACATTTATATATGATGACTTCAACAAACAGAGAGGTTAAATAACTTGTACAGGTTTATACAGTTAGTACATGGCAAAGGCTGTATTTGAACCCAAACATTCTGTATTCAGGGTACAGAAGTTTGACTAACATACCTCATTCTAAAAGAACCAGGAATATTTGGCCAGGTGTGGTGGCATGCCCCTGTAGTTCTAGCTACTTGGGAGGCTGAGGTGAAAGGATCACCGGAGCCCAGGGAAGTTGAATCTGCACTGAGCTGTGATTATGCCACTGCACTCTAGCTTGGGTGACAGAATGAGATTCTTTCTCAAACAACAACCAGAAATATTCTGGGTGGAGGGGAGAGTGATACAGTGGACAGGTCCTATATGATATTAAATATCACAGAGCTTATTAAGAGTAATAATGACACATGTATATGTAGACACAAATCAACAGGAGAGCATCCAGAGAGAAACTCAAACATATATGAGAGCTCAGAATATGAAAATATGTCCCTTTTTTTGGAAAAAATAAAGAAAAAAGAATATGAAAATGTAACATTGTACATCAGTAGAATAAAGAGATCCTGTTCTATAGGTGATAGTGGAATAAACTGGAATAAATTTCAAATTATGTCCCCATCCTACTCCTTTCATCACAATAAGCTCTATATGGTTTGATGATTTCAGCTGTGTGTGTGTGTGTGTGTGTGTGTATACTCACATACACACACATAAATGGGCAGATGGTAAATAGAAAAAGAAATTCAAAAATGGCTCTTATATACCTGAAAATATGCTCAGTACTACTTGTTATATGCAAAAAGCAAATTAAAACAATGCATGAGATGGTTTGGCTCCGTGTCCCCACCCAAATCTCATCTCAAATTGTAATGCCCATGTGTTGAGGGAGGGACTTGGTGGTGAGGTGATTGGATTATGGGGGCAGTTTCTCCCATACTGTTCTTGTGATAATGAATGATTTTCATGAGATCTGATGGTTTAAAAGTGTGGCAGTTCCCCCTTCACTCTCTTTCTCTCCTGCCACCATGTAAGACATGCCTTGCTTCCCCTTCACCTTCTGCCACAATTGTAAGTTTGCTGAGGCCTCCCCAGCCATGCAGAACTGTAAGTCAATTAAACCTCTTTCCTTTATAAATTACCCAGTCTCGGGTAGTTCTTTATTTCAGTGTGAAAAGGAACGAATACGATGCAATACCATTTTTAATGTAGCTTGGCAAAGATCAAAAAGTTTGAGAACACACACTGTTGGTAAGAGGAAAAATATACTTGTACATTGTTAGTGGAAATTTAAATTGGTTCAAACTGTATGGAATTTTGCAGTAGCTACCAAAATTTAGATGCACGTATCATTTGATTCAGCTATTTGGCTTGCAGAAATGTGTCCTCTACATGCCTTGACATTTGTGGACAAAGACATGTATATATACATGATATTAAGAGCATTATCTTCTATAATATCACACTATTGAGCCCAGTGTAAATGTGCATTAACAGAATCCTGGTTAAATAAATTATGGCATATTTGTACAATAATTGGCTAAGCAGCAATTCAAAATGGTGAGGCACTTCCATATGAATAAATATGGAAGGAGATCATGACACAGTGTTAAGTGGAAAAGGCAAATCAAAGACAAAGAATAAAATATATCAGAATTTCTCTAAAAGAATACATAAGGGGAGAAGAAAAAATAAGAGGTAAAATTGTTTTTTAATAGAATTTGCTGCTGTTGTTTTATTATTTTATTATTTTATGTTGTAAAGAGAATTGAATTACTCATAACTAAGTTCAAGCCATATTATTATTATTGCTTCATACATTGCCATCTTTTCCATTTTGTAATTTGTATTATTTATTTTTAATAATTTATTTAAAATATAATGAGCACTGCTAAGTCAATCACATAACCCAGAAACATTACTAATAATACCAATAACCTCTAAAACATTAATTAAAATTTGCATCAATTTGCAATTTGCGTCATTTGGACTTTGAAATATGCAAAAACATTACATACCTAAAAAATAACTTTGAGGATAATATGATAAAATAATAGGAAATGTTGAAAATATCAACTTTCTACTAAGGAAAAATGGGTTGTATTCATATCTCAACTATTGCCAAGAATATTAAAATTTATGTTTGTTAAAAGCAATAAAAGGAATATACGTGAGTTTTTTTAACTTATGTTTTCTGAGCCTCTTCTGTTTACCATATTCTTAACAAAAATTTCCTGAGAAGCCAGGCATGGTGGGTCACACCTGAAATCCCAGCACTTTGGGAGGCCAAGATGGATGGATCGCTTGAGCTCAGAAGGTTCAGACAAGCCTGTGCAATGTGGCAAAACCCTGTCTCTACAAAAAATACAAAAATTAGCTGTGCATGGTGGCACATGCCTGTCATCCCAGCTACTCAGGAGACTGAGGCAGGAGGATCACTTGAGCCCATGAAGCAAAGGTTGCAGTGAGCTTAGATCGCTCCACTGTACTCTAGTCTGGGCGACACAGTGAGACATTGTCTCAAAAAATAAAAATTAAAAAAAATGAAAGAAAAATTCCTGTGATAGAGTTCAATATTAACTTTTTGCTAATTTCGTTTACATGTAAGATAAAGTGCATAAATCATGAATGATGATTGCACAGCTCAATGCCTTTTCACACACATATCTACAAAGCAAATCAGGATCACTCCATCACCATAGAGGCCCCAAGCATGTCTGCATTCCAAAAGGAGGCAGATGTCTATACAAATTGGTGTTGCCAGTTTTAGAACCATGTGTAAATGAAATCACAGGGTACTTCCCCTTTGGGATCTGTTTTCTGTGCTCAATTTAATGCCCATGGTGTTCATCCACATTACTAGGTGTGGCAGTAGTCCATTCTGCCATCATGTCTAAGCCTCCTGTATGTTCCTTACATTTTGTATCTTTTACTACTGATGAGCATTTATACCTTCTGGTTTGGAGATATCATGCCTAGTGTTCATGGTTATAAGAGGACTGCCAACAGCAACTGAGGAGATATGCATCTTTCCTCATGTTTAGTGGGAATGAGTGGTATAAGAGTGAGGAAAAAAAAATCCAAGGAAACTCTAGCAACTCTTTCTTCATGTCTCATTGATAAAAATTCTGTCATATCTCCATGTCTGAAAATCTCTGGTAAAGGGGCTTGAATCACCTTTTAGACTCAGGCCTCCCTCTTAAGCTGGTAAAATTCTCCAAACCACATGTGTGGCTTATCAGTAGGGGAAGGGGAAAAGACAGATGTTGAAAGTCAACCACTCTGTCCAGCATCTAGAGGAGCTGAGTGAGCCATGTTAGTGCTCATATCATCCTCCCTTTTAATCATTCATTACATCAGTTTTTATTAAAGTGTGATATATGTACCATTAGTAATATTCAGAGAGAGTACACAGATAAACATTTTTAATAAATAGTAATTTTTATTTTACAAGTATTTTTACTTATGATGAGTGATATAATTTACTGTAGTGATATATCTTCCTTTAAAACAGGGGTGTCCTCAAATGTCCATCAATGATAGACTGGATTAAGAAAAGGTGGGCCATATATACCATGGAATACTATGCAGCCATAAAAAAGGATGAGTTCATGTCCTTTGCAGAGATATGGATGAAGCTGGAAACCATCATTCTAAGCAAACTATCACAAGGACAGAAAATCAAACACCACATGTTCTCACTCATAGGTGGGATTTGAACAATGAAAACACATGGACACAGGGCAGGGAACATCACACACTGGGGCACGTCTGGAGGTGGGGAGCTGGGGGACTGGGGGAGGGATAGCATTACAAGAAATATCTAATGTAAATGATGAGTTGATGGGTGCAGCAAACCAGCATGACACATATATACGTATGTACCAAATCTGCACATTGTGCACATGTACTCTAGAACTTAAGGTATAAAATAAAATAAAATAAAACAGGGTGTCCAATCTTTTGACTTCCCCAGGCCACATTGGAAGAAGAAGAATTGTCTTGGGCCACACATAAAATGCAATAACACTAATAATAACTGATGAGCTAAAAAAAAATCCCAAAATAATTTCATAATGTTTTAAGGAAATTTATGATTTTTTGTCGGGCTGCATTCAAAGCTGTCCTGAGCCACGTGTGGCCCATAGGCCACAGATTGGACAAGCTTGTTTTTAAACTAAATTTACTTAAATGAAAAAGGTGAGTCACTTTACTTTAAAGATCAAACTATCAAGTTAATTAGTAAAACCAGTTAATTATTAAAAAGTTATATGTGTGTGTGTCTGTGTGTAGTGAATGTATACACACACACATAACTTACATGATCATAGTAATGATCTTATTAAAAACAATGTCCTCAATATGTATTGCATAAGAGATGCAGGGATATTTCTTGGGATGTCATGATTATACAAAAATAGATTACAATTGTATTTCAGCTATTAACTACCCCAAAGATCAATCTTTGGATTTATTTTTATTTATTTATTTATTTATTTATTTATTTATTTATTTATTTATTTATTTTGGAGACGAATTCTTGCTCTTGTCCCCCAGGCTGGAGTACAATGGTGCGATCTCGGCTCACTGCAACCTCCGGCTCCCGGGTTCAAGTGATTCTCCTGCCTCAGCCTCCCGAGTAGCTGGAATTACAGGTACCTACCAACATGCCCAGCTAATTTTTGTATTTTTAGTAGAGACAGCATTTCACCGTATTAGCCAAGATGGTCTCGAACTCCTGACCTCAGGTGATTCGTCCACCTCAGCCTCCCAAAGTGCTGGGATTACAGGTGTGAGCCACTGCGCCCAGCCTGGATTTATTTTATTTATCAATATGCACTTCTTTGATGAACTCATTTAGTCTCATGACTACGTGTATGCCCTAAACCTCCAAGTTTGTATTTTCAGCTTAATCCCTCTCTCCTAAATTGCATACCTGTGTCTCCAACTCCTTTCTCGACATCTCCTTTGGGCATGTTCATAGTTATCTTCATAGGTAACCAAAACCAAATCCCAAAGCTGCTTCTTCCGTGATCTTCCTGTGTTCTGCAAATGGGAACCTTCATTATTCTACTTTCTCAGGCCCATATACCTGGTGTCATCTGAGTCATCTTTAGCTAGAAAAGCCCCGTACACAATCCATCAGTAAATCTTGGCTGTACTGCAAAATGCACATGATCTTACCACCTCTCACAAACTCTGTGATCCCTTGTGCCCCCATGCTATCCAAGCAACCATCTTTTTTCACTTGGATTACTACAGTTGCCTCCTTAATTATTCTCCCTATTTCTGGGCTTAACCCTCTAATGTTGATTTTTAACAGATGATCTTCTCAAAATGTGAGAGATATAATATCAGTCTTCTGTTCAAAACCTTCCATGACTTTCCATTTAACTGACAACAGAAGCTGATATTCATATGCTATTCTACAATGTCCTACATAATGTTAACCTTCCCACCCAGAAACATAATGTTCTGATTCCTCATGTTGTACGTTCTTCTCTAGCCACTCTGAACTCTATGTTTTTTCTGAAAAAAAAAAAAAAAAAAAAAAAATGATGTTGGGTGTTTTTTTCCTTACTCCCTCTTCCTGGCATGCTCTTCTTTCCTACATCTTTCCCACATCTTTCCCAGATATCTTTCCTATATTCTTCAGGTCCTTGACCAAATGCCGCTTTTTAAATGAGCTCCTCTTGAACCATGCAATTTAAATTTTCATGCTGACCACAACTCTAACTTTGCTTGCTTTATGTTTCATATTGCACTTATTATGCTATTTGGCATATCCTGCTACATTACCTGGTTATAGTTTATCTCCTCCCTTTAGAATAAAAACTCCATGTGAGCAGAAATGTTTGTCTGTTCTGCTTGCTGCCACATTCCTTAAAACATTGTCGACATCTAGTAGACATTCAACAAACAGATGTGAAATAGGTGAAAACTGCTGGGTTATAGTAGTAAATGAAATAGAATAAGGACCTGATGTCATGGAACATCCATCCTCTTAAGAGCAGACATGCAAAATAAAATAAACAAATATATAATATGATGACAGAAAGTGCTAATTTTAGGAAGACAAATAGAGCAAATCAAGATAAGAAAATGATGAGCTGTGTAGCATGGGTTCTTAGAATCATCAATGAATTCCACCATGGGGTGATATTTAAGGAGAAATGTGAACAAAATGATAGAGCAAGCCATATAAATATTTTAAAGAAAATGATTCCAAACAGAGAAAAATAACAGATATAAAGTCCCTTATTGAAGAGAACATGTGAGGTAGGCAAGGAATAGAATAACGGTAGCAGAGAAAGAATGAGCGAGAATCTGATAACGGGAATGAAGAAAGACGTAGCCAAGAGAAAGACATGCCCTACATGTAAATTGTTCTGTGTTAAGAGGCCAGTCTTTTTTCTTATTATGATTATACTTTAAGTTCTGGGGTACATGTGCAGAACGTGGAGGTTTGTTACATAGGTGTATACATGTGCCATGGTGGTTTGCTGCATCCATCAACCTGTCATCTACATTAGGTATTTCTCCTAATGCTATCCCTCCCCTAACCCCGCACCCCCTGACAGGCCTCAGTGTGTGATGTTTCCCTCCCTGTGTCCATATATTCTCATTTTCAACTCCCACTTATAAGTGAGAATATGCAGCGTCTGGTTTTCTGTTCCTGTGTTAGTTTGCTGAGAATGATGGTTTCCAGCTTCATCCATTGTCCCTGCAAAGGACATGAACTCATCCTTTTTTATGGCTGCATAGTATTCCATGGTGTATATGTGCCACATTTTCTTTATCCAGTCTATCATTGATGGGCATTTGGGTTGGTTCCAAGTCCTTGCTATTGTGAATAGTGCTGCAATAAACATACGTATGCATGTGTCTTTATAATAGAATGATTTATGATGCTTTGGGTATATACTCAGTAATGGGATTGCTGGATCAAATGGTATTTCTGGTTCTAGATCCTTGAGGAATCACCACTCTGTCTTCCACAATGGTTGAACTAATTTACACTCCCACCAACAGTATAAAAGTGTTCCCATTTCTCCACATCCTCTCCAGCATCTGTTGTTTCCTGACTTTTTAATGATAGCCATTCTAACTGGCGTGAGATGATATCTCATTTTGGTAAGAGGACAGTCTTTGGGAGGTCCAAGCAGGAGTCCTGTGACCTGATGTGCATGTGAAAAGGACCCTCTGGTGAGTGAAAGCAGGAGGAGCATGCCATGCCAGAGTCTAAGAGAAAAGTGGTGATGGCCTGAACCATGGAGTTTGCCGTGAAGGTTTTAAGAAGAGGTAGGGTTTGGGATGCACTTTAAAGGTGGAGCCGACTGGGCTTGCTTATAATGATGTGGATGTGAAGAAAGAGGTGGGTTAAGGAAGACTCAGAGAGTTGTGATCTGAGCAACTATGTAAATATAGATGACATTTTCTTAGACTAAAATCTCCAAAGGAGCAAGTTTGAGAGGAGGGTATAGAATGCAATATTACTTTTGTAAATTTTAGATGCCATTAAAACAATCATGTGAAAATATCAAGGAGGAAGTTAATTATTAAAATCTAGAGTTTAGAAGTCAGAGTGAGGCTAGAGATTGATTTTGAAGTTATTGGTGTATGTACTATAATCATTATTAATAAATTACTTTTATATATTTTATATATATTCTCAGGAATTGTATTATAATTCACACAATGACTTTAACAAAGAAATCGTTTTTGGATACTCACAGTGGCCCAATCAGGCCAGCATTTTCATCTCTATTTTATAATGAAACAAACTAAGGCTCAAGAGAGTTAAAAGTCTCATCTAACTCACCTGTAAACTTCCCAGAATTCACTGCGCATGTGCCCGAAACTATCCTCTGTCCTAGTGAAAGACAACTGAATAAGACAAACTCTATGCCCTCAAGCTGCTCCAAGTCTAGTGAATGTGTTAAGCAATGTAAACAAATAATTGTACTATATACATTCTAATTAATGGACTTAAACCTCAACCTGTAACTTTAGAATTCAAATTTCATGAAAGATTTTTTTTAAATAACACAAGTAAAAGAGGAAAGCAATAAACTACATTGCTTTTTCAGCCATTCATAGCATTGGAACTCTGCCTTGACAGTGGCTGTTCTGACAGAGAGGCCATCCCTTTGCCACACCTGTCAGCTGACTTCTGCTCCTCTTTGCTCTAACTGCCTGTGTCATTTGCCTACTAGACACAAAGGCTTTTAATCAGCGTGAAGCCTTTGTGCTTTGCTTGGTGGCACAAACAAACTGCAATATGTGAAGTCAATCCACTCCCTAAGGCCTTCTTCCCTTCCCAACCAGAGACATAATAGAAATACCAAATAGGAATATATGAATAGCAAGTAGGAACAAATATAATAATAGCAAATATAAAGTTCATAGCTTCAAATGAGGCAGTGCTAACCTGCTTTACCCTTTTTGACTACCACAAAGCCTTGTCACTGAGTGTTTCCTTACCACTGAATGTGTAGTGAGCTCACTTTCTCCCAGTACTTGATGGCATGGAGGTTATCTTGACTTGAATGGGGAACTGGACAAAAAGGAGAAAGCAGTAAAAGAAGCTTCGGAGCACAACAGCCCTTGGTTCAAATCCTGGTGCTAAGTCTCAGGGAAAATCCCTTAGCAAATTGCTTCATCTGGCTATGTTAAATGAGTGAACAGCGAATGAGATTCTGTATATAAAATTCACAGCATACCTGCCTCCTACCCCCTGCTCCATCCAGTAAAATAGTATGAAAGTCATCTTTCTTGACAAGAAATCCAGTTCCCCAACTCACCAGGCGCTTCTGGACATAACTCTTGGATTTCAACTCAAAAAAGCAGGCTGACCACTGAGCTGACCAGGGGTAGCCCCACTTCAGAGACAGACCTGGCTGACAGAGAAAATAAACTAGGTGAGGAGTTGTCTCCAAGGCAGTTTTATAAATCAGATCCTTGCTAACAGCCAAAGGAAAATAGCAACTCTTTCTCCCCCCTTCCCAAACTCTGTGAAATACGGTATATTTTCCAAAGTCAAGTGCTCACGGTTCTCTATTGCCTTAAGAAGCAGGAGGCCGGCAAGGAAGGGGCCTTGGGGGATGTGGGGAGGGGAGATCTATGACACATTGTTCGGAGAAGGTGGAAGAAGGACGACGGAGGTGTGTGGTCCTGCAAAGTATAGGCCAGGCGATGCCTCCCTCCCCCAGAAACTCATTTATCACCTTGATGGTTTCAGCTCATTTGCAGCCAAGTTATTGTCACCCTTAAAATAATGTGGCTTGACAGGGAAAAAATGAAATCCTTGTGAAAAGTTACATAGTCATCACACTCTGGAGTCAAAATATAGACTGCAGTATCCAAACACCGGGCCCTGGGTACGGCGGGGGTGGTATTTCCTCTCTCCCGCAGGCTTTGGTTTTAGAACAGGACATTAACATTTATGTCATGTTAACGTGCACCTAGGCATGGCGTGTGGCCTCCTGCCATGGACACAGAGAAACACATGCCCCAGCGCTGCCTCGACACGACCGCCAAGACTTTCAGTATAAATGAAGACGCGTGTTTCCTTGCCCAGAGAGTTAATAGCGGGCAACGACATAAATGTTTGGTCATCCCCCAGTGCACAAACTCCATTTCACATGTCAGGGAAGTACTAAATCTTGCCCCGCTACAAGCAGCAACTGATTTTTGACATCAGAACCAATTAAGCCAAAGCCTTCTCAGCTTGGAACCCCCAAAACATCCTAGCCACCCCATTTAACTAGCTGTGTGACCTTGATTGACTTTCATTAGCCTCAGTGTCCCCATCTGTAAAATGGTGATAGCTGAGTGTACCAGCATTGTTTATGGCAAAGAGGAAATACAAAACTGTATGCAAAAGAGTTTGTCTTGGTTTCTGGCACACAGCAAACATCCAGTACAGGGGAGTTTTCTTCCTTTCCAGTTTCTGTCTTGTCTTTCATACCCTTACATCTGGGCTGTAAGAACCTCAGTCTCACAGAGCAAAACTAATTTCCCACCACTGCATGATAGTCAGAACCTGTCAACATGACTATGTGTCTTGTTTTCTATTCTGCACAGCCTGGAAGGAGACCAAAGCAACAAGGAGAGCGATCTCACTGGAGAGGCAGGACTGATTGGCTAAAGGAGCCCAGTGAAGAGGTGGCAAGTACCTGGGGTGCAGCGCTTGTCCCTCCCAGCAAGCCCTCTGCCTCCCACCCACTGTCTACTTTGCTCCCCAGACAGATTGCAAAGCATCACATAACTATGCCTTTTCTGCTTTAGCTTCATCTGCCTGAAATTCCTTCCTTTTATTTTCCCTTGCTGAGTTATTCGTCTCTCCAGAACACCAGTCAGAACTCTACATCCTCCACAAAAAGCTTTACAGCTCCCTCTGACCTTTCGGGGGCCCACTCTGTATCCTCTCCATGGTTCTTCACGTCGTAAAACACTGAATTCTAACTGTTCAGTTGCCTGCTCCTCACCTAATTATCTCTTGCTGTTTCATAAGGGCGGGGCTTTGTCCCTGTTTCTGTGGTGTCCCTAGCACCTCTCCCAGTCAGTAGCACACATACATTCCTCAGGAAATGTTTGGGAAAATGTATTTAAACATACACAGTACAGATAATTCTACAAAATCATAGTTGTTAGTTGATCCCATGTAGTGTGTGTGTGTGTGTGTGTGTGTGTGTAACAATGAATAATTTCTAATATAACTAAGTCTCTTAATGAGCCATTTGTAATATGTTTATAAATCTCTCCATATCCATATATGTTTCAGTTACAAAGAATACAAAGGGAAAAGAGAAAGCAATAAGCAAATATGGATTTCACTCAATAAACAAATATCTACTGAGAGGCACCTATAAGAGTCTGAATAAAAGATGGCTTTTAGTCCTTGCTCAATAACTGAGTGTGTGATCTTAAACAAATCACATCACATCGAATTCACTAAAGTTGATTTTTTTTTTCTCTGAGACGGAATCTTGCTCTGTTGCCCAGACTGGAGTACAGTGGCACGATCTCGGTTCACTGCAACCTCTGCCTCCTGGGTTCAAGTCATTCTCCTGCCTCAGCCTCCCAAGTAGCTGGGACTATAGGCACATGCCACCATGCCTGGCTAATTTTTGTATTTTTTTAGTAGAGACGGGGTTTCACCATGTTGGCCAGACTGGTCTCAAACTCCTGACCTCGTGATCTGCCCGCCTCAACCTCCCAAAGTGCTGGGATTACAGGCGTGCCCAGCCACTAAAGTTGATTTTCTATTAACCTAAAATGAGAAGAATAATATCTATATTGTTTACCTCAAAATTCTCTGAGGATAAAATAAAATGCATATAAAAGCTTATTAAAAACAACAGTGCTCTATAAATCCAAGAGGTATTGTATATACTTATTAGCATATATGATATAACTATACCTTGTGCTCATTGTCCCATACGATTACTGACAAATTTAATGAAGAGGTAATTAATGAAAAATGTTAGAAGTTAATTAAATTTAAAGCAAAATCTAATTTAAGTGATGTTAAGTGATGTTTTTATTCATTTAGTAGAATGCTACAAAATTAAAAACAGGTTTTAACAACTAACAGACAAATAGAAAGTCCTTATGACACATATTTGGTTTTAAAAAGACAGGACCTGCAATTGAATATACACTACAGTAGGCACTATGCAAATAAAATATGAGCATATGAGCATAAGAATTTACTGAAATGTAAAAAATAAAAATATAGTCTTTAGGTTGGCTGATAGCAAGTGGTGCTAGGCTTTTTTTTCTCTTTTCCTTTTTTTTGTTTTGTTTTGAGATGGAGAATGGAGTCTTGCTCAGTCACCCAGGCTGGAGTGCAATGGCATGATCTCGGCTCACTGCAACCTCTGCTTCCTGGGTTCAAGTGATTCTCTTGCCTCAGCCTCCTGAGTAGGTGGGATTATAGGCACTCACCACTATGCCTGGCTAACTTTTTGTATTTTTAGTAGAGACAGGGTTTCACTGTATTGGCCAGGCTGGTCTCAAACTCCTGACCTCATGATCTGCCCGCCTCAGCCTCCCAAAGTCCTGGGATTACAGGCGTGAGCCACCATGCCCTGCCAGGCTTTGTTTTCTACAATCTAATATGCTGTTCTTTTTTTGCAAGTAAAGATTATGGAAAGTTTTTAAAATTTAGAATTGCACAATATTAGAATATAATAGCTTTCAAAAACAAACTTTTTTGTTTTGAAATATTGACATTTGAAAGGAAATATTTTAAATCTTTTCAATTAACAACTCACCGATTACATTTAGATCATTGGAATTGTGTAGGAAGTTGCATTTCATTTCAATAATTTCAATTATTCTGTAAGAAATACCAGTATTTCAAATTCAGTGACAAGGGAATAATTATATGGTTATTAAATAAGATTATGATAAACTTTAATCACTTCTAGTGCTAATATTATATAATTAAAACAATATCATAAGGTGACTTTTGTTTTCATCTCTTTACAAATTACTGGCATGCATACAGATTTATCCAAATGTAATATTTAAATACTGAGTTAGTCGAAGTAGAAAGCAGAAGAGAAAATGAATCTGCATATATTATATTAGCAAAGATCTCTTCAGGTTTGGTTTGAATATGTCCCCCCAAAAAGCATGTATTAGATACTTACGCCTTAATGCAACACAGCTGGAAGATGGGGTATAATATGAGGTGTTTAAGCCTAGAGGGCTCCACCTTTAGGAACGGACTCATGATGATTATAAAAAGGCTTAAGGATGTGAGTTTGAGCTCTTGCTTTTTTCTAATATTCTCACCTTCCACTACGAGATGATACAGCAGGAATGCCCTCACCAGATATCAGCCCTTTGCTCTTGGACACCCCACTCTTCAAAAAGTATGAGCCAACACATTTCTGTTGTGTAAATTACCCAGTCTCAGATATTTTGTCGAGCAGCGCAAAATGAACAAAGAAAATTTCTCTAGATTTAGCAATCCAAGAAGTTAAAGTCGTCACAATATCTGTTGTCTTAAGCCCAGGTTTATTGCTAGACACAATATAGACATGACATATTCATATATTGTCCTCTGCAAAGTGTAATACAACATTGGCTGAGTATGGATTTAGAACACAAATGCTCTGGTTCAAATCCTGTATCTATAATCTACTTCTTAGATTTGTTAGTTAAACTCTGTGCATTGTTATTTCCTTTAAGATAAAGAGGGTAATATGTACCTTGTTAGTCTTATTAGGATTAAATGGGTTAGGCTGGGTACAGTGGCTCATGCCTGTAACGCCAGCACTTTCAGATGCTGAGGCCAGAAGATAGATTTAGCCCAGTGGATAGCTTGAATCCAATATAGCAAAACCCCACCTGTTGTATATATATTTGTGTATATATATACAAATACATACAAATAAATTAGCTGGGTGTGGTGATACCTGCCTGTAGTCCCAGCTACTTGGGAAGCTAAAGTGGGAGGATCACTTGAGCCCAGAAGGTCAAGGCTGCAGTAGCTGCGATCATCCCACTGCACTCCAGCCTGGGCAACAGAGTGAGACCTTACTTCAAAAAAAAAAAAAAAAAAAAAAAAGGGGGTGATTAGATGTGATGAGTAATCCTGTAACAATGAATAATTTATAATATAACTAAGTCTTTTAATGAACCATTTGTAATATGTTTATAAATCTCTCCATATCCATATATGTTTCAGTTACAAAGAATACAAAGAGAAAAGAGAAAGCAATAAGCAAATCTGGATTTCACTCAATAAACAAATATTTATTGAGAGGCACATATAAAAGCCTGAATAAAAAACACAAAGATATTAAATATACAAAATAAAATATTGGAAAGTTAAGGTCAGAAGAACCAATATGTAAATAATAAGAGTTTCAGAGAGAGAAAAGAGAGGAATTAAAAGCAGGAAATTAAAAATGTAATAGTATAAGAAAATTTTCTCAGTACTAAAGGATACGAACTTCTCAATTGAAAAGACCCACAGAATGCTTAAAACAATAGATAAACAATGTCCTAGGTAAAATATTGGCAATATGACCCATAGGCCAAATCTTGCTTGCCATCTATTTTTGAAAATAAAAAAAGTGTTTCATTGGAACACATTCATGCCCATGTGGTTATGTATGCCCATGTGGTTATGCACACAGAGACTTATTTCGGTGTTTTTGTTCATATGTTTGTTTTTATTAATGGACAGAGAATATAATACATGTTTTATATTTTCAATACATCTAAAAAGTGAGAGTTGGTATTTCTTTTTTTTTTTTTAATTTTGAAGAATATCTTCTAAATTACCTTGAGGAATTCAAAAATAATTATACTAAATCCAAACTAGCCAAATTAAGTGCCTGATAAAGATTCTGCAGAAGGAAAATAAGACAAATGAAGCTGAGCACAGAAGGGAAAAATAGAAGTAGGATATATCACTAATTTCATAATTTGCACTTCTTACACTCCAGTCCCACTGCAAGATAAACATATAGCCTAAACAGTTACTCTTAAAATATACATGGGGAAAAGATAAGTGTGTGTGTGTATTTATTCATATATATATAACCCTGTGGGTACACATATATGCACACACACATACACAGATATATACACACATATAAATATATATATGTAGGCATGTGTTAACAACAGGAATACATTTACACTCTGGGCAAAACATCATATAGACAATTTTGTCAGTGTGCAAACATCATAAAATGTAGAGGATGTAGCCTACTACATGCCTAAGCTATATGATATAGCCTGCTGCTCTTAGGCTACAAATCTGGACAGCATGTTACTGCAGTGATACTACAGGCAATTGTAAAACAATGGTAGGCCAGGTGCAGTGGCTCACACCTGTAATCCCAGCATTTTGGGAGGCCGAGGTGGGTGGATCACCTGAGGTCGGGAGTTCGAGACCACCCTGACCAACATGGAGAAACCCCCATCTCTATTAAAAATACAAAAATTTGACAGGCATGGTGGCGCATGCCTGTAATCCCAGCTACTCGGGAGGCTGAAGCAGGAGAATTGCTTGAACTCGAGAGGCAGAGATTGCGGTGAGCCGAGATCATGCCATTGCACTCCAGTCTGGGCAACAAGAGCGAAACTCCATCTCAAAAAAAATAAAAAAAGTGTTTATATATCTAAACACAAAAAAGGTATAATAATAATACCATATAAATGATAAAAAATACTACAGCCGTATAGGGCACTGTATTAATCCATTTTCACTCT
Organism: Pongo abelii; assembly: GCF_028885655.2. Lineage (NCBI taxonomy): Eukaryota > Metazoa > Chordata > Mammalia > Primates > Hominidae > Pongo > Pongo abelii. Next base: position 11,713,244 of record NC_071988.2, read on the forward strand.
GCTGTAAAGAACTTCCTGAGACTGGGTAATTTATGAAGAAAGAGGTTTAATTGGCTCACAGTTCCATAGGCTTAACAGGAAGCATGACTGGGAGGCCTCAGGAAACTTACAATCATGGCGGAAGGCAAAGGGGAGGAAGTAAGCACCTTCTTCACTTGGTGGCAGAAGAGACAGCAAAGGGGGAACTGCCACACACTTTTAAACCATCAGATCTTGTGAGAATTCACTCACTATCACAAGAACTGCATGGGGGAAACTGCTGTCGTGATCCAATCACCTCCCACCAGGTCCCTTCCCCAATACATGGGGATTACAGTTTGACATGAGATTTGGGTGGGGACACAGAGCCAAACCATATCAGTCACTTATCATGAATAAAACTTTGCAGACTGGAAGTTTCTCTGAGTGAATCAGTAAGTGAATGGTAAGTGAATGTGAAGGCCTAGGACATTACTTTATACTGCTGTAGATGTTGTAAACACTGTACACTTAAGCTACATTAAATGTATTAAAATATATTTTCTTTCTTCAAAAACATGTTAACCTTAGCTTACTATAACTTATTTACCTTATAATGTTTTTCAATTTTAACTTTTTTGACTCTATCATAATAACAATTTAAAATACAAGCATGCTGTATAGCTGTAGCAAAATATTTTATTTCTATATATCCTTATTCAATAAGCTTTTCTCCTTTTTTTTTTTTGCTTTTTAAGCTTTTTTATTAAAAACTGAAGACACTAACACACATATTAGCCTAGGACTACACAGGACTGAGATCATCAACTGTCTTCTACCTCTACATCTTATCACAATGGAAGGTGTTCAGGAAGAATACAAATGCAACTATCATCTATGAAAACAATGCCTTCTTCTGAAATACTTCCTGAAGGATCTGTCTGAGGCTGTTTTATTCTAACCTTTTTTTTAATAAGTAAAAGGAGTACACTGTAAAATAATGGTAAACATATAGTAAATAAACCAGTAACATAGCTATTTATTATAATTATCAGGTATTATGTACTCTACATACTTGTATGTGCTATATAATTCATACAGTGACAATGCAATACATTTGTTGATGTGGTTTGACTGTGTCCCCTCCACAATCTAATCTTGAACTGTAGCTCCTGCAATTCCCACGTGTTGTGGGAGAGACCTGATGGGAGGTAATTGAATCATGAGGGTGGGTCTTTCTTGTGCTGTTCTCCAGATCGCGAATAAATCTCATGAGATCTGATTGTTTTAAAAGATGGAGTTTCCCCGCACAAGCTGTCTCTTTGCCTGCTGCTATCCATGTCAGATGTGACTTGCTCCTCTTTGCCTTCCACCATGATTGTGAGGCCTCACCAGCCATGTGGAACTGTGAGTCCAATCAACCTCTTTCCTGTATAAATACCCAGTCTCAGGTATGTTTTTATTAGCAGCATAAAAATGAACTAATACATTTGTTTACACCAACATCATCACAAACAAGTTGGTAATGCATTTTGCTACAATGTCACAATGCCAATCACCTTACTAAGAGACAAGAATTTTTCAGCTCTATTATAATCTTGTAAGACATCATCATTTACACAGTCTGTCATTGACCCAAATGCTGTTATGCAGCACATGAGTGTATATAAAGTTCCTTTTTGTATTACTTTTGCTCTATTTTATCTTTAGATTCTGAAGGAAGTATGTTAAAATCTCTTGCTATGATATCAGATCTGTTCTTTTTCCCATGAATTCTGTTAAGTGTTTACTTCACACACAACCATCTATGTTGTTAGGAACAAATATGTTTATGACTATTATATTTTTATTGAGCATTACCTATACAAATAAAATGGATCTATTAACAGTGTTTGTAAAGTCTTAATAAATTAATCAATAAACTTTATTTCAATTAGTATTTGTATATGTTTGTATTCAGTTATTTTTAACTTCTCTTTTATTTGGCTTTAAGCATATATTTTATAATTATTATATAGCCTGGTTGTATTTAACCACTCTGAGATTCTACTGTTTAATGGGAATTTAAAACTGATGTTTGTGTGATTTTTGGTATGTCTGAATTTAAATGAGCAGTAAACCCACAAAGATGTAGAAAATGAAAGAAGATAGAACATTAGCACAATCTGAGAAGTTACAAGTCAGGTGAATTGATAATAAAATAATCAACAGCTCCAAGGAAACTCAATCATAAATCAGTAGAAGGAAAAATGAGATCAAAATGCATTATACAACTGAAATTATATAAGGCTCATTAATCTGTGACCCTTGATTACTGGTAATGAGTCAGTGGAAAGAAAGATAACATGGCTGTAATAAAGCAAATTGGTGGAAAGTTTTTTATAGTTTTAAACATCCCCACTCACTTCATAAAGTTAAATGACTACTGTTGCTTTGGTCTGGCAAAATATTGTATATTACTTCTCTGGAGAAAAGGGCCTATGGTCTTGGGGCCAGGAGGTATTAATAAGGTTGGAGGTAGAAAAGGGAAAACAAGGAGATTTAGTTAATATTTGTGGTCTGGCTGTTGAGCGTCCTGGTGTGCTTTGCTTACTTAGAAACCAATGTTCCCACCACCATTGCCAGAACCTTCACTTTCCAAGTAGGATTTTAGTGAAATTTCTGGGCAGTCTCACTAGCCCAAGAGAAAAGGCACAAAGGCATTAACATTCAAAGTTTTACAACTAACAGGCCCTATTAGATATCTTCTGGATGAGGTTAATATATCACAGGATCCACTGTATAATTTAAAGCTTCCAAATTCCAAATTTTTAAATAATATTTGACAAATAAGAGTTACAAATCATCTGATTAAAACTTATATAAAAGATTTTTATAAAACAGAAGACAAGAAACCTGCAGGAAATAAGATTATGCATTGATATCGTTTATGTTTCTAGAGTTAAGAGAAGATATTACAGTCATGAAAGAAAAACAGTGTGTATTAAAACAACAATTATTATAAAATAAGAGCTATTTGAAAATTTTTATTTTTTTGAAATTTTTAAAAACTCAATAGAAATTTGGAAAAATTAGTATGAATAATTTTGCCAAAACAAAAATGAAAAACATATATTAAATATGCAAAATAAAATTGGAAAGTTCAGTTCAGAAGAACAAATATGTAAATAATGAGTTTCAGAGAGAGAAAAAGAAGAATTAAAAGCAGGAAGTTAAAAATGTAATAGTATAACGACATTTTCTCAGAACTAAAGGATACGAGTTTCTCAATTAAAAAGCCCCACAGAATGCTTAAAACAATAAATAAACAATGACCTAGGTAAAATGTTGGCACTGTGACCCATGGGCTAAATCCAGCTTGCCACCTATTTAAAAAAAGAAAAAAAAAGTTTCATTGGGACACATTCATGCCCATGTGGTTATGTATTGTCTATGGGCTGTTTTTACAATATGACAGTGTTGAGTAGCTGTAGCACAGGCTGCATGGCCCACAAAGCCTGAAATATCTATTACCAGACCCTGTATTAGTCAGTTCTCACACTGCTGTGAAGAAATACCTAAGACCGCATAATTTATAAAGGAGACAGGTTTAATTGACTCACAGTTCTGCATGGCTGGGGAGGCCTCAGGAAACTTACAATCATGGTGGAAGGCAAAGGAGAAACAGCCACCTTCCCAGGGTGGCAGGACGAAGCGAGTGCAAGCAGGGGAAATGCCAGACGCTTATGAAACCATCAGATCTTGTGAGAACGCCCTCAGTATCACGAGAACAGCATGGGGAAACCACCCTCATGATTCAATCATCTCCACCTGGGCCTGCCTTTGACAGGTGGGGATTATGAGAGTTGAGATTTTGGGCGGGGACACAGTGCCAAGCTATATCAAACCTTTTACAGAAAAATTTTGCCATTCTCTTCCCTAGGGCAAAGCACATCAGAAAATATTGAAATAGTCAGGACAAAGAGGAATTTCTGTAGGATTCTAGACCAATAAATAATTTAGGTCCTATATACTGAATCAAGAATCAGAATAGCTGAAGCTTTAAATAACAGCATCTAGATGGCAAAAAAAATAGCCTTCAAGTTCCTGAAAGAAAATGATTTTCAATCGCTAGAATTCTATACTCAGCCACAAATTAATTGTCAAGATGGAAGAAAGATCATTTTACAGATGTATGTTCTTCAGAATAATCTCTAAAACACACATCTCATTTCAGATGGCTACTTCAGAATTTGCTCAGCAAAAAAATAAATAAATAATAATAATAAAAGAGTAACATACAACTTATAGATAAAGAAACGTATGATTTATAGAAATAAGAGATCTGGTCACAAGAGAAATGTGAGGCAAGAGAAACACCAAACGGTGAAGACAGAGCTCAGGCTAACTGTGGTGGTCATTTTATGACGAATGCAAAATTGACAGAATACCTAATTCATCTGAATATCTCCAAAACATTTTTGAATTTGTAGATAAATGACAAATATTAATTTTGATGAAAAAAATTATGCAGGGGAAAATTTTACTGAGGTTTACCATTTGGCTCAATTATGAGTAGCACTTAAATAGTTGTAATTTTACAAATACTGAATATTGATTTAACCAAATTACATTATAACTATATTGAAATTATAGGGATTTGTTAAGGATGTGTATATGTGGTGAAATGGTGTCATCTGGAAAGGAAGTTATTTTCTTATCTATTTGGTGAGTGTCAAATGATAATACAGAATACTAAAAAATAAAAGTAGCAATAAACATATGATATTTAGAGACCTACACATAATACAAAAATAATCAGCTGAAAAAGATAAAGTGGCTGGGATGATGAAAATGGAAGTGGAAGACTATGGGCTGCCATTTTGTAAGATAAAACAAACAAACTTACAGAATTAGCTGACTGTTTAAACCATATGCCTCTATTTTTTAAATAAATATTTTACTTACTGCCCTGGTACAACTTGAGTTTGTAACACAGTAACCACCAGCCAGATTAAGACACCCAAATATCTCCTTCATTTTTCTCACCTAGAACTAACAACTTCTTCCAAAATATAACCCCTTTTCTGACTTTGAGTCCCACAGATTAGTTCAGCTTGTGTTTGTACTAAATGTAAGCGAAATCATACACTATTTAGCTTTTTTATTCAACATTATGATGTATGTGAGGTGTGCTTATTTCCACTGTTGTGTAGTATTGCATTATATCAATATACTAGAATTAATTTATCCCTTCTTCGGTGGTTAGACACATAGGTTGTCTCCATCTGGATACCTTACAAATAATGCTGTTACGAACTTTTTTTTTTTTTAGGCGGAGTCTCGCTCTGTCGCCCAGGCTGGAGCGCAGTGGTGCGATCTCGGCTCACTGCAGGCTCTGCTTCCCGGGTTCACGCCATTCTCCTGCCTCAGCCTCCCCAGTAGCTGGGACTATAGGCGCCCGCCACCACGCCTGGCTAATTTATTTTGTATTTTTTAGTAGAGACGGGGTTTCACCGTGTTAGCCAGGATGGTCTCGATCTCCTGACCTCGCGATCCACTCGCCTCGGCCTCCCAAAGTGCTGGGATTACACGCGTAAGCCACCCTGCCCGGCCGAACTTTTTTTTAGATAGGTTCTTGCTCTGTTTCCCAGGCTGGAATGCAGTGATGTGAATGGGCTCATGGCAGCCTCCACTTCCTGGGCTCAAGTGATTCTCCTACCTCAGGTGCACTCCACTGCGCCTGGATAATTGTTATTTGTTTGTTTGTTTTATAGAGATGGGGTCTCACTATGTTTCCCAGGCTGGTCTCAAACTCCTGTGCTCAAGCAATCCTCCTGCCTTGGCTTCTCAAAGTGCTGGGATTACAGACGTGAGCCACTGCGCCCACCTGTTATGAACATGCTTGAACATAATTTTTGGTTTATGTATGTAAGCATTTTTGTTGGTGATTAAAATTGTGGGGTTATAATAAGGTATGTACATGGTCAGATTTAAAAGATATATATAAATGAAACCTAAATTTCCATCATAGTGGCAGATTTTAGATTTTAAACCACATCTTTTGGTAAATGACATGTAAAGTAGTCAAAATTTAATCAGAATGTTGAAGATGTATATAACACAATTATCAGACGTGATTATAATGTTATTCTTTTTTTCTGTTAATTTCTGACTCATATATTATGAAGCTATCTTATCAGGGGGATACAAATTTAGAAGTGCATCTTTTTGATGGATTGATACTTTAAACCTAAAATATTCCATTTTTATTTTTGCTGAAAATCATCCTTTAGTAGTTTTTTTCAACAAAGATCTGTGGGTAATTATTTTCTGTTATTTGTGTCTCTAAATATTATTTTAATTTGCCTTCACTATTAAAGGGATTTAGAATCACAACTTGGTGTAGTTGTTTACCCTGATTACTTTATCCATATTAATCTGTCTCTTCAGCATCTATCACTTCTCACGGGAAATCTAGTTTTAATCTGAATTTACTATTCTATAGACATTTATAAGTCTATTTTCTTACATTGTATTTAGGATTCTTTTTAAATTTTTATGGTTCTATAATTTTATACAATGCATCCAAATATGTATTTTTTAAAAATACTTTATTCACACTTGAGAAAACTTTTCAATGTACAGATTTTAAACTTTTCTCTTTCCACACCATCTAGTAGATCTATGATAGAGCTTCTCAAACCATGTCTTGAGTTCTCCTTAATATTTTTAAAATTTTTTGAATCCGTGTTGCGTTCGGATCTTCAGTTTTAGTGTAAAACCCATTAACTCTACTATCAGTGCTGTTTTTTCTCAGTATTTAGTTAGCTTATTTTAAAAAAATATTTCACGGGGAGGAGCCAAGATGTCTGAATAAGAACAGCTCCGGTCTACAGCTCCCAGCGTGAGCGACGCAGAAGACGGGTGATTTCTGCATTACCATCTGAGGTACTGGGTTCATCTCACTAGGGAGTGCCAGACAGTGGGTGCAGGACAGTGGGAGCAGCGCACCATGCGCCAGCCAAAGCAGGGCGAGGCATTGCCTCACTCAGGAAGTGCAAGGGGTCAGGGAGTTCCCTTTCCTGGTCAAGGAAAGGGGTGACAGACCGCACCTGGAAAATTGGGCCACTCCCACCCGAATACTGCGCTTTTCCGACAGGCTTAGGAAACAGCGCACCAGATTATAGCCTGCACCTGGCTCGGGGGGTCCTACGCCCACAGAGTCTCACTGATTGCTAGCACAGCAGTCTGAGATCAAACTGCAAGGCGGCAGCGAGGCTGGGGGAGGGGCGCCCGCCATTGCCCAGGCTCGCTTAGGTAAACAAAGCAGCCGGGAAGCTCGAACTGAGTGGAGCCCACCACAGCTCAAGGAGGCCTGCCTGCCTCTGTTGGCTCCACCTCTGGGGGCAGGGCACAGACAAACAAAAAGACAGCAGTAAGCTCTGCAGACTTAAATGTCCCTGTCTGACAGCTTTGAAGAGAGTAGTGGTTCTCCCAGCACGCAGCTGGAGATCTGAGAACGGGCAGACTGCCTCCTCAAGTGGGTCCCTGACCCCTGACCCCCGAGCAGCCTAACTGGGAGGCACCCCCAGTAGGGGCAGACTGATACCTCACACGGCCGGGTACTCCTCTGAGATAAAACTTCCAGAGGAACGATCAGACAGCAGCATTCGCAGATCACAAAAATCTGCGGTTCTGCAGACACCGCTGCTGATACCCAGGCAAACAGGGTCTGAAGTGGACCTCTAGCAAACTCCAACAGACCTGCAGCTGAGGGTCCTGTCTGTTAGAAGGAAAACTAACAAACAGAAAGGACATCCACACCAAAAACCCATCTGTACAACACCAACATCAAAGACCAAAAGTAGATAAAACCACAAAGATGGGGAAAAAACAGAGCAGAAAAACTGGAAACTCTAAAAAGCAGAGCGCCTCTCCTCCTCCAAAGGAACACAGTTCCTCACCAGCAATGGAACAAAGCTGGACGGAGAATGACTTTGACGAGTTGAGAGAAGAAGGCTTCAGACGATCAAACTACTCCGAGCTACAGGAGGAAATTCAAACCAAAGGCAAAGAAGTTGAAAACTTTGAAAAAACTTTAGACGAATGTATAACTAGAATAACCAATACAGAGAAGTGCTTAAAGGAGCTGATGGAGCTGAAAGCCAAGGCTCGAGAACTATGAGAAGAATGCAGAAGCCTCAGGAGCCGATGTGATCAACTGGAAGAAAGGGTATCAGTGATGGAAGATAAAATGAATGAAATGAAGCAAGAAGGGAAGTTTAGCAAAAAAAAGAATAAAAAGAAATGAACAAAGCCTCCAAGAAATGTGGGACTATGTGAAAAGACCAAATCTACGTCTGATTGTGTACCTGAAAGTGATGGGGAGAATGGAACCAAGTTGGAAAACACTCTGCAGGATATTATCCAGGAGAACTTCCCCAATCTAGCAAGGCAGGCCAACATTCAGATTCAGGAAATACAGAGAACACCACAAAGATACTCCTTGAGAAGAGCAACTCCAAGACACATAATTGTCAGATTCACCAAAGTTGAAATGAAGGAAAAAATGTTAAGGGCAGCCAGAGAGAAAGGTCGGGTTACCCACAAAGGGAAGCCCATCAGACTAACAGCGGATCTCTCAGCAGAAACTCTACAAGCCAGAAGAGAGTGGGGGCCAATATTCAACATTCTTAAAGAAAAGAATTTTCAACCCAGAATTTCATATCCTGCCAAACTAAGCTTCATAAGTGAAGGAGAAATAAAATACTTTACAGACAAGCAAATGCTGAGAGATTTTGTCACCACCAGGCCTGCCCTAAAAGAGCTCCTGAAGGAAGCACTAAACATGGAAAGGCACAACTGGTACCAGCCACTGAAAAATCATGCCAAAACTAAAGACCATCGAGACTAGGAAGAAACTGCATCAACTAACGAGCAAAATAACCAGCTAACATCATAATGACAGAATCAAATTCACACATAACAATATTAACTTTAAATGTAAATGGACTAAATGCTCCAATTAAAAGACACAGACTGGCAAATTGGATAGAGTCAAGACCCATCAGTGTGCTGTATTCAGGAAACCCATCTCACGTGCAGAGACACACATAGGCTCAAAATAAAGGGATGGAGGAAGATCTACCAAGCAAATGGAAAACAAAAAAAGGCAGGGGTTGGAATCCTAGTCTCTGATAAAACAGACTTCAAGCCAACAAAGATCAAAAGAGACAAAGAAGGCCATTACATAATGGTAAAGGGATCAATTCAACAAGAAGAACTAACTATCCTAAATATATATGAACCCAATACAGGAGCACCCAGATTCATAAAGCAAGTCCTGAGTGACCTACAAAGAGACTTAGACTCCCATACAATAATAATGGGAGACCTTAACACCCCACTGTCAACATTAGACAGATCAACGAGACAGAAAGTTAACAAGGATACCCAGGAATTGAACTCAGCTCTGCACCAAGCAGACCTAATAGACATCTACAGAACTCTCCACCCCAAATCAACAGAATATACATTTTTTTCAGCACCACACCACACCTATTCCAAAATTGACCACATACTTGGAAGTAAAGCTCTCCTCAGCAAATGTAAACGAACAGAAATCATAACAAACAGTCTATCAGACCACAGTGCAATCAAACTAGAACTCAGGATTAAGAAACTCCCTCAACACTGCTCAACTACATGGAAACTGAACAACCTGCTCCTGAATGACTACTGGGTACATAACGAAATGAAGGCAGTAATAAAGATGTTCTTTGAAACCAACGAGAACCAAGACACAACATAGCAGAATCTCTGGGACACATTCAAAGCAGTGTGTAGAGGGAAATTTATAGCACTAAATGCCCACGAGAGAAAGCAGGAAAGATCCAAAATTGACACCCTAACATCACAATTAAAAGAACTAGAAAAGCAAGAGCAAACACATTTCAAAAGCTAGCAGAAGGCAGGAAATAACTAAAATCAGAGCAGAACTGAAGGAAATAGAGACACAAAAAACCCTTCAAAAAATTAACGAAACCAGGAGCTGGTTTTTTGAAAGGATCAACAAAATTGATAGACCGCTAGCAAGACTAATAAAAAAAAGAGAGAAGAATCAAATAGATGCAATAAAAAATGATAAAGGGGATATCACCATCGATCCCACAGAAATACAAACTACCATCAGAGAATACTACAAACATCTCTACACAAATAAACTAGAAAATCTAGAAGAAATGGATAAATTCCTCGACACATACACTCTCCCAAGACAAAACCAGGAGGAAGTTGAATCTCTGAGTAGACCAATAACAGGATCTGAAATTGTGGCAATAATCAATAGCTTACCAACCAAAAAGAGTCCAGGACCAGATGGATTCACAGCCGAATTCTACCAGAGGTACAAGGAGGAACTGGGACCATTTCTTCTGAAACTATTCCAATCAATAGAAAAAGAGGGAATCCTCCCTAACTCATTTTATGAGGCCAGCATCATCCTGATACCAAAGCCGGGCAGAGACGCAACAAAAAAAGAGAATTTTAGACCAATATCCTTGATGAACATTGATGCAAAAATCATCAATAAAATACTGGCAAACTGAATCCAGCAGCACATCAAAAAGCTTATCCACCATGATCAACTGGGCTTCATCCCTGGGATGCAAGGCTGGTTCAATATACGCAAATCAATAAATGTAATCCAGCATATAAACAGAACCAAAGACAAAAACCACATGATTATCTCAATAGATGCAGAAAAGGCCTTTGACAAAATTCAATAACTCTTCATGCTAAAAACTCTCAATAAATTAGGTATTGATGGGACATATCTCAAAATAATAAGAGCTATCTATGACAAACCCACAGCCAATATCATACTGAATGGGCAAAAACTGGAAGCATTCCGTTTGAAAACTGGCACAAGACAGGGATGCCCTCTCTCACCACTCCTATTCAATATAGTGTTGGAAGTTCTGGCCAGGGCAATTAGGCAGGAGCAGGAAATAAAGGGTATTCAATTAGGAAAAGAGGAAGTCAAATTGTCCCTGTTTGCAGATGACATGATTGTATATCTAGAAAACCCCATTGTCTCAGCCCAAAATCTCCTTAAGCTGATAAGCAACTTCAGCAAAGTCTCAGGATACAAAATCAATGTACAAAAATCACAAGCATTCTTAAACACCAATAACAGACAAACAGAGAGCCAAATCGTGAGTGAACTCCCATTTACAATTGCTTCAAAGAGAATAAAATACTTAGGAATCCAACTTATAAGGGATGTGAAGGACCTCTTCAAGGAGAACTACAAGCCACTTCTCAACGAAATAAAGGAGGATACAAACAAATGGAAGAACATTCCAAGCTCATGGGTAGGAAGAATCAATATCGTGAAAATGGTCATACTGCCCAAGGTAATTTATAGATTCAATGCCATCCCCATCAAGCTACCAATGACTTTCTTCACAGAATTGGAAAAAACTACTTTAAAGTTCATATGGAACCAAAAAAGAGCCCGCATCGCCAAGTCAATCCTAATCCAAAAGAGGAAAACTGGAGGCATCACGCTACCTGACTTCAAACTATACTACAAGGCAACAGTAACCAAAACAGCATGGTACTGTTACCAAAACAGAGATATAGATCAATGGAACAGAACAGAGCCCTCAGAAATAACGCCGCATATCTACAACTATCTGATCTTTGATAAACCTGAGAAAAACAAGCAATGGGGAAAAGATTCCCTATTTAATAAATGGTGCTGGGAAAACTGGCTAGCCATATGTAGAAAGCTGAAACTGGATCCCTTCCTTACACCTTATACAAAAATTAATTCAAGATGGATTAAAGACTTAAACGTTAGACCTAAAACCATAAAAACCCTAGAAGAAAACCTAGGCATTACCATTCAGGACATAGGCATGGGCAAGGACTTCATGTCTAAAACACCAAAAGCAATGGCAACAAAAGCCAAAATTGACAAATGGGATCTAATTAAACTCAAGAGCTTCTGCACAGCAAAAGAAACTACCGTCAGAGTGAACAGGCAACCTACAGAATGGGAGAAAATGTTCACAACCTACTCATCTGACAAGGGGCTAATATCCAGAATCTACAATGAACTCAAACAAATTTACAAGAAAAAAACAAACAACCCCATCAAAAAGTGGGCAAAGGACATGAACAGACACTTCTCAAAAGAAGACATTTATGCAGCCAAAACACACATGAAAAAATGCTCATCGTCACTGGCCATCAGAGAAATGCAAATCAAAACCACAATGAGATACCATCTCACACCAGTTAGAATGGCAATCATTAAAAAGTCAGGAAACAACAGGTGCTGGAGAGGATGTGAAGAAATAGGAACACTTTTACACTGTTGGTGGGACTGCAAACTAGTTCAACCCTTGTGGAAGTCAGTGTGGCGATTCCTCAGGGATCTAGAACTAGAAATACCATTTGACCCAGCCATCCCATTACTGGGTATATACCCAAAGGACTATAAGTCATGCTGCTATAAAGACACATGCACATGTATGTTTATTGCAGCACTATTCACAATAGCAAAGACTTGGAACCAACCCAAATGTCCAACAATGATAGACTGGATTAAGAAAATGTGGCACATATACACCATGGAATACTATGCAGCCATAAAAAATGATTAGTTCATGTCCTTTGTAGGGACATGGGTGAAATTGGAAATCATCATTCTCAGTAAACTATCGCAAGGAGAAAAAACCAAACACCGCATATTCTCACTCATAGATGGGAATTGAACAATGAGAACACATGGACACAGGAAGGGGAACATCACACTTCAGGGACTGTTGTGGGGTGGGGGTAGGGGGTAGGGATAGCATTAGGAGATATACCTAATGCTAAATGGCAAGTTAATGGGTGCAGCACACCAGCATGGCACATGTATACATATGTAACTAACCTGCACATTGTGCACATGTACCCTAAAACTTAAAAGTATAATAATAATAATAATAATAATAATAAAAGAAAATAAATTCTAAATATTTGAAAAAATAAAAAAAACTGAAAAAAAAAATTTCACGAGGTACATTTACCATTTCCAAGGCTGTCAATTTCTTCTTTCTCAAATGTACCAATTTTTGTTCAATGGCTTCCTTGAATCATTCTAAAGAAAACATTTCATTCTTTAGAATACTATTTTATGTTTGAAAATATATAAAAAAATTAAATGTAAACCTAAATTTTGAGTTAAAAGATAAATTATCATTTATATACACTGTACTGACTAAAATATATATTACTAGTGTCTCAGAAGTCCCTTTCAGGCCCCTTCCCAGCTGAATTTTATCCCTGCCACTGCCACTGGAGTTAACACCTAACCTAAATTCATTCTAATAATTTCCTCATTTATATATGTTCCGTATATAAATAGAATATACATAGTTATCATTATATTCTATAAATAAGCTATATATATATTCCCTATATATGGAATATATTAAAATAAGAAAATTATTAAAATATATATTATATAGTATATAACATAAATAGCCTATTTGTAGAATATATAATATCCTAAAGAATCATATACTATTTAGAGTTATTAAACTTTAAAAACTTATTTATTTTATATTTCATTTCTTCATTATATTATGTCTGATATTAATGTGGTTAAATCAACTTTTTTGTTTCGCATGTGCATGGTAAATGTTTTTCCATCTTTTGAATTTAACCTTTTCATTTCTGTGTATTTTACATATGTCTTTTCTAAATAACATAAAGTTGGAATTTGTTTCAAATCCACAGTTACAATTTTCCCCTTAACTAAATAGTTGCATCCCTGAACATTTTTTACAGTAACTATTTTATCTGAATTGAGTTTAACTATGTTATTGTGTATTTTCTTTCTGCCTCATCTTTTTCTCACTTCTCTTCCTTTCTAGCCATCTTTTTGTGTTGATCGATTTTTTTTCTTTCTCTCCTTACATTTTTCCCCTTTACTTGTTTGTAAATAATATACTCTGTGCATGTTATTCTAGCGATTAGAGGAACTATATGACTAGCTATCCTTGACCTAATAAATTTAAAATTAATCAGCATCTTCACTCTGAAAATAATAAAATGATAACAATTAACTACAATAATAAACCTTAGATTACTTTAAATCCATTCGCTATTTCCCAAATTATTTATTATTTTTCCTTAGTATTTTAGTTCTTTTTCTGTGTCTTCTCACAAATTAGACGTTATTGTTATTTTATGCCAGTGTTTGTTTGAAATTATCCACAAACTAACTGGTATATTTTCTTGCCATTCTTTTTGCATTTGAGATTTTTTATCTAGAACCATAGTCTTTCTGCCTAAAGTGCTACATCCTTCAGAATTGTCTTTAGTAACTGGTAAGTTCTCATTTTTATGTCTCATTTTACTCTGATTCTTAAAAGATATTTTACATGTGTATACAATTCTAGGTTGGTAAATATTACTTCCTCGGCATATTTAAAAATTATTTCACTTTCTTCTGTCTTTATTTTTTGCTACAAATGAGTCCATTACGTGTCTTATGGACATTTTTGTAGGTATTTAGTCTCTTTTTCTCCCTCCTGGCTGCTCTTAGGGTCTCTTTTTCATGGTCTTTAAATGTTTTATAAGTGAAGAGTTCCTTCAATTCGTCCTGCATTGTGTTCATTGTGCTTTTATAATCTAAAGATTTTTTCAACGATTCTGTGAGGTTATTATCCTCTACCATTCTGACCGTTGCCTCCTTCCTGTTATCTTTGGTATGGCCTCTGCAACCCTGACAAGAACATGTTAGAGCTTCTCATTTTATTCTCAATGCCTCTTAACTTCTCTTTGTGGTGTTCTTCTGCTTCTCTGAACCTCATTCTAAGTTATTTCTTCAGCTTTGTATTCCACTTTAAAATTTCTCTCTTCAACTTTATGTCATCTGTTCTTTAATCTATACATTGAGCTTTTAGTTTCATTGTTACATTTTCATTTATAGAGGTTTTAGTTCAAAGAATTTTATTATTCTTTATTTATTACTCACCACTGTGGAATTTCTGATAGCTCAAAACAATTTTGCTCTGGTTTGTACTCATGGCCATGTACATTTAATATATGTTTTTAAATATTAATCTATTTCTGGAACAGAAAAATAAAGATGATTCATATGCTTATGCTGTCATTGTTAATTTGAAGGCAATTTTCTTTTTCTTACCTTAAAACAAGTATGAATCTCTCCTTATCTATCTTATTCCAAGGTCTGAGCTCATTCATGACTACCATCTAAATGCATGTCTATTATTATTGTATAGCATCTATTCACAAAATTGTTTTCAAACTTATTTTTTATTTGACGTAAAAATATTCTTATATCTTGAAACTATTTTTAAGAATAAAATTATCCCTAGCAAGACTCTATTAGTGTACTATAAATACTTTGAGGATGTAATTTGTTATACGGAAGTTGACATTTTCCTCTTGTTTATTTGTTATTAATAATTTTTTGAAACAAATTAATGATTACTAATTACACTTAATATCTTACCTTTGAGATATGTACTTTTTAATGATATTTTTAAATTTAAACTGTAGTAAGCTTTGTGAAAGTCTGTAAATGCATATCAATAGTGCCTAAAAGGCTTATAAAATATAAACCTGTAAATTTGCTTGTACTGTATTAGTTTATCCTAGGGAACATTAAATATACATTGAATTTTTATTTAAAAAACTATGAAAACTGCTCATTACATTTCATATATCTAAAAAAGTAAGAATTATTTGCTAAAGTAAGACATGTATTAAATTATGGTGCATCTATATGACAAAATATTCAGCTATTAAAGATAATTTCTAAGTGGAATATTTGAGAAATATGCATATCATATGAAAAGTGATAAACACAAAAAACAAAAAATATATACTATTCCACTGTTCCTTTTGTGTCTATCTATTTATCTATCTGACAAAATCCTGGAAAGAAAAACAAATACATTAAAGTGTTAAGTATAATTTTTCTGCATGATAAAATCCTGATGTTTTTCTTTATATTTCCAATTTTTTAAAAATTATAATAAATATGATATTGAAATTATAGGAAAAAGTTCACATTTTTATTATTATCACATAGCTATGTTCAAAACTGGGAAATGGCAAAATTAAGAGAGGGAGACTGAAAGGGAAGGAGAAGAGAAAAAGCAATGAAGGAAGGAAGGAAAGGACGGAGGGAGGAAGAAAGAGAAGAAGGAAGGGAAAGAGGGAGGACATGGGATGCTCTCTATACTGACATATTCTCTTTTACTTTTTAATATATACAGTAAATACAAAACCAAAGGACCTGGTGTTGATCACTGCAGGCACTTAAAACTCATCAGTTCGAGTCTGCTAACATTTAGGAAAGCAAACAGCCAACCAGGGGTTCCAAATAAAAGCACAGGGCAGAAGTCAGCAAAGATCATTATGGCAATCTTCAAAGGCTGGCTCAGACCACACATTTGGTGATAGCTCACATGGTCACCATTCAAGAATTCAGAGAAGGAACAAGAAGGGGCCAGGTTTAGGATGGGGGAGGGTGGAAGAGCTATTTCCTGTACCAAAAACCTGTAAGCTTATAAAGAAGCTAAGTGATGTCACCTTTGAAAGGGACTAAAGTAAACATTTCTGAGTTAGAGTGAGTGGTGCCAGTACATTTCTGACTTGGAATGAATCTTTTCTTTCTCTCGTTTGCCATTGAAAAGTTATCTGTACCACTAATACACAGTTATAGCCATAATATTTTGGTTACCAGAAGGAGAATCTGCTCTGATTATCTTAAGTGAAGCATGCTTTATTAAAAAGACACTGCTGAGTCTCTCTCATGTCAAAACCAATCTATTTTCTAAGAGCTGCTGTTATTGTTATCTGTCTCATGTCTCTCAATCTAGCCTCTCCATTCTGCTTTTGTCTGCAATTGGCTTTCTCTGTTTCACTAACAGCTCCTCTCCTCTCCTCTCGTCTCCTCTCCTCTCCTTTCCTCTCCTCTCCTCTCTTCCCTTCTTTTCCTTCCTTGAAGCTTTAGCTTCTCACACTGCCAACAATGGATCCAACTCTATGTGACTTCTTGGTTCCATGTCCACTATTCTCATCAATTCCTTATCTCAGTGCTATTGTTCTTAATTTTTCAGAGAGGATTCCATCGCCAGGTTGGATCAGTGTCACCTATTGTACAATCAGTGATGGTATAAATTATATGGGTGTAAGGGGTGGGACCTCTTGAAGGCTATGTATGAAGTATTGTCTCTCTACTAAAGTTAGTGGTTGACACGTCTGCTGCATATACTTCTTAGGAAAAAGCCATGGCTGCTTGGCAAAGTTTGATTATAAGGTAGGTATCAGACACTAAGGAAGAATTAAAGAGGGACATGTTTATTGAGTATCAGAACCTATATGTATGGTGGCCACTTAATTATATGAGCTATTAATGTTCTCACAGTGCTTAACAATTATTTAACATCTATTACTGAGCACCAGGTGCTTTGCTGTATGTCATATCATTTCATCCTCATACGAATGCTTTGGAGTTGGCATTGCTGCCTTATTTCACAAATGAAAAAAGTAATCTTTAGGATTTCAAATCATACGTCCAAGGACACACAATAGAAATAAAATTTGAAGAAAACTCATTCCTGTCTGACTGCATTAGGTAATGTTTTTCTTAAAACCTCAGTTTAGCCTAGAGTCAAGCACTGATTTACTGTGTGATCTGGTATAACTCACTTACACTCCAGCCTTTATATTTTTCATCCATAAAGTAAGAATATTCTACAAAATATCTCTAGGGTCCATCTACATTATACCTTTTATGAAACTTTGATAATATTTTACTTATTATTTGGTTTTATCCCATTTTTAATTCATGTCTCCATTTTTTAAATTTTAATAGTGATTCTAGTAAGCACACTAGAAATAAATATTGGTAGTAAAAAGTAAAGATTATCTGCATTAAAATAATAAAATGGTGGTTCCAACTTCACCTTTAGTAACTCAAGATTTTAAATATACAGCATCAAAACTATGAACAAATCATAGATTATTTCAATAAAAATTAGCCAACGTAAGCTGGTGCTTTCTTTCTTTTCCGCAGCCACTGAAAGAGACACTAAGAAGAATCAGACGTAGACTGCTCTACTGAGCAAGTGTTTCTTGGACATACGAGTAAATGCAGATGAAAGGATGGGATGTTAGAAAGAGCAGACAATGTTTGGAGGATTTGAAAAAGCTTGCTAAAAGGAGTAGCATTTGAAATGTGTTTTGAACATATTAGCCAAGAGTAATTATTCATCAGAATCAGTAATAATCACTACACATTTTAAAGAAAAAACAAATGAACTCTTTAAGTTGATTTGAAATAACTTGATTTTCACATTTTATATTTTTTACATAAGTCTAAGCTCCTTAACATAGAAAAATGTTTGTAAACAGCAGCACCTAGAGACAAAACTTAGAGAATTCTGATTCTAAGACTCAAACCCAGCCAGCTCCTTAGGGGAGAGCACATTCAGAACCAGAGTGCAGCTGCAAGACTGTTTCCCTTGACTTGTGTGGCACAGAGCTGAGAGAGTGTAAAGGACGGGAAGTGATGTGGAACCGGAATTCAGAATGATCCAGGTCCCACTGCAGTAAAAGTCTGCCTGAGAAGCAGCTGAGTACATAAAAACTCATAAAGAAAACCAAAACAATGATATTCCCTATTGTGACTGTTTAGTCTTTCTGTAGAGACTCATGGGGTCCTGGCTATTATCTATTTTTAATATCACTTGACCTGAAAATTTATGCTACCATCTGGTAGAAGAGGAACATTTTTTTCTCTAATGTGAATATGGGTGAAGAAAAATGTTGAGGGAAGAGTCATAGAATAAGTCACTTAGTTTTTGACATTTTAAACGTAACTAGACACGTTAGATATTCTAACCAATAGATCAATCATTTGGTGTGCATCTGCTATACTATACTTGTTATACTGTGGCACTGAGATTTCTTTTTTTTTTTTTTGAGATGGAGTCTCACTCTTTCACCCAGGTTGGAGTGCAGTGGTGCAATCTCAGCTCACTGCAAGCTCTGCCTCCCGTTTTCAAGCAATTCTCCTGCCTCAGCCTCCTGAGTAGCTGGGACTACAGGCGTGTGCTACCACACCCAGCTATTTTTTCGTTTTTTCTTTCCTTTTTTTTTTTTTGTATTTTTAGTAGAGATGGGGTTTCACCATGTTAGCCAGGATGGTCTCAATCTCCTGACCTCGTGATCCACTCGCCTCGGCCTCCCAAAGTGCTGGGATTACAGGCATGAGCCACCGCGCCCAGCCATTTCTTTTTTTCTTTTTTCTTTTTCTTTCTTTTTTTTTTTTTTTTTTTTTTTGAGACAGAGTCTTGCTCTGTCGCCCAGGCCAGAGTGCAGTGGCGCAATCTCGGCTCACTGCTACCTCTGCCTCCTGGGTTCAAGCGATTCTTGTGCCTCAGCTTCCTGAGTAGCTGGAACTACAGGTGCCTGCCACCACACCAGGCTAATTTGTGTATTTTTAGTAAAGACAGGGTTTCAGCATGTTGGCCAGGATGGTCTCGAACTCCTGGCCTCAAGTGATCCACCTGCCTTGGCCTCCCAAAATGCTGGGATTACAGGTGTGAGCCACTGTGTCCAGCCCCTGTGCCACTGAATTTTCAAGTGGGAAAGTGTTGAATCTAATACTCTGTTGTATATGTATCATCTTTTCCTTTAAAATAGAAAATAAAACTTCCTTTTGGAAAGTTATTGCTAATTGTTTTATTTATTTCATTCTGACTTACCACCATTTCCTCACCTTTCGTTTGAATCAATCAGACAATTATGCCTTTCTACAGGAACTGAGCTAACGATCTCATGGAATTCAACTTAATATTCACAATTCAATCATTCACTCGAGAGTCCGGTGTAGGGGCCTAATAATTGTTGGGGGCTCTGTTGGATGCCTACCATACAGAAGCTCTTACTGATGCCATCAGGGATCTCAGAGCCAAAGAATAAGGCGAATAATTTCGGATGCAATTGTATGTGCACATGTGCGGTACAGAACACACACCTGCTTCATAGGTGTTACAGAGCAGGGAGAGATGAAATGTATTGGATCAAAGGAAGTTGGGGGGTGAGGTGGTGACTAGTGCATAGTGCTCAGAGAAGTTCTCTTGGAGGAAATAATATTTGTGCAAGAGTAGTAAATACAGACAGTAATTTGCCAAGTGACAAGGGAGAAAGGTCACGCAACTCTAACGACCAGAATTGACATTTTCATTTTACGTTTCCATTAAATTAACCATTTAGACTGTACAATAAAAGTCACAATATGAATGTAGAAGACTCAGGTATCCAGTGTGCAAGACAATGATGTTGAACGTACCGTGAAGCCAATTTTCACCGAGTCCTGTTCTGCCTTGTTGTTTCCCTGTGTTGTAGTGATGAAATGGGATCTATCCCTCTTCCGACGATCCCTTTCTGTGGAAAGAACTACCTTAGCACAATCCCTCTGACCCCTCTGTCTTCTTTTTAGCTCTAGGAAGAGGAGGTGACTATCTAATTGGTGATTTAATTATCATGTGATCTAGCAATCCCACTTCTGGGTATATAGCTAAAGGAACAGAAATCAGGATCTCGAAGACATATCTATCTGCACTCTTATGTTAATTATAGCATTATTCACAAGAGCCAAGACATAGAAGCAATCTAAACATCCACCAATAGATGAAAGGATAAAGAAAATGGAGTATATTCATACTATGAAATATTATTCAGCCTTAAAAAGGAAGGAAATCCTGTCGCAACAACATGGATGAACCTGGAGGACATTACGCTAAGTGAAATAAGCCAGACACAGAAAGTACGAAATGATTCTAATTTATAAGATGAAACAAAAATAGTCAAATTCATAGAAGTAGAGAGTAGAATGGTAATTGTCAGGAGCTGGGGATAGGGGGAAATGAGGAGGTTTCATTTAAGGGTACACAGTTTCTGTTATATTAATACAAGATGAGTAATCCTATATGTATCTGTACAACACAGTGCCTATAGTTAACAACACTGTATTCACACTTAAAAATGTGGTAAGAAAGTAGATCTTATGGTAGGCTTATCACAAAATCAATCATTATTATGAAGATGGTAGGAGAAAACTTTTGGAGGGGATGGGTAGGTTTATTGCATAGATTGTATAGATTGGGTTGACGGTCATGGATGTGTACTTACCTCCAAACTCATCAAGTTGTATGCATTAAATATATACAGCTTTATTTTTTAAGTGTCAATTAAAACTCAATAAAATGGTTTAAAAATAAATAAAGATAAAAACTACAGGATGCAGTACAAAGAACAACAAAAAAGAACTTGGGCGTGTGTGGCTAGCTCCCTTCCTTTTTTCTTCTGCTTTGCATAGCACAGAGCTCATGACTTCCTGTCAGCCCTTATGCTGGTGGTCTGTGAATGCCTGAAGCTGGAGTGCAGCAATACAGAGTCATATGTCCAAACGGAGGGACTACATTTTTCTTATATGAGCTTTATTTGTTACAGAAGTGGTATTTTAGCCAATATCTGCCTTACTCCTTTGAATTGTATTTCAACTGATTCAGAATGTATATATGTTTTTTAATCATCATAATCTGGTCTTCTGATAGTAAAAGTAACATAAAAATGCAGTTATGTGCTTTGATCTTGAGTGAAATAATCCTGGTGTGAGTCCCTATTCTAACACCTCTTACTGAGAACATTTTGGAAAGTTGCTGAATGTCTTTGAGCTTCATCCTCCTCATCTATAATATGGAGATGTTTAAAATTATAAACTGGCCAGTCCCTTTTAGCTAACAGGACTTCTAACAAGTTTCCAATGTTTCTTACCACTCACTCATTCCTTCACTCTTTCTTTCTTTCAGGATAGAAGAGTAGATACAGCATGAACTTTGGAACCAGAGAGTGTGGATTTGAATACTGGCTCTGCCACTTGAGCCATGACTTCGATAAGTTTTATAAGTTCTGTGTATTTCAGTCACTCCATTGGTAATTTCAGGATAATAATAGTATCTATATCTGAGAATTGTTAGGATTAAATAGGTTAATATTTTTAAAGTGCATAGGAGATTGTTACTAATATATAAAAATACAATACATATTTTAATTAAATTAACTATAAAAAATGAAACTAACATTGGGCTATGGGCTGCTAAAGGCACAAAGAAAGAAAAATGATACAAACTTTGCATTTAAGGAATTTAGTATATTTTAAACTAACAACATTTTGTGGTAGTGGATAAATATTCAAACTCCCAGCTGCCCAAGAAAGCAATTTCTTCCAGATAGTTTTGCTCACCTACTAACTACCTCTCCTCATCAGGAGCTGCTGGAGAGAGTAGACTGCGTGGCTCCCTAGCATGCGATTGAAACTGGTTACCCAGCTCCTCTAAGGTGAGTCTAACGTGCCTGTGGTTCACAACCCTGTCACAGAAGACAACTGCGCCTCCCAGATTATCACTAACTTCATCCACGTGATGCTCTGTAGCGCCTTCAGTCAGGTGCAAGCCCTTATTCTGTAATTCTTTAAACTTGTTATTAATGGCCAGCAAACTCTCTGATACCCTCAACCATTTCTCAAACATTTACTGAATCTGATGTCCCCTGACACTGCCACTCTGGTCATAGTAAGTTCTCTTATCCCAGCTGTTCAAGAAGCAGTTCCTTGACCAGATGCTCTTGGGACATCTCTTACCACTGGGTGAGCAGCCATTTCTAGTAAAGGCTGGTTATTCTCTAACATCCCAAGAAACAGTGCAGGAAACATAGGTGACCTCTTTACTACCTTTGCTCTTCCAGATGATATCTCCCGCATTTTTCTTCAAACCCCAAGATCCTTGGATGCTTGTGACACCAGATTTTACTGCCCACTGTCTTTCACGATTGCTACCCTCCAAGAGTCCCCCTTTACTTCTCCAAATTAATTGATTATTTTACCACCTGACCCATTGTATTTTTTGACCCACTCTTATTGCCATTCTTGTGTAGGTGTTCTCCCTTATTTCTGTAGGTGATCCCACACCAATGTCTCCCTGGCTGTAGGAGCAACCTACATTTTTGCAACCTACTTCCATGGGTGCATTAATGGCACTGTCTCTGAAATATCAAGTGTAAGCACACTACCCCATGACTGTCACCTACCATCATTCCAGATTTGCCTCTCCCATGATCCATCTTCCATCTCTAGCTACTTCTTTCTTTCATTGAAAATTCAATCTTTTGGCCATTTTCTAATTACTAACCACCCACCTTGCCCTTATTTCCTTCCTTGCAGCTTAGATTCCATTGTCCATCATTAAAATTCCTCTTTATAAACACTTCCACCCTCCTGGATTTTTCTTTCCTCCTGTAAAAATTTAAATTCTTGGTAAAGAAAATAATTGTTTATTCTTCTTGTAACTAAGTAGTGGATTATTGCTGGAAAACAACAATGGCACAGAATCATGCTGTGTCTATGGTCTTATAGTCCATTAATAATTAAAATTCTAGATACTATTACTTCAATAAATTATATCATATTTTCCAAGTAAGTTTGATTTTCCAGTCTCCAAAGAATTATTATTTCATAGCTCCTTTTTCTTTTCAAATCTCCTATAGGCATTTCTCTCTTCGTTCTGTCCTGATGACCTTAGCTTTCTTATTTATACAAGTAATTGAAGAGGACATTTTGCATTTTGCCTTCAATATAGTCATGTTTTTTCTATTGTTATAGATGAAGAGACCCTGCTTCTAGCAAAAGCCAATGGTTTTATTTTTTCTGAATCCCATCTTTTTTCTCCACTTTACCTTTGTATCTTCATTTTTTATCTTTTTTTTCATTTCTATTCAGTCATCTCCATGAGTATGTAAACATGATTTAGTATGCTACATGTTTCAAAATATTTCTGTCCTGAACACACATTCCCCACCCATTACTATTCTATATCTCTGCAAGATTTTATGGCAGAATTTCTGAAAAGCCTTGTCTCTCATAGCTGCTGCTGT
The DNA here is from genome assembly GCF_028885655.2 of Pongo abelii. Lineage (NCBI taxonomy): Eukaryota > Metazoa > Chordata > Mammalia > Primates > Hominidae > Pongo > Pongo abelii. Next base: position 11,737,220 of record NC_071988.2, read on the forward strand.
AACTTCAACTCAGAATATCTCCACAACTTCTACTTCTCACCATAATCCCACTCACAATCCTTATCAGTACCGAAACTACCCTAATTGAAAATATTTTACTTTACATTTCCTCTTAAAACACTTACGTTGAAAGATGTTTTTATGTATACTCAGATTAACATGTACAATTTTATATAAATAAATAAATAAGGTTGTATCAAAAGTGTTATGTGTTTTTTTTTTTTTCCTGTGTACTGTTTTCTTGCTTCCTTTTATGTCCTCCTTTTTATTCTAACTAGTCAAATGAACTCTCCTTGCCATGGTGATCCCCCAGTGTCAGAACTTTGTTAAATCAATGTTTCTTTTTTATTTTTCGTTTTGATCTCTCATCGATTTTTGATATACTTGACAACTCCATCTTCATTTAAGCACTTTCTTCTCTTGGATTGTGTGGCACTTCTTTATTCTAGTTTTACTCCTAATTTACTTGCCTTTTCTTGGCTTCTTTTGACGGAACTCTACGTGTTAGCTTCCCTGTTCTCTCTCCTGGGCATCTTCTCTTTCTATGTACTCTCCTTAGGTTATCTCAACAATCCCTGTGCTTTTAAATAGTATCTGTAGGCTAAATCTCTACCCCTGCTTCTACCTCTGCATTTTTCTTCTAAAACCCAAGATCACTGGATGCTTGTGACCCCAGATTTTACTATCCACTTCCTTTCACCATTGCTGCTCTCAAGGGTACCATTTACCTCTACTTGTAACTTCCCATAGCTTCACACTTCTTTTTTATTTCCACTTACATTTCTAATCATCATTTTATACTTACCATGATCAAAGTAGAAAGCCTAATTTTTTTCCCCAAAATCTGCCTATTCTTCACACTTCATCATCTCACTGAATGACTTCAGCAGTTCCAGGCTTTTCAAGGCAAAAATCTAGGAGTTATATTTGATTTGTCTCCTTTTAAATCGAATATATTAACAAGTCTTGTCAAATTTACTTCAAAACATATCCCAATCCCATGCAGTCCTCACAACCTCTACTAGTAGCACTCATTTTCTCACCATTGTTATCTCTCTTGTGACTCCTACAACAGTCTCCTAACCCATGTCTCATATTTTCTCAAGTCTCTTACATTCTGTTCCCCAAACAGTACACAAAGTGATATTTTAGAACTTCAAATGTAAATTTAACGTTCTCCTATTGAAGTCATCCCATGAATCCCCATTTAGCCCTAATTCACAAACTCTTCAGTTAGCTGAGTCCTGCCTCCTTCACCTTAGTCCATAACATTATTCTCCTAATCCCCTAGTTAGAACTAAGTTGTTCTTCTCTGATGTATCTGGCATTCCAAACTCATTCATTCTCTAGACCCTCTACATTACAGTCCCACTCACAATCCTATTCCATATAGAAACTACCCTGGTTTAAAATATACTTGATATTTCTTCTTAAAAGATTGGGGTTTAAAGTTTTTTCCTTATGCATGCATGCATATATATACATAGGGATAGTTTTACATAAATAAATAAATAGGCAGGGTACAGTGGAGCATGCCTACAGTCACAGATATTCAGGAGGCTAAGAAAAGAAAATTGATTTACCTCAGGAATTTGAGGCCAGCCTGGGCAACACAGCAAGACACCATCTCTAAAATGTTTTTAATTAAAAATAAATAAATAAGATTATATAATGTGCTGTGCTTTTTCTATATGCTTTGCTTTCTTGCATTCTTTCCCTTTCTTCTTTCTCCCTGTTGACCTTCTCTACCTCCCTAACAGAAGGCTTGGGCAATGTGGTCAACTGATTTTAAAAAGTGACTCAAATTCTTCACTTCTTTCTGTATCCGCCCTTTTCGCAATGTGTCTTTGCAGCCTTGCTCATCACCACATGGAGATGATTCCCCTTGCTTTGAATCTTGGCTGGCCTTGTGATTTACTTTGACTAGCAGAATATGGCAGAAGTAATGGTGTACACATTCTATAATTAGCTCTCAAGAGGCCTGTGTACTTCTCTTTGACCTCTTAGGCTCAACTGACTATGTGAAAAGCCTTAGTAAGCCTATTAGAGGATGAGGGACCATGTAGAAGAGAATCACCCTAGACCAGCCATCCTGCACCATCTAATCCCAGCTGACCCAACTACTGACCTCAGCTGCATAATGAGCTCAACTGAGATCAGCCTAGCCCAGGACAGACCTAAAAAAACTGGTCTGTGGATTCATGAGCAATAATACATTTTTATTTATTTATTTATTTTTATTTTACTTAAAGTTCTGGGATACATGTGCAGAACGTCCAGGTTTGTAGGACATGGATGAAGCTAGAAACCATCATTCTCAGCAAACTAACATTGGAACAGAAAAGCAAACACCACATGTTCTCACTCATAAGTGGAAGTTGAACAATAAAAACACAGGGACACAGGGAGGGGAACATCACACACTGGGGCCTGTCAGGGGACGGGGGGCAAGGAGAGGGAGAGCATTAGGACAAATACCTAGCCCACGTGGGGCTTAAAACCTAGAAGACGGGTTGATGGGTGCAGCAAACCACCATCACACATGTATACCTATATAATAATACATTTTTATTGCTTTAAGCTATTTGGTTTTGGGTCTTTTATAATACAGCATTATTGTGACAATAAAATACTGATTCAATCAGAGAAAGGAAAAGCATTCTAGCCATTTCATTAGGAGAAACTTTATCACATGGAGTTAGTTGTTTCCAAAACTACTGGAGGGTGTTGGGTAGAACCATGACTAGCTTCAGGAAATCAGCAAGTGCAGGAATAACAGAAACCACTCACTTATCAACATTCTCAGCCGCTTGCCCACAAAAGGAAATGGTTTTCAGGAGCTTTCCAAGAAGCAAGGCAAAAGTCACAATGCAGTCTGTCCACATGATGCTCTCCAAGGTTAATAATGGCTTCTTTCTTTTTATCTTCTGGATAGGGTACAAATGCCTCTCATTTGCAGAGCCTAAACTGAAACACTGCTGACAGGATTGCAGATAGTTGTGATTAGTCATTGCTAATTTTTTGTTCAATCCTTCTTCATCTCTATCATTTATATCTTAATTTATGTAAACAATTTATAAATTCTTCTGTATTGTCTCCATGTTCATGTAATTATAAAGGGACAAATATATTCTCGCACATCTAAACACAGATATATGCATGAACCTATACATATATAGGGCAATGTTGTCACTATTTTATACAAATTGAACTATAGCCAAGGTCTTGGGAGCCCACCTTTGCATCAGTGAGGCCTAGATGTGAGACATGGAGTTAAAGAAAATTATTTTGGAGCTCGAAGATTTAATGATTGCCCTGCTGGGTTTCAGACATGTATTGGTCATGTAACCCCCTTTTTTTTTTTGGCTGATTTTGCCTCTTGGAATGAGTGTATTTACCCAATGCCTGCACTTTCATTGTATCTTGGAAGTAACTAACCTGCTTTTGATTCTATAGGCTCATAGATGGAAGGACCTTGCCTTGTCTCAGATGCCACTTTGGACTGTGGACTTTTGAGTTAATGCTGAAATGAGTTAAAATTTGGGGACTGTAGAGAAGGGAGAATTGTATTTTGCCATATAAGAAGAACATGAGATTTTGGAGGGTCAAGGGGAGGAATGATATGGTTTGGATTTGTGTCCCCGTCCAAATCTCATGTCTAATTGTAATCCCCAGTGTTGGAGGAGGGTCTAGATAGGAGGTGATTAGATCATGGGGGCAGATTTTCCCCTTGCTGTTCTTGTGATAGTGGTTGAGTTCTCATGAGATCTGGTTGTTTAAAGGTGTGTAGTACCTCTTCCTTCTCTTTCTTTCTCCTCCCCCAGCCGTGTAGGAAGTGGTTCCTTCCTCTTTGCCTTCCACCATGATTGTAAGTTTCCTGAGCCTCTCCATCCATGCCTTCTGTACAGCCTGCAGAACCATGAGCCAATTAAACCTCTTTTCTTTATGTTACCCAGTCTCAAGTAGGTCTTTACAGCAGTGTAAGAACAGATTAATACAAACTATAATACACATATTACACTACATCTTGCTTCTCACTTAAAAAATCTTGTGAAATCTCTTTTAGTAAACTAATATAACCCTGATTTACTCCTTTTGTTGGAGTACTGTATTTATTGGTGTAAACAGCTAAGTCAAATTTTCAACTTTTCACAAACTGTTAATACTTTTCCATTTTTTCCATTATAAAGAGTCTGCAATAGACATATTTTCACACATTATTATTTAATTGTTAAAAAGTATAGTCCAAGCCGGGCATGGTGGCTCACGCCTGTAATCCCAGCACTTTGGGAGGCTAAGGCAAGTGGATCACTTGAGGTCAGGAGTTCAAGGCCAGCCTGGCAAACATGGTGAAACCCTGTCTCTACTAAAAATACAAAATTAGCCAGGTGTGGTGGCTCATGCCTATAGTCCCAGCTACTCAGGCAGCTGAGGCAGGAGAATAGCTTGAATTGGGAGGTGGAGGTTGCAGTGAGCCTATATCATGCCACTGGGTGTCAGAGGGAGACTCTGTCTCAAAAAAAAAAAAAAAAGAATAGACCGAAGATGGAATTGTTTCATTGAAAGTTATATGTATATTTTAGTAAATGTTTCCAGGTTGCCTTTCCAAAAGAGCATTATAATTCACATCCATTGATTATATGTGAATAAAGGTTACTCATATTCTTGAAAAAAATAGATATTATCAATAATGTCTGGTATATATATATAATTTCATAATAATAAATGGAAAATACTATCTCATATGCTTTAATCTGCATTTACCCATCCACAAAGGAGTTGCGTATGTTTGCTGGTCATTTGAATTTGATATTGATTTTTATATATACATATATGTTTAACATGGTGTTAAAATTCATTAACACAGTGTTTAGGAATGCAATGCAAGCCCCGAGCTACACTGCTTGTGTTTAAATCCTGTGAGTTTTTTTTTTTTTTTTTTTGAGCTATGTTAGTCAGATTTTTCTATTAAGTTGCTGAATTCATAAAATTACCTAGGGATGCATCCCTGATTTTTATTATCAGAGATGTTTAGGAAAAACTGGAATTCAACCGAAGTCTTTCTACTAGTTACCAATGATAAAAACAGAAGCAGAGAGAAAATACTAATCACCTTTGTTCTCTTTCATCTTTATTCATTTCAATTTGAGATCTCTCTTCTGAATAATTTGTTGTTTGATTATAGTCCTTGCTTTAGTAATTTCTTTTGTGGTATTAGTGGGTGATAGGCTCTGAATATTTTAATAGCTGCAAATATCATTTCCTTTCCCCTACTGGGGTGATGGAATACAGTTAGTGAGACATTACTGTTCTCATAAATATTTGTAGATATTATTCCACTATATTCTACTTTCTACTCTTTCCTTTACATTGTCCATTACCAAACTGGTTTGTTGATTTTTTTTTATATAGCTAAGTTGCCCTTTATTTCTGGAAGTGGGGTGTCTTTGTTTCTGGAGTCTACATTTCCAACTGTCTCTCTGTGTGTCCATCTACCTTTTCATCTTTATCCCTGAAGTGCATAAATTTTATCAGGAAATGCCTAGGTATGTATCATCTTTTATCAAACTATTCATTCTACAGATTCCAGTCTTTCTCCAACTCAAAAGAAAAATTTCCTCATGTCATGTGTTTGATTATTTTCTATATGTTTGTTTGATGTTATGTAGAAATCTTATTTGCATTGTAGATCCTTCATGTCACTTATTATTTCCCTTATGACACCTATCTCTTTGGGTTTTGGAGGTACACTAAAAATTAAAGCAGTGCTAAATAAAGTATAATTACATAGAATTGTACTATTTACATGATAAATCCAAGATTAATTAAAAATATAATATTTAAAGCCAATGACATGAAATTTGCACTAGAATTGGAATATAGGGAAAATGTAAATATGCGATTAATGTCTTCAATCTTGTCAGTGTATTTCTGTGACAATAAGAAACTCATTTACAGATTATTGTCAAAACTTGAGAAAAACAAGCAATGGGGAAAGGATTCCCTATTTAATAAATGGTGCTGGGAAAACTGGCTAGCCATATGTAGACAGCTGAAACTGGATCCCTTCCTTACACCTTATACAAAAATTAATTCAAGATGGATTAAAGACTTAAATGATATACCTAAAACCATAAAAACCCTAGAAGAAAACCTAGGCATTACCATTCAGGACATAGCCATTGGCAAGGACTTCACGTCTAAAACACCAAAAGCAATGGCAACAAAAGCCAAAATTGACAAATGGGATCTAATTAAACTAAAGAGCTTCTGCACAGCAAAAGAAACTACCATCAGAGTGAACAGGCAACCTACAAAATGGGAGAAAATTTTCGCAACCTACTCATCTGGAAAAGGGGCTAATATCCAGAATCTACAATGAACTCAAACAAATTTACAAGAAAAAAAACAAACAACCCCATCAAAAAGTGGGCGAAGGATATGAACAGACACTTCTCAAAAGAAGACATTTATGCAGCCAAAAAAGACATGACAAAATGCTCACCATCACTGGCCATCAGAGAAATGCAAATCAAAACCACAATGAGATACCATCTCACACCAGTTAGAATGGCAATCATTAAAAAGTCAGGAAACAACAGGTGCTGGAAAGGATGTGGAGAAATAGGAACACTTTGACACCGTTGGTGGGACTGTAAACTAGTTCAACCATTGTGGAAGTCAGTGTGGCGATTCCTCAGGGATCTAGAACTAGAAATACCATTTGACCCAGCCATCCCATTACTGGGTATATACCCAAAGGACTATAAATCATGCTGCTATAAAGACACATGCACACGTATGTTTATTGCGGCACTATTCACAATAGCAAAGACTTGGAACCAACCCAAATGTCCAACAATGATAGACTGGATTAAGAAAATGTGGCACATATACACCATGGAATACTATGCAGCCATAAAAAATGATTAGTTCATGTCCTTTGTAGGGACATGGGTGAAATTGGAAATCATCATTCTCAGTAAACTATCACAAGAACAAAAAACCAAACACCGCATATTCTCACTCATAGATGGGAATTGAACAATGAGAACACATGGACACAGGAAGGGGAACATCACACTCTGGGGACTGTTGTGGGGTAGGGGGAGGGCGGAGGGATAGCTTTAGGAGATATACCTAATGCTAAATGACGAGTTAATGGGTGCAGCACACCAGCATGGCACATGTATACATATGTAACTAACCTGCACATTGTGCACATGTACCCTAAAACTTAAAGTATAATAATAATACAATAAAATAAAAAATAAAAAAAATTCCATGTCAAAAAAAAACAATGAAGTAAGTAAAAACAAACACTCATAGAAAATGAATTAAACTCATTAATTTATTTTGAAAGCATAATTTTTAGTGAGATGGCTTCAGGAGATCAATAGGAGTTGAATGCTAATCTGATAATGTAATTTTGGAAAATAATGTTAATAAATAATCTTACCTTTAAAAAAATACAAAACAAAGTCAAGAAAAAGATGAAAAAAAACAAAAAACAAAAAATCAGATTATTGTCAAGTCTAAAATTGAGGTCAGCCCATAGACAAATGATGGCTTAATCAACCCTTCAACCCCATTTTGTGTTAAGTTTTAAGATGAACAAAGTACTGTGGGTGACTGGTTTGAAAAAAGTCTTCACAAAGAAAGGGGTATATACCTGGGTATTGACATTTGAATAGGAGTTTGTTGGGATGTCCTCTCCATGTTTAGCTTACTGCTGCTTGCTCTGATGCAGAGCTACCATACCCATGGCTTACTGCTTTGTGTTAATAAATATCTAACAGTTTACTATATATTTTCATGTAGGATGATGGCATGATTCGAGAAGTCATTGAGATCTATTATCTATTCACTACAGCTTTCAGGCTATAAACTATTGCCATCATTGAGCCTGGTGTTGCCCAATGTACAGAGAGACTTTGGCAGGGATAGGAGGGATTTACGAGAAGAATAGCTGCAATAAGGAATGTTTTTGGGTCACTGCTGCTGTCCCCTCTCCTCACCATTTCCACCTTTCCTGCCCCTCTACAATGAGTTTTTAAAATGTATTTTTTAATTTTAATGGAATATATTAACTGATTTTATGACAGTCAAAACATTGTTAATAAATGAGAATATTTTAATGTAATGAATATATACATATATGCTATCTCATTTCAAAAGTGGCATTGATGAGTTACAAAAATACAAATTATATGGCAAGAGAAAAAAAAACCTTATAATTAAACAGTAAAATGAAGCAATAGAGAGCTTATAAACAGAAATACATGCCCAAAGGTTTTTATTCATTCATAAAAATAAAATGCTGACTGAAATTGTATCTTAGAGCTTACCAGCATACAAAGCAAAAAGGCAATAGCTGCGTATTGTAATACTTTTTCTCTTTCTTGCTCCCGTTGCTAATCAATTATCAAGTCCTGCCAGTTTTACTTCTTGTAATGAATCCATACACATGTCTTCAGCTTCTCCACAACTGTCTGAGCACTAGCCAGTGATGTCTGTTGCTCAGCTTGGGACAACAGCCTCATCTGTATTTACAATGTAACACTGATCTAGCCACAACCTATTTACTTTCACTTAGTAAGCAGCAAGGCTTATTTAAGGATGCAAATCTAGTCCTGTCTTTCCCTTGATTAAAATCCGCTAGTACTTTCTTTTTGAATAGGGAATAAAAGCTTCCAAGGCTTTTGAAGTTCTGGTCCCACCTCTTTCCCAAACGTCTTTTTTTTTTTTTTTTTTTTTTTAACGTAGTTTTGCTCTTGTTGCCCAGGCTGTAGTGCAATGGCGAGATCTAGGCTCACTGCAACCTCCGCCTCCCGGGTTCAAGCGATTCTCGTGCTTCAGCCTCCCGCATAGTTGGGATTACAGGCATGCGCCACCATGCCTGGCTAATTTTTTTTTTTTTTTTTTTTTTTTGAGATGGAGTCTCGCTCTGTCTCCCAGGCTGGAATGCAGTGGCGCAATCTCGGCTCACTGCAAGCTCTGCCTCCCGGGTTCATGCCATTCTCCTGCCTCAGCCTCCCGAGTAGCTGGGACTACAGGCGCCCGCCACCACGCCCTGGCTAATTTTTTACATTTTTAGTAGAGACAGGTTTTCACTGTGTTAGCCAGGATGGTCTCAATCTCCTGACCTCGTGATCCGCCTGCCTCAGTCTCCCAAAGTGCTGGGACTACAGGCGTGAGCCACCGCGCCAGGCCATTTCCCAAGTGTCTTAACCACCTCCTACCATCTCTCTAGCTTCCAGTCTGGTCTGTTAATACCTCAGCAGGGCCAAATTCTCTCTTCATAGAGGTATTTTCTGTGCTTAGAGTATTTTTTCTCCATCTGCCTTCCAAATCCCAATACTCCCTACTCATCATGCCAATTTTGTCTCCAGCCTAAGACCATGAGGGGGGCCCCTGGGGGAAGATTAGTTTTTCCAGGTTGTGCTCCCATAGCAGCATGCGTGCTCCCATAGCAGCATGCATTCTCCCAGTGCATATCCTTCCACTGGATTCTAAACTCCATTCATGCAGAGACCATATGGAGTTTTCTTCATCACTGTAACCTCCATATCTATCACATTACCTGACGTTTAGTAGGAGCTCAAACTCATGTTTGTTAAATGCATGAATGAATAAATGACTCAATGAATAAATGAACACCTACATGTCTTATTTCAAGAGTCATAAACTGTAAAGTGATTGGAGTGTAAATCTTTTGCTAAAGAAACACTTTGAAGAATTAGAAACTCAAGATCTAAAGAGGGGAGATTGCAGTCTTCTCCTTCTGGCATTCCCTTCATTTATCTTCCTTTGGTGGTCCACTTGGACTGCAGCCATGAGTCTCTGGTGCCAATTTGTCTCACATTATGAACGGATGTGCTCCATAAACCACCCATAATATGCTGGAATATGGCTCCTGGGCTTTCACGTTCACCGTGAGAACCTCCTGCTCTGCTTACATAGCATCTTTATTATTTACTCAGAGTTACGGAGCCCCAGGTCAGGATGAGTCAAAGATTTGCTCTTCAGAGCCAGATACTTGACTCTCTCGCTACTTAAACATGCCATTTCTACTTGAGGTATCAGAGACTTTTACCACTATATGTCTTATCTGCAATCACTGGGAGAGTATTTCCCATAAATCAATACAGCAAATATTTATAGAGTGCTTCATATAGACTCAGACTTCAGTGGGTCTATAGAGACTGTCTAGTCAAGTGTTCTTATTTTACAGAGATGATAACAGAGCCCTGGTGAAAAACTGGGAGTTCTGCTCTCCAGTCCATTAAATAATTCTCTATGCATGCAAGAAATATAAAAATAATTAAGGTGCTCTCCGTGTCTCAGATAGCTTACATATTGGCAAGGGAGGGGGCCAAACAAGTAAACTGGCAGCATTAACATATATTGACTGCCTAACAGTGATTGGCATGTAGTAGGGAGATAATAATGCTCTCTTAAATAAACGGATGATTACATGAATGCATTAGCTGATAAATCAATCAAAAAGTAGTATGATACTTCTGAGAGCTCTTTATCTTTATGTGACTGTTCATTATTAACTGCTGCCCTCTATATATTAAGGTAATGAGAAGGAAGAGTTTTTATAATGTTCTTACTATTGGATCCTCCGTACCTCACACAGTACACAGAATGTAGAACAGTTCATGTTCATTATTTGGCCATTTCGTGTTTCAGGATTCACCTACTGACTAAAATTAATTCGTGATCCCAAAATCAATACTTACGGTGCTTTCACAGTCAGTCTCAGACATGCCCAGGGGGTAAAATTTGAGTTTCCTGACACATAGTCTCGGTTTCTCAGCCAAGGTCAACAGAAGGTGGCACTCTGCCTTCTTCTTTCAGCTCTCATACTATAGACAAGTGTTTTTCTCATCATCTACCGAGTGTCTGTGTTATGCAATTATGTGTGTTTTGTTGGTGATTTCTTTATATAAATAACTCCAAAGTGAGGTGCTGTCTAGTGTTCCTAAGTGCAAGAAAGCTGTAATGTGCCTTATGGAGAAAACATCATGCATTAGATTTATTTGATCAGGCATGAGTCACAGTGCTGTTGGCTGGGAGTTCAGTGTTAATGCAACAACAATACACAATTAGTAAAGTGTCTTTAAAGAAAATGCTCAGAAAACAAAGATTATATATTGATAGGTTGGTGAAAATCTTGTGACCAGAGGCTTGCAGAAACCTAACTCTGTATTTCCCCTAAAAGCAATGGTTCTGCATTCGCGAATTCAGTGTTTGTGAATGTAACTACTGTTGATGTTAAGAACTGGCCCTCTGTGCTTAGTAAGTACAAAAGAAAGGAAAGAAAGAAGGAAGTCTACCGGTGGCAAGATGAACAGTACTTTGTGAGAAGAGAGAAGACTTAAAATGTCATACACAATACCTGTGACCTACACCTACCTGATAATTACAGTCTTCCTTCAGTATCTTCCAAGGATTGTTTCCAGGGCAATCACTGATAATAAAACCCTTGGATGCTGAAGTATCTTATATAAAAAATCATGTAATCTTTGCATATAATCGACACACATCCTTGTGTGTACTTTATGTCATCTCTAGGTTACTTATAAAACCTAATACAATGTAAAAATGCTACGTAAATGGTTGCCATACTGTATTGGTTTTTTACTTGTATTACTTTTTGTTGTTCTATTGTTTTCTTTCTTCTCCATGTACCTTTGATCCGCTGTTGGTTAAATCTGCGAATCTGGACCCCGGGATACTGAGGGCTGCCTATAATGCGCAGGGATGGCACCTAGGAAGGCACACCATCATGAGATGGTGGTAGCACTCTCCAGGAGTTCGTGCTTACAGCACAGTCCACACAAGTCATTAGGCAAACCACCTGCTACCCAAGTTCAAAGCTATGCTTTCCAGATTTGAGCTGTGTGATTTTAGGGAAGTTTAAATAAAATAATAAACATAAAACATCCAGGGCCTGATATAAATTCAGCATGTAATAAATATTAGCTACTTTTTATTTTGTTTAATTTCAACTGATTTTTTTTTTTTTTTTTTGAGACAGAATCTCATTCTGTCACCCAGGCTGGAGTGCAGTGGGACAATCAGAGCTCACTGCAATGTCAATCTCCTGGGATCAAGAAATTTGTAGAGACAGGGTCTTGCTGTGTTACCCAGGCTGGTCTCAAACTCCTGGGCTTAAGCCATCCTCCCTCCTTACCCTCTGCAAGTGCTGGAATTATAGGAATGAATCACCCTGCCTGGCCCTCAATTGATTTTTTTTAAATCAGTGGTTTTATATTGTAGCTAAAAATTTTTGCTGAGGTACATTTCCCAATTTAAAAACCTAATTCTGCATCCAAATCCACTTTATGTTTGCATATGCCATGAAGATTTTTCTAATGGTCAGCACTCTTGATGTTAACCCAGCTTCTTATTTGCCATTTTGAAAACTGGGTCCCCCAAGGCTTCACAACTACAAATAGTTTGATTTTCAGCCCACACAGATCTTGGCAGCATAGTGTCCCTCTTGATTGCTCTGTCCTTGGAATATAAATGCAATTTTAGTGACTGCCATTTTTTGATGTCAAATAGTTTGGCAACAAGGCAGTGATTCCAGAATTTTCTACCACTTCATTTGAACCAAAAATAACAGCTCACTCCTTTTACTGTTATTATTGTATTAATTTTTTAAAGGAGTGAAAAATCAAAGGAGAGAACCTTGGATTTTTTTAATTAAATTTAATTTTTATATTATTATTATTATTATTATTATTATTTTGAGACAGAGTCTTGCACTGTCACCCGGGCTGGAGTGCAATGGTGGGATCTCAGCTCCCTGCAAGCCCCACCTCCCAGGTTCAAGCGATTCCCCCACCTCAGCCTCCTGAGTAGCTGGGATTACAGGTACCCACCACCATGCCTGGCTAATTTTTGCATTTTTAATAGAGACAGGGTTTCACTATGTTGGCCAGGCTGGTCTTGAACTCCTGACCTTGTGATTCACCTGCCTCAGCCTCCCAAAGTGCTGGGATTATAGGCATAAGCCACCGCTCCCGGCCTTTAATTTTATTTTTAATTGACAAATAATAATTGCATGCTTGCCATTAAAGAGCTATATCTAAAGGTCATTTTTAGCTTTTTAGTTGTTTGGTCCTACAGAAACTGAAAAAAAAAAGAAAGAAAATAAGTTTTCTGACCATAGGTCACTGCTACTTCCCCACCTGAGAACTAATCCTAATTTCCCTCTAGTTTCCTTCACAAGCCACATGCTAGACTTGGGAAAACTAGGCATCTATAACAGAAAAGATGTCATGCTGGAGAGAATATGGGCACGTCTTGCACATAGTAGATGACATATTTTTCACTTTGTGTGGGTAATATCTCTTTTGTAACTTTGTACTCATCTAGTATTAGATAATACATTGCTACTAATTTCAGTGAAGATGATTGGTCTTGCTTCTTTTGTTTTAAACAAACCCTCTAAAAAAGAGAAGTCAGCTCTCATTGTTTGGAGAGGCAAGGATGGATTGACTACTAAGAGCAGAGACGTATCAGTGAGGATTCAATTTGGCTGCATATAACAGTGTACTCAACACTCAGGCTGGGTGTGGTGGCTCACACCTGTGATCCCAGCCCTTTGAGAGGTCAAGGCATGTGGATCACTTGAGGTCAGGGGTTCAAGACCAGCAATGACCAACATGGTGAAACCCCATCTCTGCTAAAAATACAAAATTATCCAGGTGTGGTGGCGCACAACTGAAATCCCAGCTATTTGGGAGGCTGAGGCAGGGGAAGAGCTTGAACCTGGGATGCGGAGTTTGCAGTGAGCTGAGATCGTGCCATTGCACTCCAGCCTGGACAACAAGAGTGAGACTCCTTCTCAGGAAAAAAAAAAAAAAAAAAGAGAGTTCAGTTTTTCTCTTAGGTAAAATGAGTCCAGAAACAGGCAGATCAGGCTAGTATGATGGCAAGTCAAAGATATCTCAGAGACCCAGGCAACTTCTATCTGCCCCACTAATTTTAACAGGTGACTTTCATCCTCAGTATTGCTTCAGGGTCAAAAAAATGATTTTTGCAATTGCACCTATTATCTCTGCACTACAGATAGCAGGAAGGAGAGCATTCCTACTGAGCAGAGCTTACCTCCCAGCTAAATAAATCAGGTCTCTTTATTTAAAACTTACCAGAGGCTCTACCTAATAATTTCCCCTTAGGTCTCAATGGCCATTCTTATGAGCAAAGAAGGCTAAAAAATGTAGGGAGTTGATATACATAAATAATTTAGTTGTCTGCTTTGCTGCCTCATATGGAAGTATTTGTAAACAATATGGAAAACAAGACATTGAGAAGCCAATAGATCTTTATTCCTTTGGAAGCTTTTCTGATTTGAGTCCTCTTTTAAAGACATAAACTGATAAAATGCCGAGTACAGTAAATAAATATATGTATAAGCCAGTCTCATTCCCATTACAGACTCAATCTTGATGGGGTGGGGTTGGATGCAATGGTGAGGGAGTGACTATACTATGGACAGCTAGGAATTTCCTAGGTGAACCTGTTGGGAGGCTCTTTCTCTTGCCCTGCACCCATCTTGAAGTTTGTCTCAACAGGAGGCTTTATTGAAGTTTTCATGAGGAGATTGGGATGGAAATGGAGGCTGCATGGTTTAGCCGACTAGGCTTCCATAACAATGTATCATAGACTGGGTGACTTACACAACAGACATTTATTTCTCACAGTCCTGGAGCTTAGAGGTGCCAGCAAACTCAGCGTTTGATGAGGGTGCTTCCTGGATTGCAGCCAGCCACCTTCTTGATGTGTGGTCGCATGGTCTTTCCTCAGTGTTTGTGTGTAAAGCTGGAGAGAGATCTCTTCCTTCTTATTATTCTTATAAGGGTACTAACTCCATCATGGGGGTCCCACCCTCACGACCTAATCTGAATCTCATTACCTCCTATAGGTCCCATATATCAGTCAGTGTTCTCCAGAAAAACAGAATAAATAGTAAATAGATAGATAGATGGAGACATACATACATACATGCATACATGTTGTAATATTATAGGAAGTGGCTCAAATTATTATGGAGGTCAAAGAGTCCCACATCTGACCTCTTCAAGATGAAGAACCAGAAAAGCCAACAATATTATTCAGTGTGAGCCCAAAGGCCTGAGAATCAGGAGAGCTGGTATCTGATGGCGGGAGATGATGTCTCAGCTCAAACAGATGCAAATTTGCCCTTTGTTCATCTTTTTATTCTATTCAGACTTCAACAGGTTGGATCACGCCCACTTACTTTGGTAAGGGTGATCTTTTTTATTCAGTCCCCAGATTCAAATGCTAATTTTTTCCAGAAACACCCAGAAGTAATTCTTTAGTAGCTATTGGGCTATTCCTTAGCCCAGTCAAGTTGATGCATAAAATTAACTATCACATTTTGCCTCCAAATACTATCACATTGGGGCTTAGGACTTCAACATATGAATTTTGGAAGGACACAAGCATTTTACCTGTTAATAGAAATCAGATTTTTTTCAACACTTTTAAACTTTTATTTTAGGTTCAGGTGTACATGTGAAGGTTTGTTATTAATGTATAGGTAAACTTGTGTCACAAGGTTTTGTTATACAGATTATTTCATCATTCAGATATTAAGCCTGGTACCCAATAATTATTTTTCCTGCTCCTCTCCCTTCTCACACCTTCCACCCTAAAGTAGACTCCAGTGTCTGTTGTTCTTTTCTTTGTGTTCATGACTTCTCATCATTTGGCTCCTATTTACAAGTGAGAACATGTGTTATTTAGTTTTCTGTTCCTGTGTTAATTTGCTAAGGATGATGGCCTCCAATTCCACCCATGTCCCTGTGAAGGACATAACCTCATTCTTTTTTATGGCTGCGTAGTATTCCAAGGTGTACATGCATCACATTTTCTGTATTCAATCTGTTATTGATGGACATTTAGGTTGATTACATGTCTTTGCTATTGTGAACAGTGCTGCAATGAACATTTGCATGCATGTGTCTTTATGATAGAATGATTTATATTCCTCATGTTGCAAAGAAAAGAGAACACTTGTACACTGTTGGTAGAATTGTAAATTACTTGAACCATTGTGGAAAGCGGTATGGTGATTCTTCAAAGAGCTAAAAAAGGAACTACCATTTTACCCATAAAACCAGATTTTATATGGAAATTTTTTTCTGAATTCTTTCTCTTTATCTCCTCACCATTTTCTCCAAGTGTTCTATGCTCTTTCCAGAAAATCCTGTTTTCAGCTTCTCCAGCCACACTGGCTCTTCTTCCTCACACAATTCCAGTCTCCTGCAGAGCTCACTTGGCAATGCAGAAGTTAGTCAAAATTTCCCCAAATTGAAATTGCAGAGGAGGGTAGAGGAATTTGGGCCCACACTTTCTGATGCAACAGCATGGCCAGAGGTACCTGAGAGGACTTCTGAGAGACATGAGCCGTACAGCAGCTTACCAGAAAAATAATTTTTTTTAAAAGTCTCAACAGGAAGGCATGTTGAAAGAGACACAGGAGGTAGCAAAAATATGGCTCAAAAGGATCTTAGAGCAATTAGCATGTTAATTCTTTGGTGAAAAAAATAAACAGATATTGCCCCTCTTTCCTGTTCTCATAGAATTTCAGTCTAGGAGAATAAGCAGACAGTATGTGTGTAATTACACAAATATGCTCTAAGATCCATAAGGACATCACTTTGTCTATTTTTGCTTACCATTGTGTCCCCCAAACTGGGAACTGTGCCAAGCACACAGGAACTCAAGAACTATTTATAGAGTCAGAGAAGGGAGAGAGGGAGAAGGAATAAAGATGAAGCTTGATGATTACTAGGTCATATTTGAGAAGGGGCTCAGGAGGAAGATGAGATATTCACAGGAGCCTCTCATGGTAGATGACATCTGTTCAAACCACTGAGGGAAGAGCACAGCAGGATGATGGCAGAGACACGGGGGATGATGGCGAGAGGCTGGAGATGGGGCAGGAGCTGGACCACCTAGGCCTTCTAGGCTCGCTCAAGATTTTTCACTTGGCTGTTCAATACTATGAGTAATTGAGTCTTCCTCCTAACCCTCCATGTGCAATTTTTGAACTAAATTAACGGTTAAGTCTTTTTCAGTGTTAGCTTAATATCATCCAATCACTTAAGCAATCTTTCTGAGTCATTCCAGTTTGATTAGAATAAAAGTGCTCCCTATTCACAATAGCAAAGACATGGAATCAACCCAAATACCCATAAATGCTAGATAGACTGGGTAAAGAAAATGTGGCACATATACACCATGGAATACTATGCAGCCATAAAAAGGGATGAGATCATGTCCTTTGCAGAGACATGGACGGGTCTGGAAGCCATTATCCTCAGCAAACTAATGCAGGAGCAAAAAAACCAGACACTGCATGTTCTCACTTATAAGCGGGAGCTGAACAATGAGAACACATGGACATATGGTGGGGAACAGCACACACTGGGGCCTCTTGGTGGGTGGAGTCGGGGGAGGGAGAGTATTAGGAAAAATACCTAATGCAGGTTGGGCTTAATACCTGGGTGATGGGTTGATGGGTGCAGCAAACCACCATGGCACACGTTTACCTATGTAACAAACCTGCATATCCTGTACATGTACCCCAGAATTTAAAACAAAATAATTAAAAAAAAGAATAGAAGTGCTCCATCTCTCAGGTATTTTCCTCTTCTCCACATGTTTTTTCCCTGAAGGGTCCATGAGGGAGGAAGCCTACATGACATAATCAACTGCGTATATGGGGTGGGAGGTGAGGTATACCCCTGGACTCTGTTGGTTTTTTGGTACACAATGGTGGCCTGATTTCTGTGAAACTGTCCCTAACCTTCTCAGTCACCTAATCCTGCAGCCTCTTATGCTGCAGTCTGTAACCAGTAAATTTAGGGACCTATTATTTTTTTAGCGATGCTTTTTTGGAGACCCAGCCAAGATAGCCCTGGTAGACCAAGCTCCATCTAGAAGCCACTGGATATGACTCCAGAGCCTGAGCTTCTAACCATGTCCTTTGTCATGGAGTCAATTCTTTCTGACAGAGCAGCTCTGCAACAGGCCAAGCATTTCTCCACATACCAAACATCCTCCTGGCAACTGCAGCCAGCTTAGATTCTCTTTGGCCTGCCCGTGTTGTCAGCCTATGTGGGAATGTGTCCAGCTTGTGAGCTCTCAGCCTTGAGGAAGTTTTATCCTTGAATCCCAGAAGGAATGGAAAAGCAAGGTGGGCCACTATATTGCACTATTTCAGGGAAAGACACATTTATAAATTATAATTTAAATTATGCACTTTGTGTTGGGCCATATGGAGATTCTGAAGTAAGAGCCTCTGGACCTCCTTGCTATACTCAATGTATCTGCCACAGTTTACACTCTCTGAGCCTGGGGATGAGAAGTGAGTAGTCACGGGTCTAATCGCATCCCTCGGGGTCAAGTTTTCTTCTTGTTTCTTCTACGCACTCTTCCATGGAGTGACCCATCACCTCACAGGCAGATGGGGCATCCTCTGTAGCGTCCTCCCTGGCTCCATTGTTAATACATGTTGAGAGGGAAAACAACGCGTATCTCTTGTGCTCTGTGTCACATCTTTTTCTACCTACCCTTTTACTCTAGACGTTGTTTCAGCAATCAGTTGCAGACAGGTGTGACCTGATTATGCCTTGCTTCTGCCACACTGTGTAAGTCTTGCCCCCAGGACTTCTAAGCCTCTGTAGCTTGAGAACCCCCAGAAATGCACTCAAGCATTCTGAAGCATGCTCTACCCTGGAAGTGCTGGAGAAAAAAGTTCCTACCCTTAGGGAAATTCATAATCAAAGGGGTTTAGGCATGAGTCTAATCAGGGGGTCTCCAGTGGGATTGAGTCTCAGCACCCACCGCCCATCAGATTGTGTGATCAATCTGAAAACATACCTTTAAATTGGCTTTTCTTTCCCTTTCGCATATGCAGTCACACACTCCCTCTCTGGGGTCTCTTCCCAAAATAAACCCCCAACACCACATTCTTCTTGCCTTGGGTTCTTTTTGGAGGAACCTAGGCTAAGATGGAGACCTAGAAGAACAAAAAAATCCATTTTCATGAAAATAACCTGACTTAAAACTACATAATTTAATTTTATTTCAAAAATTAGAGTATTATCTCAGTGTTTCTCCTAGCGTTTCTTTTACAATCAATACAAACTCCATGAAAGGTGGCATGGGCATGTAGACAAGAGCATGGACACAAAATCCAGGCAGCCTCTTCCAATCCTGGCTCCTTAAATGCTGTGGCCTTGAACAACTTATTTAATTTCTCAAAGCTTCAGTTTCTTCATATATATATATAATACATATACATATTATATATATGTATATATTATATATATTATATGTACGTATATAATATATATTATATACGTATATATTATGTATTATATATGTATATAATATATATTAAAGATACGTATATAATATATATTATATATACATATATAATATATATTAAAGATATGTATATAATATATATTATATATACATATATAATATATATTATATATATTATATATACGTATATTATATATTATATATACGTATATAATATATATTATATATACGTAAATATATTATGTATATATACCAAATATATATGTATATTATATATAATATATGTGTATATATAATATATACTTTATTTCAATGAATCTTAAAACTTATCTTTTAACTGAGGCCCAGAAAATGAAAGCAAACTGCTCAAGGTCCCACAAGATCTCAGATCTCCTGTCCCCCAATCTAGTCCATAATTTTTCCCCAGACTGTCAGACATCAAAGAGAAGAGACGAATTTTTTGTTCGATTTGTGCCCCACTAAAGATTCTCCCAAAGAACATTCTGAAGTGAAAATTCTAGGGTAAGAAAGGCAATGTGATGGTCGTCTTCTCTCTTTCTTTCAAGACTAGATATAAAATTATTTCTTTCTTAGCAGTCTGTAGTTTTAAATAGAGTTTACAAGGTGTTTTTTGATATCCATCATCTCATTTTATCAACAAATAAACTCTGAAAAGAACATGGAATAAAAGTTTCTAGCTCCACTTAGTAGATTAATTCACTCATACTCTAATTTATATATTCATTCACTTGTTTTTTAACTCATTTTCTGTTGATTATTGCCTCATATTGTGATGAGCAATGAGAATATACAGATGAGAAAGCTATAGCCCAATCCTAAACATCTTCACAGTCTAGTGGAAAAAAATGAGCATGCAAACAGAAAAAAAATGCAGTACTAGTTCTATGATCAAAGCAGCTATGGACTGTCTTGAGGATACAAAGAATGAGATAATCCTACATGGGGATAGGGTGAACAGGGAAAGGAATGATGCTCGCTCCGGCTTCAGCGATGAGAGCTTTTCGCTAGATAGCTAACAGACGCAGGGCATTCTTGACCAAGAGAACAGAACACACAAAGCCATAAAGAGATGGAAAACCTATTACTCAGAAACCAAAAGTCCTAGGATATGTCTGAATCATAGCATGCAACGCAAAGTAGGATATGAAAAAGGTGGAGGAGAAGGGAGGTTGAAGAGGTGAAGAACAAATTATAGTGGTTAATCTGTAACTGGTCAAAAGGAGATTCTAATGTGTATTACACAGGAAGATGCCACAACCTGATGTTCGTTTTACCAAGTTCACTCCAGTAGTATCAGGAAAAGTGGACTTGTGAGATAGAGGTTAGTGGCAATAGGGCCAGTTAAGAAGCTGTTGCTGTCATTCAAGAGAGATGATGAAGGCGTAACTTAAGGCAGAGCAAGGAGATAGGAAGAATACAGATGTTAGATATTTTAAAGAAGTGGAGTTGTTGGATCACCATCACTGACCGCATGTGAAAGATGATAAAAGGAATCATTCAGAGTAACTCCCACATTTATTTCATAGATTACTGAGTGGATGATGTTGCCATTGTTCCATATTGAGATGTTAAGAAGAAAACAGTAAGGAACAAAAGACAGTAAAGTATGGACATATTGACCTTGAGTTATATAGAGAAATATGCACTTACTATTTGACTAGTTAGTCTACAGTTTAGTACAGTTAAGGATTGTGGTTAGAAGCCTGAATTGGTGGTTCATTACCAAATAGATGGTCATTGAAGACATTGAATAAGATGACATTGCTTAAGAAAGGTTTGCAGAGTAAAAAGTGAAGAGAACTGAGCTCAGAACTCTACCATCTGAATGAATAAAGGTGGATAAAAGGAATAGAACCCATGAAAAGTTTAAGGTGAAATATGCCTAGAATTAGGTGGAGCAAAAAATTAAATTTATCTGTGAAGGAAAGGAGAAGGGTGTTTCTTAACCTACACAGGGACTTAAGAGTCCCAGAAGGGCATTGCTGCTGCTGTGTTATGGGAGACTCAAGCACTTACATTGGCTATAGAGAAGAAGCCATTTTTCCAATTCCAAGGGAAATGTTAAGCCAGGTTCTGGTTTTACATCCCAGGAAATATTAGAAGAATGAAAAGTTGAGTTGAAACAAAGGAATGGAGAGGGCTTCATATTTGTATTAGTTTCCCGTGGTTGCCATAAGTTGGATTGCTTAAAACAACAGAAAATTATTCTCTCATAGTTCTAGAGACTGGGTGTCTGGATCAAGGAGTAGGCAGGGCCACTCTGCTTCTGAAGTCTTCAGAGAATTCTTCCTTGCCTCCTCTGGCTTCTGGTTGTTGCTGGAAATCCTCGACCTTCCTTGACTTGTAGCTGCATCTCTACAATGCCTACCTCCATCTTCACAGGCCTGCCTTCCCGCTATGTACACTTCTGTGTCTCCAAATCTCCCTCTTCTTTAAGGACAGCAGTCATTGAATTAAGGGCCTATTCTAATTCAATTTCACCTCATCTCATGTTGGTTACCTCTGCAAAGACTTCATTTCCAAGTAAAATTGCATTCTTAGATGCTAGGTGTTAGGATTTCAACATCTTTTTTGGAAAGACCTACAACAGCAGCACACACAATGGATGCATATGTATAGTTACTATTGCACGGATTAAGGCAGGAAATAAGAGGGTCCATGACTCACAGCCTATATAACCTCAGCAAACTGAAATATATGGTTGTCTAATGAGAGACTGAGGGAAGATGCAGACATACAAATTCCAATACACCATGAAAAGTATTTAGGTTGGTGCAAAAGTAATTGCGGTCTCTGCCATAAAAGTAATGGCAAAAGCTGCAATTACTTTTGCACCAACGTAATACTTTAGTAACAGCCTGATCATGGCATGCTGTGGGAGCACAGGGGAGGGATTGAATAACTCAGCATAGACCAGGAGATGAAAAGGCTTCTCTAAATTCAATGATGGCTGTCCTTAAATAAGAGAGTAAAAACCAACTTTAATCTAAAAAGGCAGTTAAGACTCTATGCCCCACCGAAAGTGTGTATGATTGGAGAATATTCCAGGCAGACAGAGCAATGTGGGCAAAGGCATAGGGTGTAGAAAGGCCAGAGAAGTTCATCAATTGCCCACAATGCCACAACCAGCTGTGATAGGACTCTGTACTGTTTACTCCAAATTCCATCTTTCTCTCCCTCTGACACCCTGGAGAAAGAAACACTGATGTTGAATCCTTGGCCCAAAGTGTTTATTTTTTGATAGGGTATCTCCTTACCTGTTGTCCCATTATCAATCCCCAAAGGCCTTGAGCTTTACTGAAATGCCTAAGGTGGAAGTAATGATTAATGTATCCCAGGCCAAGAAGCTGCAGGAGCAGGGATTCCTGGCTCCTCACAGAGATGCCATTGTTCCTCTCTGAGACGGTGTCCCTCCCTCTCACACCCCGACCACGGCTTCCCCAAGCAGAGTGTTTATGTGTTGAGTGCAACACTCCGTGGACTTCAGGGTCTAATGGGGTGTGAGAGGGGGCCTGGGGTTTTTCATCTTGTTTTCAGCTGTACAAACACCCCACACTTTCCCCTTCCACTCAGCGTTTAAGCTCAGGCCTGTTAAGATACCAGAGCTGCAAGGTGTTGGCAGGGACTCCACAAGTCGAAAGAGGGAGACCCAGCGCCTTCCACCCTAACACCAAAGACATTTACAGTGTTTATTTTCTCAGCCTTCACCTAAGCTCTCAGGTAAACATTTCACTGTTTGATATTTTGGAACTTCTCTATAGCTTTGTTAAAAGGGAGGAAGATGGGAACTATGTTGTCCAAAGCAAGTGGAACCTGCTTCTCCAAAATGCAATGAGAGCAAATGAATTAAGAGATTTTCTCTCCCACTTATTATGGATTTACTTTTCCTTTCTTTCTTTTTTGTTAACCTGGTAACATTGACTTAAGACCTCTTCCTAACAAGTGTAACCTTTTAGAATTCTTTGGGACTGACTGATTAGGAAGCAGAAATAGATTCAAAGGAAAAGAGAGGCAGGAAAAAGAAACCAGCAAATGCTGAGCTCCCCTTATGCATCACTGGCTGTGATGCAAACTTGTATTATTTCACTTAATTCTCACAATGACATGCAAGGTGAGTGCCATTTTCTTCTTACTACAGAATAGAAAATCAAAGAAGATAACCTAAGGTTTCAGTCAAGGTCTTTCTAGCTCCAAAGCCCATCATGCCTTTTCTCTCTCTCCACCATGCTGATTTGTCATCAACCTTACAAAAAAAAAATTATAGAAAGAGAAAGAGTTGTGTATATCATCATGAAATAGCCATTATTTTGATCAAACACTTGCTATTTGCTATTCAGATATAAGTGATTGCATGATTTAGCAAAAATAGCCAATAATCAGTATCATAAGAAATGGCTTCAAGTCCTAGCTTGGCCACTTAATATTGAAATTAATTATGGAATAAGCTATATTTACGGAGGTCAATCAAAAATCAATGTTATGTTTTTTCATCACTATATTGTCAATTCATCTTTTGAGCTTTCTTCCATCCTCTGGCATGAAATCATAGGCAGATTCCAAACCATTTAAGTTATACTCAGGTATTATAGCAATCAGCTATTGCTAAAATAATGCTACATTATTTTACCACTTCACACCCAGTAGCTAATAGTAATAATTATTCATTACTCTTAAGAACCTGTGGATTAGATGGAAGTTCACTGATATAGGCTGTTCTCGGTTTCAAGATGTAGTTTGTGTCCAAGTTTACTTAAGGTGACTCTCATTTTCTTTGGACAAGTGACTACTCAGGTAAGTTTCTCATGATGATTGAAGGCAGACATACAGGTGAGGACAATGAAAACACAAGATCTCTCTTACCAACTAGGCTTGGAACTAGCCCTCAGATACTTCTGCTCACATTCCATTGGCCCAAATAAGTTACAGAGCTGAACTCAAAGGGTTGTGTGGGGACAGACCCACAGGTGACCTCAGTGATTCCTGCTTTCTGGTATTTACTCCTTTGTGTGAATAATCCCCTCCCCTTGAGTGTGAGCAAACACTCACAATAGACCAATAGACCAATAAAAAGGTACAAACAAGGACCTATGACTTGTTTTTAGCCAACGGAATATGGCATAGGTGAGGGATGCCACTTCCGTGATTACACTACATTATATAGAACTTCGTTGTGCTGGTAAACTTACCCTTGAGATTCTATCTCTAGACAACTTAGAAGCAGCGAGCAGCCAACTTGGGAGGCCCATATTGCAAGGAAATGAGGATGAATTCCATCTGGCAGTCAGCAAGAAGCTAGGGCCATCAGCCCTTCAATTGCAAGAAGATGAATTCTGCCAACAATTCTGCCCAAGGGAAGGACACAACTTAGAAATTTTCCAAACATTGGATGTACAGACATTCTCAATGGAGCCCTCTCTCTTTGCTGTGCTGTTATGAAGCATATCCTTCCAGTTTCTCCTTTAGAGTCCTATTTTGTTTTTCTTTAGGGCTGATTAAGATTCCAGTCTCTTTGTCACTCAAAGCATATGTTGATGGCCTTTGCAGCAACATGGATGGAACTGGAGGCCATTACCCTAAGTGAATTAACACAGGAATAGAAAACCAAATACTGCATGTTCTCACTTAAAATGGGAGCTAAACACTGAGTACACATGGACACAAAGAAGGGAACAGTAGACACTGGGGCCTATGAGGCTGGAGGGTGGGGGGAGGGGGAGGATCCAAAAACTACCTATCAATTATTATGCTGATTATTTGGATGAGAAAATTATCTGTACATCAAACCCCACAACATGCAATTTACCCATGTAACAAACTTACACATGTACTTGTTGAATCTAAAATAAAAGTTGGAAAAAGAAAGACACGTATTGAGTTCCAAATGGTTTTCCGAAAACTCCCTTCATTTACATTGCAGCCTGGACTTACAAGTGGGGGAATACACCTCTCCTTTGCTCTTTGGAAAACATCACACTCCCAAAATAGTGTTCTCTCCAGAAGTTCTCATTACCAAGCTGTCTCTTAACGAGCTATTCACCTTCCTTTACACAACCTGGAGATAAGCGAAGGGATAATGTAAGCAAGACCAGTTCAGCAACACCATCTTTTCAAGTTCTGCTCAGATAATTTTTCATATGATTTTTGTAAGGAAAAGACTATTACAAAATAAAATCTGGCAACATTAACCAGCATTTTAAGCCCCTATCACATGCCCTATCCAGCACTCCTGAGATCAACTAGCTTTCTTTTGTGTTTTCTTTAATAACATTATCAATATATTATATTAAGATGTATTAGTAATCTACTACTATTTCTACATAAATAAAAATTAACAAGCAAAATGGGAAACAGTCAGCTTTATTAAATGTTTTAAACTTCTAAATGCACTGCTTACCTTTAGTGTTAGAAATTTGTAGCAGGAATGTATGAAAAGACTGGTAGTGAATATATTATTCCACTGGTAAAAGTAACTTGAATTTCAGTGTTAGTAAGACTGGCACATATAGGAGTTCTTTACAGAGAATAGGAACAATTCAACATTGCTGAAAACAACAACTGCCTGAGCTCAAGGGAAGTGCTCTCTCTTTGATCAACCCAAAAGGAAGATATCATTCATTACCATCTATAAACCAGTACCTGAGGTACACAGCATACTCAATAAGCCACCTCTTATTCATAGGTCATTCTGATACCCTCTTATTCATAGGTATTATCTTCAGTTCATGCACTAAACACAATCCATCACTGATCAGATCAGCAAATGCAGTCTCTCTCAGCACAAACAACAAGAGACAAACCACTCTAAACCAAAAATACCATAATACCAGGACAGAAACTGGATGGTAAGTTTGTTGGATGCACCAAGTCCTTAAATCTTGTTTTATGATTTTTAGAGAGCTCTGTAATGGCTTCCTAGGTGTGATGGAAAGAGTGCATTTTACTTACTTTTAGATCTTCCACAAAACAATATAATTTTTAGAAGGAGCTGCCTCAGAAGTTCATCCAGAACAACTGTTTCATTAATCCACTCAAAATTAGCTCATATTTTGGACATTATAGTCTGAATTATTTACAAATAAAATGACTGCCAACCATATACTTTATTTGATACATTGATAAATACAGAAATGAAAAATAAGATGTTTGGTAAATTATTTTTGAAACCACATGTTCCCAAAATACATATTTTCACTCTCTAATAAATAAATTAGGACTGGCCGAGTGCACTGTGTACAATTTGTCTCTTAATTTTGAACTCATGTGAATGTCCAAGAAAACTCAATCTCTATGCTTCAGAATTCTTTGCACTTTATTCTTACGCACATTTTGTTAGTATAGTTTTATGTCCAAAATGTTTCCTCCCATTAGAAAAAAAAACCTTTTTCTTGGGATCAAAAAAATCATACTTGGAGCTCAATCTGTTAAATTCCCCAGGGGCAAGTGTTCCAAGCATATTATAAACTTGGCACAATGCATCATTATCTCTGTTAACCAACACATCAAGCTGTGTTCAAGGATGATTTAAAGGGATATAAAATAAGACTTTTTTAAAAAGTGTACGGGTAGATAAAGATAAAATAAAATTCCCTTAGAAAATGTACACTTAATTTGCTATAAACAAAAAGGAATGTTTTATATATATGTATAATATAGTCTTAAATGACTGTCTGTGTATACATTCAATTGCTTGAATATCTAAAAGTAATGTTTTCTTTCAGATACTCAAAGAAATGTCTATTTTTAGCCATCAACTGCTCCTCTAGAACATTCAAATTGGCACTTTGGAGGGATGACTATAGATAATCCAGCTACACAAATTGCTAGGGCTGCAGAGTTGAACATTGCTGACATCAAGGAGAAAGGCAATGTGTGCCTGAGTCCATCAAAATAGGCTTCAGGTCTTAGCAGGAAGTCTTCTATAATGAAGTACTACCTTCCTAATATCTGTTCCACACAAGCTGATTAAGCCCCATTACTCATCATACATTCAGGGATAAGCAAGCCTAAGCCATTTTGGGATGATGAGAAGAAGGTCTAGCTGAGGGCTTGTGAGAGATAAGCTTTCTGGCTTTTGTGAATTTAAGCCAGGTTTACTGCCCCCTACAAATCATGAATAAGGAAACTTAGCACCCTGGGCAACTGACAGGCATATTGCATTTATGAGGAAACCTACCTTAGGATGAACATGATGTTGACCTTGATGACATTAACTGTTGGATCCGCCAAACTGAAAGTTCATGCCACCTCTGGATTCTGTCTCACTTGCACAAATATGTTTCTATAATGTTCAGGTTCATTACAGTTTAAATTTCCATTAATTGCTGCCTAAAGCATCCCAATAGATATACTTTATTTTCCTTTCATGACATTCCTACATCAAACCACAGAATGGGAAAGGCTGCCAAGATTTCAGCCAAGATTGTGTCTAAGTTTAGTTTCTGCCACTACTACAATATTTACTATGGTCTTCATTTAAACACCTTATATAAGTCTAACACATTGAATCAATTAAATTAAGCTTTACTATCTATTAGGAGCTACTGAGCAGGCAATTGAATGAACTGGTGTTATTTTTACATAATGATTTCATCTACTTATTAATGTAGAACATAGATAGCTACAGAGTCCGTTAGACCAATGTTACTGAAATGCTACTGTCAGACACGTGGGTGCATTTGTAGATAGACAGCATAACATAGATAAATGATGGTCTACCCGAGGAGACAGGCAGATACAGTCTTATTGAAACACACTAACACATGATATCATAGAAGTATGTGCAAAAAAATGAAAGGATCCAAGAAAAAAGTTGTTTTATATTCATGGCTTTGTTTCTTTTCTCTTCCTGCATAAAAAATATTAAACTCTCAACATGGGCAACATGGAAAAACCCTGTCTCTACAAAAAAATACAAAAGTTAGCTGGGTATGGTAATGTGTGCCTGTAGTCCCTGCTACTGGGGAGGCTGAGGTGGGAGGATTACTTGAGCCTGGGAGGCAGAGGTTGCAGTGAGATGAGAAGGCACCACTGCACTCCTGCAACAGAGTGAGATCCTGTCTCAAAAAGAAAAAAATAATTAAACTTTTTCTCTAAAAGTAATATTTCTCTGTATGTGTTTGAATATAGAGGTGAAGGGAAAAGCTGACCCAGAAAACAAAGTATTAAACATTTGTATTGATTT
The DNA here is from genome assembly GCF_028885655.2 of Pongo abelii. Taxonomy (NCBI): domain Eukaryota; kingdom Metazoa; phylum Chordata; class Mammalia; order Primates; family Hominidae; genus Pongo; species Pongo abelii. The sequence continues at coordinate 11,765,808 of NC_071988.2, forward strand.
TCTTGTGGAAGGGTGTATATAGAGGGGTGACACAGGGGTGGGTAATGAGGAAACTGGAATGTGCTACAGACATTTTATTTTAACAAAGAGGCAAGACAAAGAGTAAGAAATCCAGGATTCTTGTCCAGCACGAGCAGGCAACTTCCATCACTGAGTCTCAGTTTTATCATGTAAAGCAATCACTGCCCTGCCATATCCCATTTTACAATTGTTGGGAGGAGCACACAAGTACATATCCTTATTTTACACAGATGCACACACACGTATGTGCATGTATGTGTCTATATCTATATATCTTTATATCTATATCTACGTCAATGCTTCAAAAAGTGAGACAATAATCTTCACAAGCTTGGGGGGTTGAAGAAGTGCAGCTAGTCTAATCCACGTGAAAATAAATATCAGCTCTGAGCCACTTCATTATAAATGGTAATCAGCATATTTGAAGAAGTGTATCTGAGAAGGCAAAACAACCAGCAGACTTATTTTCAGAGCATGTGTGAGGCATGGGATGAAGTCCTATTGGGTATGCGTACTGAAAAGTAAACTGAATCACACCTAAGGATTATTTTGGCAATCGCTTTCTATAACAAAAGTGAAAATCACAGATACAAAATTTTATGTTTTAGTTTTCTTAGTTTTTTTCCCTCTCTTTTATTTTAACAACTTTACTGAGATATAATTTACATACCATAGAATTCACCCATATAAAGTGTACAATTCAGAGCCTTTAAGTATATATACAAAGTTTCACAATATTCACCAAAATCTAATTTTAGAACATTTTTATTATCCCCAAAAGAACCTTATACCTTTCAGCAGCCATTCCCCAGACACATTCGACTCCCCCCTGTCCGGCTCAGGGCAAATATCAATCTATTTTATATCTTATGGGTTTGTCTAATCTGGACATTTACATGAATAAAACTATACAATGTGTGATGTTTTGTGACTGGCTTCTTTCAGTTAGAATAATGTTCTCAAACTTCATCCATGTTGTAGTGTGCATCAATACTTCTCTCCTTTTTATGACCAAGTAATAATATTCCACTCCAAGGATAAACCACATTATGTTTATATATTTATGCATTTCAGTTGTTTCTACTTTTTGGCTACTGTGAATCATGAAACTATGAACATTTAGATACAAGGTTTGTGTGGACATATGTGTTCATTTCTCTTGGTTTTATACTTAGGAATGAGTTTGTTGAATCATATGGTAACTTTTTAAGAAACTGCTTAATGTTTTCCAAAAAAGTTGCACCATTTTACATTCTTACAAACAAAGCATGACTTTTGCTTTAATCTAATGTTACAAGTTAAATAATAAAGTTTAATTTTTCTTATTTCATAGTGAAAATAAATTTATTAACTGCCTTTCAATTTCTCCATGAGATATGCCTGTTGGTGTTAAAATAAAACATCATATTTGTTATTTTCAATTTTTTTGTATTGTGTGTTTATTTACCCACCTAATCCAGATTTCTTTTTTAAGATGATGTTTCTTTTTTAAATGTTGAATATTTTGTGTTTAAACATATTGGTCATTAGCCAAAGTGACTTATAAAATTTTTACTTTTTGAATATTTTGAGAATTTTCTTTTCTTTTCTTTTCTTTTTGAGACAGAGTCTTGCTCTGTCACCGGGCTGGAGTGCAGGCACAATCTCGGCTCACTGCAACCTCTACCTCCTGGGTTCAAGCAATACCCCTGCCTCAGACTCGTAAGTAGCTGGGACTACAGGCATACACCACCACGCCCAGCTAATTTTTATGTATTTTAGTAGAGATGGAGTTTCACCATGTTGGCCAGGCTGGTCTCGATCTCCTGACCTCATGATCTGCCTGCCATGGCCCCCTAAAGTGCTGGGATTACAGGTGTGAGCCACCACGTCTAGCCTTTGAGGTCAATTTTTATAAATAATCCAATCTGTGTATAGTTGTAAAGTGAATATAATCATTTTTAATTAGCCACAGAAGTTCTTAGAACATTATTAGTTCAATGTCATTAATTATATGGGATTTCCCCATTGTTTATATTTAGTATCTATCTCATAAGTTTATTGGGAAGATTCAAGGACCTAACTCACATATAGCTTGGGGGGTAGGAGACGGAAGACTAGCACATAGAAATAGTTCAGTATAACTGGCTGTTTTTATTCAATCATATCAAAGTAAAAATCTCCTTTTACAATTCTGTTTCTGTCAGTTTCTTGTAACGTCTCTAATATTATTTACTCATATATTCAGATTTTGTACTATTCAATTTATGCTTACTGGTGTCACAACTTTATAATTAAATATCTTTCATCATAATTTAAAGCTTTTTATTAATACTTTTAATTTAATTCTAATTTATCTGACTCTAATATTGGCACCTTTACTTTCCTACATTTAAGCTTGAGTGAAAAAAAAATCTCGTTTATTCTTTTTTAGGTTCTTTTTTCTCTGAATCATTTTGATCACATGTATTTCTCTAAACAAATATCATTTTATTTTATTTTTAATCCATTCTGGAAATTAATACCCACTGGCAGGAAAGTTTGAGTCCGTGATGTTCATTAGGATGATTTTTATTTGTGCTCCCTGATGTCATTCTATGCTCTGCTGTTCTATACTTCCCAGATTGTATAGAGCACTCTTGACAAAAGTAACTCCAGCTTAGAAAAATACTTCATTTTAGATATCATAGGGCACTTTGCCAACAAGGACAAAATGTTTTGCTTGATAAACAAATAAAAAAATAATAATAAAGACTACATCCAACCAGATAAGGACATAAAACAGGCACACTGTTCCTCTATGAGTCCTCACCTGAGGATTCTGTGATCATAAAGGGGTAGGGCTTCAGCAGCTCAGGACAGCTTTCTTCACTGAGACACTGACTTGTTATCACTTGTGATTTTAAGCACCCAGCATCTGCCATGGAAGGCTCTGCCCACATCAAGGACAATTTATTTTCCTTTGCGTATTATATGAGTCCATTTGCATCACTATAAAGGAATACTCGAGGCTGAGTAATTTATGAAGAAAAAGAGGTTTTGTTTGGCTCATGGTCCTGCAGGCTGTCCAGGAAGCAAGGTGTCAGCATCTGCTTCTGGTGAGGGCTTCAGAGAGCTTGCAATCATGGTGGAAGGTGAGGGGGGAGCAAGAGAGGGAGTGAGAGACGGGGGAGGTGCCACACCCTTTTAAACAACTATATCTTGCATTAACTCAGGGAATAACTCACTCATTGCCATGAGGAAGGCACCAAACCATTCATGAGGGATCTGCTCCCATAATCCAAATACCTCCTACCAGGCCCCACTTCTGACAATGGGGATTACATTTCAACATAAGATATGGGGGAGACAAATATCCAAGAACCATATCAGGTATAAACTCAGCAATGGAACTGAGTGTGTTGAATGATAGTTCTCCTTTAAGTTCTTTGAGAAATCACCAAACTGCTTTCCACAGTGACTGAGCTAATTTACATTTCCACCAACAGTGTATAAGCTTTCCCTTTTCTCTACAGCCTTGCCAGCATTTGTTGTTTTTTGACCATATAGTAATAGCCATTCTGACTGGTATGAGATACTATCTATCTCATTATGGTTTTAATTTGTATTGATCTAATGATTACTAATGTTGGGTATTTGTTTCTATGCTTGTTTGCCATGTGTATGTCTTCTTTGGGGAAGTGTCTGTTCATGTCCTTTGCCCACTTTTTAATGGGATTATTTGTTTTTTATGCTTGTTAATTTGTGTAAGTTTCTTATAGATGCTGGATATCAGTCCTTTGTTCGATGTATACTTTGCAAATATTTTCTCCCATTCTATTGGTTGTTTGTTTACTCTGTTGATAGTTTCTCTTGCTCTACAGAAGTTCTTTAGTTCAATTAGGTCCCACTTGTCCATTTTTGTTTTTGCTACAATTGCTTTTGAGGAAAGAATAATAAACACTTACTATATTTTTCAGGAACTATGTACTCATTGGCTCCATCCCTATTTCTCAGACTGAGAATTCTTGCAAGGACTTGTCTTGTTTCTTCTGTCATCCATGAGGGGTATGGTACCTGACATATAGCCAGTGTATAGCAATCGAGTTTTGAAGGAATGAATAAGTGAATGAGTTTTATAGACTCCCAGAGCTAGTAGTGACTCCATTTGACTGAAAAGAAAATCAAAGCTCTGAGATGTGTAGAGGCTTGCCAGCAAATTATAGTTACTTAGTGGTAGGAGCAAGTCAAGAGTTCAGGTCCCCTGCCATCCAACCCCACATAATCTGCTCAATCTTACCATATGTTTGAAATTTTAGAAGTGAAAGCTTTTACTTTTTTCTTCTACTTTTTGTAAGTAGTGCTAAATGATTAAGAAAAAGAGAGGGGAATATAATTTAAACTGCCTGTGATGAAAATAAATTAGTAGGAGGCATCCTGAAAGTCCAGGAACTAATATCCATCCACAGCAGCAGGCATATGTTTTTCCTGGCATACTTTCACTCTGAAGGTAAGCAAACACATAAGTTGGTATTTCATTACTTTAAGCATTTTTATTAAGGTGTTTTTTATATGTCAGTGGTGTAGGAAGAGAGAAAGATTAAAAAGAAATTTCTTGTTACAACATGTTTTGAAACGTTCTATATTTCTACAACATAGTTTATTTTTGGTTCTTTTTCTCAGCATGCAATCTTGACAATTTGGAGATAGAAAAATCTTTAACAGACAAGACCAATTTGACAAAAATTCTTAGGTACTTAGAATATCTGACACAGGCTGCCTAAATTTGAATACTAGAGCTTCACTTCTTTATAGCTCTGTAATGTTGGAAAGTAAAAAAGCATTTGGTGTCCATATTTTCTCATCTGAAAATGTACTGTTAAATTAAAAATATCTCTAACACCTACTTCATCAGCATGTCAAAATACTCAAAAATGTTACACAAGATAATATATGTAAATCATCTGGCACATTGCCTGACACATTTTAAATACTCTTATCATTTAGCTATTGTTGTAACAAACTGCCTTAAGACTCAGTGTGTTAAAACAATAGAAATCTAAAAAGTTCTGAGCTCATAGAAGTACAAAGTAAAATAATTGTTAACAAGGGTTGGGGTAGTTTGGAGGAGGGCAGGGTTCAGGAGATGCTGATTAAAGAATACAAAATTACAGTTACATAGAAGGAATAAGTTCAAGAGATCTATTGTACAACATGGTAACTATAGTTAACAATATATTGTATTATTGAAGAATGTGAAGAATGAATGTAGAGTGTTCTCATCACAAAAATAATAACTATGTGAGATAATGCATATGTTAATTAGCTAGATTTAGCTATTACATAATGTCTGCACACTTCAAAACATTATGTTGTACATGGCAAATACATACAATGTTACCTGTCAATGAAAGAAAAAGAAAGAAAAAAGAAAGAAAGAAAGAAAGAAAGAAAGAAAGAAAGAAAGAAAGAAAGAAAGAAAGAAAAAGAAAGAAAGAAAGAAATTTTTTTTCTTGTAAGTTTGTTTAAGTTATTTGTAGATTCTGGATATTAGTCCTTTGTCAGATGGATAGATTGCAAAAATTTTCTCCCATTCTGTAGGTTGCCTGTTCACTCTGATGATGTTTCTTTTGCTGTGCAAAAGCTCTTTAGTTTAATTAAATCCCATCTGTCAATTTTGGCTTTTGTTGCCATTGCTTTTGGTGTTTTAGTCATTAAGTCTTTGCCCATATCTATGTCCTGAATGGTATTGCCTAGGTTTTCTTCTAGAATTTTTATGGTTTTAGGTCCTTCTTTAATCCATCTTGAGTTAATTTTTGTATCAGGCGTAAGGAAGGGGTCCAGTTTCAGTTTTCTGCATATGGCTAGCCAGTTTTCCCAACACCATTTATTAAATAAGGAATCCTTTCCCCATGGCCAGACTGGCCAGACTCATGCATGCATCTGAAAGTTAGATTGCGGCCTTCTCTAGATTGGTATTGGCTGCGGCAACTTAACTAAGACAACTCTGCTCACATGTCGTTCATCCTCCTCCCAGTAATTGTGAGCCATCTCAGGCATGTTCTTCGCAAGGAAATGGCAGAAGCACAAGAGCAAGCAAACATTTTAAGCTTCATATGCAAACATTTTGAACAATTTTGCTTGCTTGAATTTTGTAAACATCTTACTTGGCCAAAGTAAATCTCATGTCAAGACTAAGGGTAGAAATATACTCCTCCAATCCATTTTCCTTGGTATAAATATATTACAAAACTAAGAGCAAAGAACACAGATACAGGGAAAGGTGATAGGTTGGGGCCAATAACACATCCTACAACAAACACTCAATTGTACAATACTAAGTAATATTAACTCTATCATTTACTTCCTAAATCTTTGTACACAAAATACCTTACATCTTCCCAAGCAATTGAATGGCACAGAGTACTAGTTCAAACTGTTTCTAATATAAGTAGACTGAGTCTTGGTGAGCAGTAAAGTTTGTATATTTACAGACATCACCCAGCAGCTATTCTATTCTGAACCTGTCAGAAATGGGTAATACAATGACACATCCCATTATCTCATTTCCAGATGTATTTCATTCACCTTATTGTCCTTTCAAATGTAACACTTGGAATCTGTTGATCCTATCTTGAAAACATTTATTCTCTTTTTCTAGTTTTCAGCTGCAGAATTACCATTCATGGCTTTATATAGGTTCTGCTTCTCTGCAGAGATCTTCTCTTCATTTATTAAAGTTATTCTTTTCTTTAATTCTTTGAGCATATTTTTTACTTCTTTTTATCCACTTAGTAGAAAGAAGTTGATTTAATCAAAGACATTAGCTCAACTGGCTCTTCACCTGAAGAAAATTCAAATTGGTTTCCAATTTATATCATACTCTAGAATTCAATTCTAAATGGATTAAAAAGTTAAGATTTAAAAAGAACAATAAAAATTATAATAAATAACTTGTGAAACTGAAAATACAATCCAGGATTTGAGAAAAACTTTCCTAATTAAAACAGAAACTCCAAAATCTATAAAAAGAAAGTGACATGGTGGACTATATAATATATAGATTACAAATACATTCGACAGACAATGTGTTATGATCTATATATATAATGACCTTAGGGCCAGGCACAGTAATCCCACTACAAGGAGGATTGCTTGAGGCCAAGAGTTCGAGACCATGCTGAGCAATATATTGAGATTCCATCTCTACAGTTTTTTTTTTAAACTTAGCCAGGTATGGTGGTGTATGCCTGTAGTCCCAGCTACTTGGGAGGTTGATGTGGAATAACTGTTTGAACCCAAGAATTTGAGGTTACAGTGAGCAATGATCATGCCACACTGTACTCCAGCTTGAGCAACAGAGCAATACTCTAAAACAAAAACAAAATAAAAACACCGATATCTTGCAAGCTTGACAGAATCATAAAGAAAAGATAACAAAACAAAAATCCCAGAATGAAAATTGACAAAAATATATGAGTAGGTACTATTAAATTGCAAATACTAATGACCAGAAATATATAAAAAGATGCTCAAATTTACTAATAGAAAAATGTGTTGCTACTATATAAGATACTACTTTAGATCTCACTTTAATATTATGCTATGTTTTATTTTCTATTGTATTTTAGATTAAGGGAGTAGCTGTGCAGGTTGGTTACATGGATATACTGCATGATGCTGAGGTTTGGGATTCTGATGATTCTGTTGCTCAATTAGCAAACATAGTACCCAATAGGTATTTTCAATCCTTGTTCCCCTTCTTCACTCTTCCCTTTTGGAATTCTGAGAGTCTATTATTCCACCTTTGTGTCCATTGTGTACTCAATGTTTAGCTCTCACTTATGAGTGAGAACATGCAGTATTTGATTTTCTGTTCCTGCTTTAATTCATTTAGGATAATGGCCTCCAAATGCATCCATGTTGCTGCAAGGGACTTGATTTCTTTCTTTTTCATGGCTGTGTACTATTCTATGGTGTATATCTTATCACATTTTCTTTATCCAATCCACCCTTGATGAGCACCTGGGTCAAATCTATGTCTTTGTCATTATGAACAGTGCTGCAATAAACATACAAGTGCAAGTGTATTTTCGGTGGAATGATTTATTTATTTTCCTTTGAGTGTAGTAATGGGATTGCTGAGACAAATGGTAATTCTAGTTTTAGTTCTTTGAGAAACCTTCAAACTGCTTTCCATAGGGGCTAAACTAATTTGCATTCTCACCAACAGTATATAAGCACCCCCTTTTCTCTACAAACTTGCCACCATATTATTAACTTTTTAATTATAACCCTTCTGACTAGTGTGAGATGGTATGTCATTGTGGTTTTGATTTGCATCTCTGATGATTAGCGATGCTGAGCATTTCCTAGGTTTTCTTCTAGGATTTTTATCCTTGAGGTCTTAAATTTAAGTCTGATCCATCTTGGGTTAATTTTTATACAGAGTGAGAGATAGGGTCCAGTTTTCATATTATCTGGAAGCCTTTGGAATCTGATGATGCAATAAGCACAGAGGGGCTGTGTCCCTGGTTAGTTTATAGAATTTGGGGATGGATCTGTTTTTCCAGTTTCATTTTTCCACCCCCATCTGATAGAGACCACACATCTCATTGTAAAATATACTGTTGGCAAATCCCTCATGTTATATTATCACACAGCTCAATCCCTGTTCCCCATTTCCAACCACAGCCAATCAAACTGGTCTCCTGCTAACCAAGTTTCCATTCTTGGTAGAGAAGGGAAACGGGGAGAATGGAAGACCAGGGATCTTTTCCTGTCCCTAATGATCCATTTAGGCACCTCATTTGCTCTGTACACTGCCATTATTATTATTTATCAGCCACTTATATGTCTTCTTTTGAGAAGTGTCTATTCATGACCTCTGCCCACTTTTTAATGGAGTTATTTGTTTTTTTTCTTGTGGATTTTTTTATGTTATTTATTGATTCTGGATACTAGTCCTTTGTTAGATGCATAGTTTACAAATAATTTCTCCCATTCTGTAGGTTGTCTGATTACTTTTACTCTGTTGATAGTTTCTTGTGCAAAAGCTCTTTAGTTTAATTAGGTCACAATTGTCAATTTTTGGTTTTGTCGCATTTGCTTTTCATGACTTAGTCATCAATTATTTGTTTAGGCCAAAGGCTAGAAGAGCATTTCCTCGGTTTTCTTCTAGGATTTCTATCCTTGAGGTCTTACATGTAAGTCGTTGATCCATCTTGAGTTAATTTTTGTACAGAGTGAGAGATGATGGTCCAGTTTTATTTTTCTGCATACGGTTGGCCAGTTTCCCAGGGCCATTTATTGATAGGATATCTTTTCCTTATTGTTTATTTTTGTCAATCTTGTCAAAGGTCAGTTTTAGGTGTGCAGCTTTATTTTAGGGTCTCTATTCTATTCCATTGGCCTATGTGTGTGTGTTTGTACCAGTACCATGCCGTTTTGGTTACTGTAGCCTTGTAGTATAGTTTGAAGTTGGGTAATGTGATGCCTCCAGCTTTATTCTTTTTGCTTAGAGTTGCCTTAGCTATGAATGGGAAAAGTTGGAAGCATTCCTGCTAAGAACTAGAACAAGACAAGGATGTCCACTCTTACCAGCCCTATTCAACATAATACTGATAACCCTAGTCAGGGCAATTAGAGAAGAGAAAAAAATAAAAAGCCTCTAAATAAGAAAAGAAGCAATTAAGTAAGAAAAGAAGAACTCAATTATCTCTTTTTACTAATGATATGATTCTATGCCAAAAGACCACAATGATTCTGCCAAAAGATTCCTATATCTGATAGACGACTTCAGCAAAGTATCAGGATACAAAATCAACATACAAAAATCATTACCATTTTCATATACCAATAAAGTTGAATCTAAGAACCAAATGAAGAACACAATCTCATTGACAATAGCCATACACACAAAAATAAAATATCTAGGGATACAGCTAAACAGGGAGATAAAAGATCTCTACAAAGAGAATTGACAAAACATTGCTGAAAGAAATCAGAGATGACACAAACAAATGGAAAAGCATTTCATGCTCCTGGGTTGGAAGAATCAGTTCCATTAAAATGTCCACATGGCCCAAAGCAATCTACAGATTCAACGCAATTCCTATCAAACTAACCATGCCATTTTTCACATAATTAAAGAAAAAAACTATTCTAAAATTCATAGAGAATCAAAAGAAAGCCTGAATAGCCAAGGCAATGCTTTTTTTAAATGTAGTCCCAGTATATAGTTTGAAGTTTTTTTCTCTGCTAAATATAACATATGGACATGCTTAATATCGGTTTCTATTGGCTGTGTCTTTTTTTTTCTGTGTATAGATCACACTGTGTATGAATCATACACTGTTTCTATGTTTTTGGTTTGGTTGTTTTTGTTTTCAAACTAGACAGTTAAGATACTATTGTATAGCTATTTTGTATCCCCTCATATTGTTCTGATGATTATTATTTTTATGTTTTTGTTCTAGTAGGCAGTTAACTTGCTTGAACCCAAACTGCAATCGTTATCTCTTCAATTGTATATAGCAGCTGAAATCTCCACAACTCCTTCTACCTTCAAGCTGCTGCTATTTTAGCCTAGCTATTTTTCTCTTGAGGTCCCCCCTTTACATTTATGATTTATTAAATCATCAGCAAAGATTTGGGTGGTGCTTCTACTCAGGTTTTTCAGTTTACCGTTTCTCAATTCCCTTGATTTTTGAAAATTTCCCCACTACTTTTCAGCTTCTCTCATTTTTTTTTTCAGTCTCTGTCTCCTGACCCCTCATGACAGTAAGCCTTCATATTTTCACGATGAGAGCTACATATTTGGAAAATGCATTTATTTTAAAAAATTAGCAGACTCATAGCTTTCACACACTACAGTTCTATCCTTTTCCATTTTTAATTGCATTTTCATTGAGTCTCTTGAGTCTCCCACCAGTATGCAAGATCAGTCAAGAATTTCCACGTAGTGTATAGTCAGATTTTAGGTCCAATTCTCTTCCAAAACTAGATTCGGTTTTCTGACATCTTAAGCTAGGAAGGCAGTGATTTTCTGCTGCCACAGTAATGAAGTGTGCCCTGCAGTAACAAAGGCACAAACTTGCAATTATTACCATTTTCAGTTGGAATTTTTAAGGAAAAAACTCTTTACTGGCTTCTGTTATTGGATCTTTTCAAGTGCTTTTAAGTGGTTGTTTTCTATACTGTGTCTAGGCTTTACACTACCCATGTGAAGCAGTAGCTTATGAGCACTTCACCTCACTGAGTACCAGAAATCCTCTGCCTGTGGGTATTGGAGAATGGTGACAATGTTGGCAGGCTCCTCAGAGTGTTTTGAAGGATATAAAAGCAGACCTTGAAGAGAAGATGACAGGACCATATGCCAAATCTACCAATTGTGAGAAGTGCTCAGGAGGTTGATAAATAAGTACCACAGTGCAGTTAAATAGAAAAGACCCCTAAGAATATGACATTTTTAAAAGGTGGCCGGGAAATAATTCCTGGGAACACCTCTGGGAATCAGAGAGGACATGAACCCAACCTCCAAATTGTAAGGATGAATGAACAGCCTTAGGGGACTACAGATGAAATAGTGTCTTCATAATTGAATTCAATGAAATGCAGGAAATACAGAAAACATTCTAAGAAGAGAATTGAGAATATACTAGGATTGAAAACCTTAGGAGCTGTTGAAGATAATGTAAGAAGAGTGCTTTTCAATGGATTCTTCCCTTTGAAACCACCCTATTCCCAGATTCTGTCATTTAATAGCTGTGCAAATGTGAGCAAGTTGTTAAACTTGCTAACACTCATTTATGAGCACACAGTAGAAACTCAATAGATATTAAGTGTTATGCACTGTTATATGTATTGAAGATTTCAGAAGACAGAAGGCAAGATGTTGGAGAGGAGAAATGAGGGGATGTATGAATGGAAATGAATCACTGACTATTATAAGAATGCAGGCATTAGGAACAGTCAATAATCTGCAGTTGTAAGGTTTGGGATAGTGCATCTCTAAATAGATGAGACGTAATCTGGGTTTAATCCTGGCAAATTTATGAAATTATATAAAAGTTGTGTAGAATTTTCAGACCTCATGGAACAGTGAAATCAAATGACTAAGAAATGGCCATAGTATCTCACCATCACTGCCTTTCCTCAACTTCTCCAAGAAGACAGGTTAACCAGCCATAGTATCTCACCATCACTGGCTTTCCTCAACTTCTCCAAGAAGACAAATTAACCAAGTACACCCCATCCATAGAGGTCACAGGGAGAAACATAGTGATCAAAGTTTCCTCTTGGAATAGTTCTTCTAATTCCTCCAGGTTGAGTGAAAGAATGTGGCCTGGAATACCTTGTTTGTGAGACTATCAGTTTAAAGGGAGTAGTCAGGACCAGTATACCACCTTGAAAACAACAAAAATGACAAAGAATTGCACATTAGCGAAAATTCTAACCAGACACTTGAATTTAGGGAGAAGAAATAATGAGGTCCTCAATATTTTTATGCTGTTCATTCAAGATCTACAAAGAAAGAAAAAGAAGACTTCCAGAGATTCAGAATCTAAAATAATTAACCAACTAGGAGCTAGAAACCACGGTTTTATTATGAACTAATTAACTTTCTATATAAAAGTAGAGTACTATTGAACACTAAGGATTCCTTGTAGGTTTAGCATGCTAGAACACAAAGAAAGTAGGAGTGTAGACAGCAAAGGGAATGGTAGACTTTATATACAGCCAGGTATCTTAGGCCTAAAATTGCTGTTTAGTTGTTAAGAAGGCTTTGTAGCTAAAAGTGTGGACTCTAGAGCCAGACATTCTAAGTTTGAATTTCAGCTTTGCTATTAAATAGCTATTTTAACTTGTACATATCATTTAAACACCTTACTCTGTTAAATTGAACTAAATTTAGGCTTCAGAAGCTTCTGTGTGAGTCATACCTAATAAACTATAACATAACTCAATACATAAACAAACTGAAAACCTAACTTAGGAATCTGCTTTTGTAATAGCTGAGTCTCAGTCAATCACAGCAGCTGAGCAGCCAACTAGCTGTTTCTGTACCTCGTTGCCTTTTTTTGTCCATAAATGTTGTATAACCACGGGCAGCCCCAGAGACATTCTGAACCTACTCTGGTTTCTGGAGACTGCCTGATTCCTGAATCGTTCTTTTCTCAATTAAAATATGTTAAATTGGCCAGACGCAGTGGCTCATGCCTGTAATTCCAGCACTTTGGGGGGCCGAGGTGGGCGGATCACAAGGTCAGGAGTTCGAGACCAGCTTGGCCAATATAGTGAAACCCCGCCTCTACTAAAAATACAAAAATTATCTGGGCATGGTGGCTGGCACTTGTAGTCCCAGCTACTCGGGAGGCTGAGGCAAAAGAATCGCTTGGACCCGGGAGATGGAGGTTGCAGTGAGCCAAGATTGCTCCACTGCACTCCAGCCTGGGCGACAGAGTGAGACTGTGTCTCAAAAAAAAAAAAAAAAAAGTTAAATTTTTGCTTTTAAATATCAGATTGGTGGCAGAAGTAGGATCTAAGCTAGATCTTCCACCAAGCCTTAGGATCAATCATTGAGTGAGCAAACAAAGTACCCACCAGGTCCACTGTGCCCATTGGTGTCTTGAAGCAACTGGGAATTATGAGTCAGCTGTCACTTGGATTCTGAAGTTCCATGGATTTGTGTTTTGATCTATCTAAGCTTTTTTGAACAACTTTTTTATCTTGACTGGATTTGTAAGTCACAGCAGAAACTGGACTGGCTCAAGGATTGAATTGGATTCAGTGAATAACTGAACTTGGATCCAAAGACCTCAAATATCTGACTGGGTCAGACAGAAACTGGCAGTAAATGGCAATTAATGCAGGGGGTGCAAACTCTGGCTTTCAGAATTTGACATGTACTTTCAGCTCTATTATTTTTTCTTAGTTTTTCTTGTACACTTACACAGGGAAAAAAGCACTGGATAAGTTCATCAAGGGGATCTCAGAGCCAAAACCAAGATTCTACAGAATTACAGAATCCTTAATTTCTGAAGAACCAAGTATTTCACCTTCTAACTATGCCTACCTTTACACGAATAAGTTCTTGGCCCTGGAAGCAGCAAATTCTTATAAGAGTGATGAAATATTACTAAAAAGATAATTGGAAATTATCATGGTCAGAATGTAAAACATTCCAAATGAACAATACTACACTTTAAGAAGTGCATTTAAAAATGAGAATTCCTGAATTAGTCTCATTCTGAGATACCTATTGATGTGTAGAAGCTTCTCAAACAATTTCAAAATGTTTATTGCCTCTTTTGAAAAACTCGACAAAAGGCAAATAAAAACCTTAGGTTACTAATTAATAAGAAATATAAAATCTGCTAGACTTTTGGCTTACTATGATACACTGAAGACAAAAAAGTAAAGTAACCTGTTGTATAAAATATTTATTAAAGATATGTTCTCAGGTAAAGTAGATTTGATTCTGTTTATCAGAGATATCCATGCTGAATCCAGGCATAATGGATGTTATATTTGCCCTATTTGTGAATGAGCTCTGCCTTTTCCTCAGTAATTTTAGATGAGGTAAAAAGTCTTCCTAGTGAACTAAATAAACTTTTCTGACATATAGCTGGCTATTTTGAAACACTTTGGCAAAAACATACATCTATAAAGGAAATCTTCATTTGTAAGGATATCTGCTTCTCTGTACCACAGGGAATAGTCAGAAGACTAAGTCATTAGAAACACACACAATAGAAAATGAATTAGTTTAAATTTGGATAACAATTCTTACCTTTGATTAAGGTCCTTTTACTGGCCATCTTGTATTATTGGGAACTTTATCTATACTCTTATTTCTTGACTTGGGCAAATGATGGTATTCAGAACTAAAGTCTCAGCTTTGTGCCATGAAGATGTTAACTTTCTACCTTGTTTTACTTAAGCTATCAATTTGAAAATTCAAATTTAGGTCAAAAAATGTTTAGATGGCTATAAAAATGGGATAAGTACAGCAAACAGCTATGAGATTAAAACAAAGATGAAATCTATCAAAGATCGTAGGGATCAAAGAGATCTCTACTGGCCCTCCAACATTACAGGACCCCAAACCAATGCATTTTATTTACCCCAGTTTGGAAAAATGTTTAAAATTATAAGGCAGAAATTACAATGAGCAAACTAGCTAACAATTGCTTACAACTATAGTCACACAGATTAATCAAGAAAAGGGCAATAGTCCTTTGACGTAACTCCTTGTTGGAATGAGATAAAATTTTATAGATAAACATGTCATAGTTTCAAAATTATTTTTCAGTAATTTGAAGTCTTAACATCATGTTAGAATAAGTACCAGATACTCACTAAATGTCCGAGTCATTCCTAAGCAGTTTAAAGTATTGAAACATTACTTGCTGAATGTAGATTTAGAATATATCTATTTTGACTGTCTTAGTCCATTTTATATTGCTATCAAGGAATACCTGAGACTGGGTAATTTTTGTTAAAAGTTTGTTTGGATCATAATTCTGCTGACATTGGGCATCTGATGAAAGTCTCAGGCTGCTTCCACTCACGGAAGAAGGTAAAATGGGAGTTGGCATGTGCAGAGATAACATGGTGAGGGAGGAAGCAAGAGAAAGGGTTGGGAAGTGCCAGGCTCTTTGTATTATGACAACCAGCTCTCATAGGAATGAACAGAGTGAGACTCAGTCACTGCCACAAGAACAACACCAAGCCATTCATGAGGAATCCACCCTCATAATACAAACACCTCCCATTAGGCCACACCTCCAACAGTGGGAATCAGATTTCAACATGAGGTTTTAGGGGACAAACATTCAAACTGCAGCATCAACATCTTGTTTTTATACAGTACAGAAAATATGAATATATTTGGGTCTGTTAATAACCATGAAAAAATATGTTATGAGAAAACATATTTCTGCAAGTTATAAAATGGTTCTTGTCTGCAAAATGGTAATATAAAATAGTTCAAAATTTTTTACTTCCTAAGTTCTCACTAAAAAGTAAGGTTATTAACATTAAAAATAACTCCGTATGTGAGGAAAGTAAGACAAAGTAAGATATGTTTTTGGTAAATGAAGCTTACATGGTAGGTGTGTTTTAGGTTAGGAAAAAATAAAGGTAATTTTGTTCTAACATAGACTGATGGTTGCAAAGTGAGAAACAGAAAAGATTTGTGGAAGATGAATCTTGTAAAAGAAATTTTATGTGTGATCATGCTGGCTAAAATTACAAGGGAATTATTTAAAAGTTTTTTTCTAAAAATTGAGCATTAATATCAAAAATATACAATACAAAACTGGAATTTGGTCCTCTCTTTAAAAGCAGCAAGGTTTTCCTGGAGTATTGATCTGCTATTCACGGAAAATAGTGAAAGTTTTTTCTTTTAACCTTTAAAGTAACTGGCCAAAGCAAAAAAGATTCTGTGTTTTATCAACATGAATCCCTGTGCTTTATGTTGTTTTTATTAATTTTTGATGACAAAAAAACTAAGTCCTCTCTGTTAAAGAGTTAAGGTTTTTCCAGCACTATATAACTTACTGTATTTACTTTTAAATTCTTTTTGTTATCACTCTCATTAAATGGATGGGTATTATTTCACAGTGATCTGTGATCCCACTTTGATCAGGTATTTGAAATATTTGATTTTTTTGACAGATGCATAAAATCAAATTCTAAATTAAGTCATTTTCTTGACCTTGATTTGACGTTGGTATTTTCCAGTTGGCTCCCCAGCAGCAATAAAATATGTATTTCTCACCTTGTGAAATAGAGATACTAAACTAATAGTGCTAATTTAACATTTTGGATTACATGGAAAGCATCACCAAATGATGTGATGCTAAATTTTTAAGATTATATTTATTTGTATATTATTGATATGAGTGTTCTAAAAAAGTATGGGATTTCTATAAATCTAACATGAACATAATTTTTGTTACCATGTTAAAATGTTTTCTACCACAGAAATAACCAAATTTATTTGTCAAGTGCTGGTTAAAATTAACTCTTAGATTTTAACCCTGGACAGCCTAAGTCACTGTCATCCACAGTGGTTTTGCTTCTTCTCTAAAAGCATTCGCAGTCAACTACAGTCAAAAATTGCTTCTTGTTCAAGGAGATTTATAGAAAGAAAGGATGGAAGGGAATCTGATAAATACAGTTTTTTTTATAATCTTAAGATTATACAATTGGACTGGTAAGATTTCCCAGAACTCTAATGAAGAGACATGGTTTGTGAAACTAACCCAACATCAAGCAGAACAAGAATGAATTAAATACGAAGGAAATAGTTAAGCAGATTTTTACGCTAAGTCCACCAATACTGAAGTTGTTAAGTGATTTAAATAAACTTCATGATCCAAGTCAAATTACCTATGATAACCCATTTAATAAACAGTTCTATGTATCCAATTTAGAGAATCAAAATTGATATTTAAAATGATATAAATCAAATGTTAAATGTGAACTCATGAAGAGCCTGGACAGCTTTCTGGTTTTACTGAGTCCTTAAAGCTCTCACTACTAAAAACTCTCCAGTCCATGACTCATCGTGGAAGATATAAAATTATCAAAATTATGAAAAAAATTGTGTAGTGACTGTTCTAAAATTGCTACAATGTTTATGACCCATGTTTGGCTTGCCAAATCTATAATCCTTGAAATTCAAAGAAAATTTTTGGTTCATTTCTGCTACCTGATGGGTCATTTGAACATTAATAGAGGGATTTCATTCAATTGCCATTTCAATGCATGTTTTCTCATTGTATATGAGCTTTTTCATGCATGAAGGCTGATGCTATAAAAGCAGTTAAAAGGTTATTAGAAAATATGTTTTGCTCATTGGGCAGTCCTGGAGAAATTTCCAGCAATAGAAGTACTTGTTTCACTGTACAAGTTGTAAAACAGCTAAATAAGGAATTACAAATGCAATAGTATTAGGTAAAGCTAACTGAATTAATTGGATTTCCTTGGTCAAAGGCACTGCTGGTGGATGGAAATAAGATTCATTTCCAATAAAAATATAAGTTGACCGTGTATAGTCACTGTATGGCCTATGTTCCTAATAATAGAATGCCATGTATCTCCTGCTCTCCTGAACTCTAATATGACTAAATCCTTCAAGGTTTTATTGCATTATACCACAGCATATTTTATTTAGGTAAGAGAAGCATTCTGTGATCTATTGATCAAGGATAATCAAACCTCTTATGATCTAAAACCCGGAGATTAGGTCTTCTGCAAATTACATTAAAGAAAGCCTGCCCTTGTACCCCATTGAAAGGGACGATACAAATTTTTTCTCAACACATAAACCAAAAAAACAAAACTCGTGGGGGCCTGAAATCTTGGGTCTGCATCTCACAACTTAAAAGGGTTTCTCAGATTCTTGGAACTGTACATCCATGGGAGACTTTAATGTAAAGCTAACCAGGGAAGTTTCTCCCCCAAAGCAGACAGCATTGTAGATGGACAGCTTTTCCAAGATCACAGATCAAGACTTCTCTGCCATCATAAACTCTTGCATGTCTGAATTTTTTCCTTGCTTATGCCCATCTCTTTGGCTTGGCAGGATAATGCTGTAATTACAATTTTGCAATCACTAGCATCTGTGGGTAAATTGATGAAGAGTTGAATCTTTCCCGCCAAACCTAGATCTGTGCATGATCTAAAGAATCATTTAGTTCAGCCAGTAACTTTGGCAACATCTCTAATGTAACTGTTGTTTAAATTGTACTAGTGAGGTAAGATTCCTAGAACTATTTTTTCTCATAATCTTTTTTAATTTAACCTCATCATTCTATACAAGAACCTAGACCAATAAGTATATCACAAGAACCTAGACCAATAAGTACATCACAAGACAGATTTGCACCAACATCCCAAACGGAATGTCTTCGAAAACTGACTTATGTGCCAGGATAGTATAGTTCTCTTTTAATCTGTAATAACTCTGCCTTAGATTCTTGGATAGAAACTGCAAATTTCACTATTTAAAGTAATGCATCCATGAATAATAGAACTGAAAAAGAGGCCTTGTGTGCATGCATGGGGTATACTTCTATTTGTGGAGGATTTCAGAGTGAAACTTATGCACTAAAAACCTTATGCTTTCATGGATGGAAGATGAAGGGCCAATGTTCTAAGAACTTTAATGGTGTCTTTATTACTCTATAATCAATCAGAAACAGAACATTGGTCCACTTCTCTTAACTTATATCATAGGTTAAAAATAACATCGCCAGGGGTCATTAATCTTTCTGAATGGGCATCAATTTGTTAAGTCAGTCTTTCTCGCCTGTGGCTTGGAGTAAATATAAATGAAGCAATGATTCGAAGTTTATTCCTCACAATTGGCCTTACAGTAGATTGTAATGCAAAAGTTATGGTTGCACAACAGACTTTTAAAATTCTCTTGATAGAGTTGTACTGGATAATAGAATTTATCTAGCTTACCTCCTGGTTAAATAGAAAACAATCTATGCCGTTACTGATACTTCCTGCGGCACGTGCATGAGCACAGCTGGTATTATACTCAGTTGAAGGGGATTAATAAACAGGCTGCTTGGTTAAAACAGGTAGACTCTTTGTATCATTTTTTATCTTTTTGTTTTTTCCTGGTTTGCTTCACAGAGATCCTGGCTAAGGAGCACATTCCGAACTCTTGTTATTATCTGCCTGAGAATCATAATAATCTGCTGGGCACACTGTATTCGCTCAAAAGTTTCAATGTGTGCTTGTAGCCATCTGAAGAATGTCAAATGATCTCTCTGGTACTGGAATGACAAAATCCCAAAGAAATATGTGATCATAAGAACAACATAACCTATGAATGACATGTTGAGACCAAAGCCCCAAAATTATGGTAACTCAGAGTAGTATTAATAGCCTAAGGTTTGGTCACAATCTCACTTAGCTGAGAACCTGACCAAAAGGAAGAAATTGTTAAACAAAATTATGGGGAGCCATTGTTTTAGACTGAGCTTCTGAAGTGGGCCCCAACAAATTAGATTAAACAGAAATGAAGTCACTCGTGCTAAATACCACATAATCAAACTGAAACTTTAAGAAAGCAGAGAGATCTCAAAACATATCTTTTTTTTCTTCCTGAAAACAGGAGATTCCTGTCTGCCTGAGTGAGCATAAGAAAGCCTCCTCTACTTTTACTTTGCAGAGAAATGGCCTGAGGTGGCCTTATCTTGACCAATCAGTTTTTTTTTTTTTTTTTTTTTTTTATCTTTCTGGTTTCTTGTTGCCACCATGCAAAACCCACTGTTCTGTTATTGCCCAATGGGAGCTGAGACCAAATATGTCCATTTATAATAATAACACAGAGTGACATCAATGTTTGAAGTTTTGGTCAATCCCCCAAAATTAAGAGGCTGACCAAAAGGAAAGAATTTTAAAATAAATCTAAATTTAGGCCTTAGAAGCCTCCATGTAAATCCTATGTAACAAACTGCATCCTAACTCGATACATAAACAAACTGAAAACACAACTTACGAATTTGTTTTTGTAATAACTGAGAATCATCAAATTATAGCAACTGAACAGCTAGCTAGCTGTCTCTCTGTCTCATTTCCTTTTTCTGTCCATAAATATTATTCAACCAGTGGCAGTCCTAAAGTTACTGGGAACCTTTTCTGGTTTGGAGGCTACTTAAATTTGATTTGCTTAAAGATTTTTATTTAACAACGTCTTCATCCATTCAATAGAGATGATAGTGGCTATTGCAAAACATTTTTATGACAATTAATAAGTCAATATATACAAA
Organism: Pongo abelii; assembly: GCF_028885655.2. Lineage (NCBI taxonomy): Eukaryota > Metazoa > Chordata > Mammalia > Primates > Hominidae > Pongo > Pongo abelii. The sequence continues at coordinate 11,786,588 of NC_071988.2, forward strand.
TACATAGAACATTAAGTGGTATGTCACATAATTATTAACAACTTATATTTATAAACAAGAAAAGTATAATGAATAAATTATAAATATCATTAGTTATGAAGTCAAAGGAGTATCAGAGTCAGTGTCATAACAGATTTGAGTGTTAGCCCTGTCACATACCAGCCATATCATCCAGGTAAAAGTTGGTTTATTGATACAAAATTTCTTTGGATAAAAAAATAAATAAATAAAATAAAGAAGAATCTCGACTTTCCCATGAGAATTTACTGTGTGGAGTCACACCACATTTTCCTCTCAACTGAAGAGTTTATTATAGATTTGTTCTATTATTAGAAATATTTGCTCTGTTTTCTTATGCTAATTCCAGGATGCCACACAGTAGCTGCCTGTCTTTCACTACTGATTATGTGAATCCTTAAAATAAATAACGTCGGGTCTAATGTTTTAACTGATTATTTGAGAACATGGGACGGTTTAAGTTTACATACGCAAAGTTTACTCAAAAATGAGACGAGGAAAAATTAATTCACAAAAATTCAATAGAAACACTTGGGTCTTAACAGATGACCATCTCCTGGCATGGAAGTTCATTCCTAATATTTAGGCAATAGTGATCCTACTACAAAAATTTTGGAGGTATTTCTTGAACGTCCCTGCACCGGGTACATGGACTGCAGTTGTAAAACTGAATTTGGCCTCATGTAAGTGTTCTCAGTGTCTATTTTATTTTATTTTATTTTATTATTTTTTCTAGACTGAGTCTCTCTCTATCACCCAGGCTGGAATGCAGTGGCGCAAACTCGGCTCACTGCAACCTCTACCTCCCAAGTTCAAGCGATTCTCGTGTCTCAGCCTCCTTAGTAGCTGGGAATACAGGTGCCCGCCACTATGCCCAGCTATTTTTTTTGTAATTTTAGCAGAGACGGGGTTTCACCATGTTGGCCAGGCTGGTCTCAAACTCCTGACCTCAAGTGATTTGCTCACCTCGGCCTCCCAAAACTCAGTGTGTTCTTCACATTGTTTCAATAAAGTACTCAGAATTCCCACAACATTTTAAAGCAATGAGATTTATGTAGCCAGAATGCCTAGCTGGTTTCTTAAAGACTCTAACCAATCTTGGTGTCTACAAGACCACACTTTAAGTAAGTCGATCATTCTGCACAGGAAATCCTGCACACAGTTTATTCGATACTAACTCAGGTTATGCTTTTCCAGAGTGATGGCTCACATCTTTCCACCAAGCCCTTTTTGGAAGTCACTAGTGTTGTGGCTATAGTTTTCTGTACTGGTTAGGAATTACTTCAGTTACGAGTAACAATAACTTACTAGAAATAGTATGAAATGAAGTTTTAGTTTTTCTCTAACAGTGAAAGGTCTGTTTTGGTTTAGTGTCAAAATATTTGGGCTCTGGGTTAGCATTTCTAAGATTCACTTGACCGCACGATTATCTCTGGCTGCAACTGCTCCAAGAATCACATACTTTTACAATTGCATTCAGAGGCAGATTTGGGTATGGGGGCAAGGAGAAGTAGATCATGAGGCAGAAAGTTTCTCCCTCCAGGGCTTCTTTTTATGGAGGAGAATCTTTCCCCAAAGGCTTCTGAAGCTCATTGCTCCTTCCTCTCATTGGCCAGAACTGAGCTATGTGTCTACTGCTCCTAGGTTAAGTAGTTAGTTTCATCTTTTCTGGTATTAGAACAAAACCAAAATTGACATTAGTTTGGGTTTAGGCAAACGCCAGAGTTGACCATCTTCGTTTTTTCTGTTTTGTTTTGTTTTTCAGATTTACTTTACTGAATAAGTAATTCCAACTAACAGAAAGGATGTAATACAAAAAAAAAAAAATCCCAGATTTCTCAAAAAATAATATTTTACCACATTAATGTTATTAGTCTCTCTCTCTCTTCCATGTTACATTAACACATACTATTTTTAAATGAAAGATTTGGCATTAATTTGTACACACAATTTACCAGTATCCTAAATACTTAAGTATACACACACATACACACAAACAGACACACAACTACAAAAACTACAATATAACCCTACCATTATTGCCCTCAAATCAGAAAATCAACATTGACTCAATATTTCTCATAATTAGATTTAGGTCATGCATTTCTGAAAAGCAATATCACAGAAACGATGCTATGTTCTCAGTACCCTAATAGGTGGTATACAATATTGATTTGTTCTAGCATTGTCAAAGTGAACAATGACCACATGATTAAATTGGCATCTTCTAGGTTTCTCCACTGTAAAGTAATTGTCTTCCTTTGTAATTAGTATTTCATTGGGAGCTACTTTAAGACTATTAAGATATCTTATTTCTCATGAAACTTCCACCCATTAGTTTTAGCATCGCTGATGATTCATACTTTAATCACTTATTCCTATGATGGTTAATAAACAATAATTTCATAATTTTATCCCTCCATATAAATTTGTTACTTGGGATTCTACTCTCAGAAACAGCTTTCTCTTCTCTCTATTAATTCATTTGTATTAGCACAGACTCCTGGATTTCTACTTTATTAGTGGATTAAAATTCAATAATATTATTTTGATGCTCAATTTGTCCCAGATTTGGGACACAGTGGAAGCCCCTTCAAGCTGACTTCTATATACCTTTGACATGTCATCATTACTCTTTAAACACTTCTTTCTGACAAAACAAAGTTGTTTCATGCCCAGTGCTATGGACTGTTTGTGTCCCCCCAAAATTTATCTGTTAAAATTCTAACCCCAGTGAATATATTGGTAGGTGGGGGACCTTTGAGAGTTGATTAGGTCATGAGAATGGAGCCCTCCTGAATGGTATTAGTACTTTTATAAGGAGATAGAGATCAGAGCTCTCCTCTTTCTCTCTATAGGAGGATACAATGGGAAGTTGGCCATCTACAAACAGAAAGCCAGTCCTCGCCAGACACTGATCTGCCAGCATCTTGACCCTGGACTTCCTAGCCTCCAGAAAAATGAGAAATAAATATTGTTTAAGCTACCCAGTGTATAGTAACTGCTTATAGCAGTCCCAGCTAAGACATTCAGTGTGTATTTTTGTTGTCTCAAACTCAGAATCATTCATTTCTGTAAGGAATACTCATTTGTTTTAGTAGAGAATGGTATTTATAAACAAAGACCTAGACTCTCTATATACTCATTGCTACTTGGGTCTTACTGCTGTTAGGCCCTCTTAATAGATAAAGCTAGGAAATATGTATGTATATGCACATATATTATATAGGTACATTTGCTTTTATATTTATTTATATATATCTGTATTAAGAATTCTGAGTTTATTCCAATACCTCCAATTGTAATCTAAACTTTAGGGATGGTCTAGCCTTACCCCGTTCCACATTTCTAACTTTCTTCTCCAACAGTAATAAGCCTGTCTCCCATTTTTCGTGATATATTAATTTATTTTCTGAGGTCTCCTTCATGTAACCAATCTCTCAGCAAGACTAGTTCTTGACACTGGCCATAAGCACTTCTGGCTTGGCCTTGACTACATGAAGACCTTCTTGTTTACCTCAGAAAAATAAGCAAATGAATGTTGGACTAGTCACTTAAGGATTGTATGTGTTCATTGTGACTACGGTGGCATGATTTAGTCATTAAACAACGCAGTGATTTGGCCCCATTGCATTGACCACCCGACTTCGCCTCTTCCTTGCTTCAATCCTGGTCACACCAGCTGCATTTTTTTCCGTCCTTGATTATTTTTTTCTCATCACTTGACATATAAATATTTTGGTACAGTGTACTGTAATGAGTTCCTTAGAACTACTTTGGCACAAAGCCACAGAAATAAAATGATTGAGCTATTCATTTGGAACAAGGTCTCAAGCCCATGTGAACACTGAAGGGTACATAGATTAATGGAGTAAGAAAATAAAAACACTCACAAATTATCAAATTATTTGTTCAAATCTCACTATTTATTTCAACAATGAAACATTGTTAAACATTATTCCACAAACATTTTTCCAAACCTTCCATATTTAAAACCTACACCAATTTCTCTGCTGTTGTGACATGTTGTGCCTTCTTTTTTCTAGGAACTTATTACCTTCTACTTAAATGTCTGTTTGTCAGTCTTTGCAAGTAGCTTTGGAGCCTGATATGGTTTGGGTGTCCCCATTGTGATGGTTAATACTGAGTTTCAACTCGACTGGATTGAGGGATACAAAGTATTGATCCTGGGGCTGTCTATGAGGATGTTGCCAAAAGAGATTAACATTTGAGTCAGTGGGCTGATGAAGGCAGATCCCCCCTTAATCTGGTGGGCACAATCTAATCAGCTTCCAGCAAATATAAAGCAGGCAGAAAACATGAAAAAGAGAGACAAGCCTAGTCTTCCAGCCTACATCTTTCTCCCATGCTGGATGGTTCCTGCCCTCAAACATTGGACTCCAAATTCTTCAGTTTTGGGACTGGACTGGCTGTCCTTGTTCTTCAGCTTGCAGACAGCCTATTATGGGACCTTGTGATAGTGTAATATATATCCTATTAGTTCTGTCCATCTAAGAGAACCCTGACTAATACATCACCAAAATCTCATCTTGAATTTTAATCCCCATAATCCTCATGTGTCAAGGGTGGGACCTCATGGGAGATGACTGGATCATGGGGGTGGTTTCCCCCATGCTGTTCTCATGAGATCTGAAGGTTTGAACTCACACACTCTTTACTGCCTGCTGCATGTAAGATGTACCTTCTCCCCTTCACCATGATCGTAAGTTTCCTGAGGCCTCCCCAGCCATGTGGAACTGTGAGTCAATTAAACCTCTTTTCTCTGTAGATTAGCCAGTCTTGGGTATGTCTTTACAGCAGTATGAAAATGAACTAACACAGAACCCTTTGAAGACAAAATTAGTTATGCATTTCCATATCCACAAAGGTTAGCCCAGGACCTAGTTCACTGATGTTTGATAAATCCTTGCCAAATCACTGAATTATTTAATGATAAAATAATGCCACAATAGTCCAAATGAACAAATACAATCATTAGGTGAATGGTCTAAAATGTATTTGCCTTTTCTTCCTTCTTATGAATCTTTAACACACTTCAGTAAACCACTGTTGCACATCCTTTTCTGCATCTGCCCTTGTGTTTGTGGTTGCTACCCTTTCCACGTTAGTGAGGCTCTTTAAATTCCTGAGACCAGCCAGACACTTAGAAAGAGAGATTCTGTCTATCTCCAACGTCCTAATTTGAGTAGGACTCAAAATGGCCAAATTATAAAAAGATTTTACAAGCCATCATATTACTGTATTTTCCAGTATTTTCCAAATTCTACTTACCCTCATCTCCCAATAATCCATACTCATTTAACTGGGAAACCAAAAAGAGAAGCTCTTGTTTACCTTATTTGTTTCTGTTACATAGCAAGTTCTCAGACACTACTCTTAAACATGTAAGTTTAGAATTAAAATTTCACAGATGCCAATGTTTTTAAAATGTAATTTTCAGAGGCTATGAGTGCCTGAGAGAGAAAATATTATACAAAAGATAATGAAAATATTAAAACAATTCTGAGGCTATTATATGAGACAGAACACCACCATCTAGAAAGCAAAGTTATTACCAGCAAAAGAAGACTTGCGAGGTAGTCTCTGCTCTACTCTTGGCCTCAGCAGCATCTGGAACAGGAATTCTAGGTCCCTATGCCTGTGCTGTCCAATATGGTAATAGCCACTGTGGCTGTTGTGTATTTGAAATGTGGCTGGTCTGAGTTAAGATGTCTATGAGTGTAAAATGCAGATCAGATTTTGAAGATTTGGTTTAATTTAAAAAATGCAAATTTCTCTTAACCATTTTTAAAACTGATTACACATTAAAATGATTACATTACAAATGTATGGGTTTCAGTGAAATATATTATCCACTGTTGCTTTATTTCTCTGCTCTCTTTTATAACAAAAGGTCTTAAAAGCATTGCTAATTGCCACTGTCCCCATTTATTCACCTTACATTCTCTCCTCTATAACCTCTAATCAGCACCAAGACCTCAATTAGCAAGGTTTCAAATCACCTTTACATTGCAAACGTCTATGGTTATGACTTTACTTTTAATGAATTTGATCTCATAGCATTATTTGACACAGTTGATGACTCCATCCTTCCTGAAACTGTCTCCTTTATTGGCTTGACTGAAACTCCATGCTTCTGGTTTTTCCCTTTACCTCCCTGAAGCAACCCTTTGCTGATTCCTTTCCCTCTCTGTGACCGTAAACTCATTCTTGGACATTCACCTTTCATCAGCATTTACTCTCCCGTTTACCCAGTCTTTTTCCTTAAACACCATTGGCATATGAGGAATCTAAAATGTTTCCTTAAGTCCTAAGTTATTTCCAAAATTCATATAAACAACTACTGTTTGGTATCTTTATCTGGTTTTCTGATAAGCACCTCAAAATTAACTCAATTCTCTCTTGATTCTCCCTCAGTTTCTCCCTTTCAGTACACCTGCCAGTCTTCTCAGTCTTAGCTGATGGCAGCACCATCTGCCCCACTGCTTAGGCCCAACATGTAGGATCTATCCTGTCTTCTGTAATACCCAATTCATCAGTGTATCAGGTTGACTCTTTTTGTAAAGCATATTTCAAACGTGATTATTTCTCTCAATATTCCCTGGCTGCTTCCTGGTCCAAACCACCATTTTCTCTCACATGAACTGTTGTAATAATCTACAAAATAGTTTTCCTGCTTTTCCTCATACCCACTACATAACCCATTCTCCATATTGTGAGCAGAGCCATTGTATTGTCTGTTTTCATAAAGACATACCTGAGACTAGGCAATTTACAAAAAAGAGGTTTAATTGGAGTTACAGTTACATGTGGCTGGGGAAGACTCACAATCATGGTGGAAGGTAAGCAAGAGCAAGACACATCTTACGTGGATGGCAGTAAGCAAAGAGAGAGCTTGTGCAGGAAAATTCCCCCTCATAATAACCATCAGATCTCGTGAGGCATTCTGTCACGAGAACAGCATGGGAAAGACCTACCCCCATGATTCAACTACCTCCCAGCGGGTCCCTCCCACAACACATGAGAATTCAAGATGGGGGACACAGTGGGGACACACCCAAACCATATCAGTCTGCCCCTGGCCCCTCCCAAATTTCAAGTCTTCACATTTCAAAACCAATCTTGCCATCCCAACAGTCCCCCAAAGTTTTAATTCATTTCAGCATTAACTCAAAAGTCCACAGTTCAAAGTCTCATCCAAGACAAGGCAAGTCCCTTCTGCCTATGAGCCTGTAAAATCAAAAGCAAGTTAGTTACTTCCTAGATATAGGTGGTGTACAGGCATTGGGTAAATACAGCCATTCCAAATGGGAGATATTGGACAAAGCAAAGGGGCTACAGGCCCCATGCAAGTCCAAAATCAAGCAGAGCAGTAAAATCTTAAAGCTCTAAAATGATCTCCTTTGACTCCATGTATCACATCCAGGTCACACTGATACAAGAGGTGGGTTCCTATGGTCTTGGACAGCTCTGTCCCTGTGGCTTTGCTGGGTACAGCCTCCCTCCTGGCTGCTTTCACTGGCTTACACTGAATGTCTGCAGCTTTTCCAGGTGCATGGTGCAAGCTGTCAGTGGATCTACCATTCTGGGGGTCTGGAGGACAATAGCCCTCTTCTCACAGCTCTACTAGGCAGTGCCCCAGAAGGGACTCTGTGTGGGGGCTCCAACCCAACATTTCCCTTCTGCACTGTCCTAGCAGAGGTTCCCCATGAAAGCCCCACCCCCACAGCAAACTTTTGCCTGGACATCCAGGTGTTTCCATACACCTTCTGAAATCTAGGTGGAGGTTCCCAAACCTCAATTCTTGAACTGTGCACCGGCAGGCTCAACACCATGTGGAAGCTGCCAATGTTTGGGGCTTCCTCCCTCTGAAGCAACAGCCTGAGCTGTACCTTAGCCTCTTTTAGTCAGGTTGGAGTGGCTGGGACGCAGGGCACAAAGTCCCTAGACTACACACAGCACAGAGACTCTGGGCCTAGCCCACAAAACCATTTTCTCCTAGGCCTCTGGGCCTGTGATGGGAGGGGCCACCGTGAAGACCTCTGATATGCCCTGGAGACATTTTTCCCAGTGTCTTGGCGATTAACATTCAGCTCCTCGATACTTATGCAAATTTCTGCACCTGGCTTCAATTTCTCCTCAGAAAATTGATTTTTCTTTTCAATCACATTGTCAGGCTGCAAATTTTCTGAACTTTTGTGCTCTGCTTCCCATATAAAACTGAATGCCTTTAACAGCACCCAAGTCATATCTGCTGCTTAGAAGTTTCTTCTGCCAGATACCCTACATCATCACTCTCAAGTTCAAAGTTCCACAAATCTCTAGGGCAGAAGCAAAATTCTGCCAGTCTTTTTGCTAAAACATAACTAGAGTCACCTTTGCTCCAGTTCCCAACAATTTCCTCATCTCCATGTGAGAACACCTCAGCCTGGACTTTATTGTCCATATCACTATCAGGCTTTTGGTCCAAGCCGTTCAATGAATCTCTAGGAAGTTCCAAACTTTCCCCCATTTTCCTGTCTTTTGAGATCTCCAAACTGTTTCAACCTCTGCCTGTTAGTTCCAAAGTCGCTTCCACATTTTTGGGTATCTTTTCAGCAATGCCTCACTCACTGGTGCCAATTTCCTGTATGGTCCATTTTCACGCTGCTGATAAAGACATACCCGAGACTGGGCAATTTACAAAAGAGGTTTAATTGGACTTACAGTTCCACGTGGCTGGGGAAGCCTCACAATCAAGGTGGAAGGCAAGGAGGAGCAAGTCACATCTTAGGTGGATGGCGGCAGGCAAAGAGAGAGCTTGTGCAGGAAAACTTCCCCTTAGAATAACCGTCAGATCTCACGAGACTTACTTACTATCATGAGAACGGCACAGAAAAGACCTGCCCCCATAATTCAACTACCTCCCACAACACGTGGGAATTCAAGATAAGATTTGGGTGGGGATACAGCCATACCATGTCAGCCATACATTAAATTATAAGTCAGATTATGCCATATCTCTGCTTTAAGGTTTTTAACCTTAAAAGTTTTCCATCTCATTAGGATAAGTACAAACTCCTTACTCTTATTAGTCCTGCTTACTTATTCAATATGTAGAACTATTTTCCAACTTTTAAATTATTCTCCAGACAAGCTTTCCTTTCTACAATCCCTTAAACACACCAAGAATATTCTTCCTGGCTGTATCCACTACTTACATTGGTCTTCCCTGTTCTCTTCATAGTTGGCTCCTTGTTGTCATTTAAATCTCAGCTTAAATAGTATCTCACCAGAGACAGCTTCCTGACCACCCTAATCTAAAGTCCTGCACAGGCACTCTTTAAAACAGCACCATATTTTAATTTTCTACTTATCCCTAGTCATTACCATAGAGTATTTTCCTTGCTTATTTTTCCTTTAATTATTGGATTTTCTTTGATATAAAGCAGAACCTTGTTGGCCTTATTCATCATTATATTCCCAGTGGCTCAAAAAGTACATATACTAGAGACTCAACTATTTGTTTATTGAATGCTTAATCACATCATCTTATTGACTAGCACAGGGCTAAAAAACTTCAAAATTTGTGGGAGAAGTTGTCAGGTTTCAAATAAACTTAATATGATGTTTTCAAGACTATTTTCCTTAGCAGCCACTCCTTGGTCCTGACTACCTGTTTTCATTCTAAACCAATGTTTTTCCAAAGAACTTTCTGTGATGTCCAATACAGTAGCTACTAGCCATATGTGGCTAATGAGCACTTCAAATGTAGCCAGTGCAACTGTGGAAGTAAATATTTAATTTTATTCCATTTTAATTACTGTTCACGCTTGAACAACACAGGTTTTAAAATGCAGGTCTACTTATACGTAGATTTCCATCTGTCACCTCTGAGACAGTAAGACCCACCCTTCTTTTTTTTTTTTTCCTCGTATTTAGCCTACTCAATGTGAAGATGATGGGAATGAAGACCTTTATTATGATCCACTTTCACTTAATAAATAGCAGATATGCTTTCTCTTCCTTATGATTTTCTTTTTTCTTTCTGTTTTTGTTTTTTTTTTTCTCCTTGAGACAGAATCTTACTCTGTCACCCAGGCTAGAGTGCAGTAATGCAATCTCAGCTCACTGTAACCTCCACCTCCCAGGTTCAAGCGATTCTCATGACTCAGCCACCTAAGTAGCTGGGATTACAGGCATGCACCACCGTGCTCAGTTAATTTTTGTATTTTTAGTAGAGATGGGGTTTCACCACGTTGGCCAGGCTGGTCTCGAACTCCTGGCCCCAAGTGATCTGCCCTCCTTGGCCTCCCAAAGTGCTGAGATTACAGGCATGAGCCACCACACCTGGCCTCCTTCTCATAATTTTCTTACTAACATTTTCCCTTCCCTTGCTTACTTTATTGTAATATAATACATATAATATGTATGTGATAGATATAACATACAAAGTATGTGTTGGTAAACTTTCTGATCAACAGTAGGCTATTCGTAGTTAAGCTTTGGGGTAGACAAAAGTTATACCTAAATTTCTAACTGTACAAAGTGAAGCGGAAGTGCCCTTAATACCCCCACACACACTTTGTTAAAGAATCAACTATAATTTAAAATTAAGTAGCCTCATGTAGCTAGTGACCACCATATTAGATAAAGCAGCTCTAGTGTGAATGTTCTTTTAAGGCAGTTTCCATGTCTCAGTTCATCCAAAGTTCTGAGTACCCAGCAAGTTTCTGATGCAGCGCAGGTACTCATAAAGGCTGATTGTAATAGTTGAGTTAAGGGTAGCACTGAATGACAGGACAATGGGAAATATTGTCTTTGTGTCTTGGTCTGCTCAGAATGCTATAACAAAATTCTTAGGATTGGGTGATTTACAAACAACAGAAATTTGTTGGTGACAATCCTGAGGGTGGGAAGTCTAAGATCAAGCAGCCAGCAGATTCAGTGTCATGTGAGGGCTCACGTTCTGTTTCAAAATGGCTTCTTCATCCTCTTTTTTTTTCTTTTTTTTTTTTTTTTGAGACAGAGTCTTGCTCTGTTGCCAAGCTTGAGTGCAGTGGCGCGATCTTGGCTCACCACAACCTCCACCTCTGGGTTCAAGCAATTCTCCTACCTCAGCCTCCTGAGTAGTTGGGACTACAGGTGCATGCCACCATCCCCAGCTAATTTTTGTATTTTTAGTAGAGACAGGGTTTCATCATGTTGGCCAGGATGCTCTCGATCTCTTAACCTCATGATCCGCCAAAAATGGCTTCTTTTTGCTGCATCCTCACATGGAGGAAAGAACACATTCTTTCTGGCTTCTTTTATAAGGTCGCTCATCTAACTTATAGGGACACAGTCTTCCTGATCTAAGCAACTCCAAAAAGCCCTACCTCTTAACACTATCACCTTGGCAGTTACATTTCAACATATGACTTTTAGGGTGACACAAACATTCAGACTATAGAACTCTATGGCGGAGACAGCCACCACATTGTGCCTTCCCTTCAGTGCAGAAATGGAAATAGTACAAATCTTAGGGTTAGGTGACCAAGATTCAAGATTCCTACCTACTGTTTACTGGTTGTGTGATCTCAGGTAACCACAGAGCCACCTCTGGGCTTCTGTTTCCTCACCTGGAAAATGATGACATAAAATAATTCAGCCCCTAATTCACTGAATTTTTAATAGGAATCAATTGAGACCAAGAATAGGAAAATCAAGCGGTAAATTATGAAGTGGCCTTTAAGTATATGGTTTGGTTATTAATCCTACAGATTGTTCTTGTTGGCAGATAAATATTAGGTGTTAGTTATCAAACATCACATCACCTAGACAGCCCTGGCCTTAGAAATGTTGGCATCTGCTCGTTTCACTGCATGATGGAAAAAAAAGAATAAATAAATCATAAATGATTAATTTAGACTTCCCTCCACGTCTCCTGTTAACAGCTCAAAGCCCCCACCACACAGCAGGCTTAGTGATGAACTGGTGTGGTAGAACCTTCAAGACGGCAGCTAACCCTTCTCCAAGTACAACCAGCTGTGAAAACAAATTTAACTCCACCAACACTGCAAAGGAGCAAAGCTTTTTCATAGGTTAGAGATATAATGTTCACCTCATTCAGAGGGATCCAAACCAAATACCAATGACTTCTGGGGGTAAGGCTATTAAGCATAATAGATAGATTATCTACTAGTTTACTAAATGTGAAGGAAGAAACATTTGTCATAGTTTTGCTAGAAAATGAGACTTTATCAAAGGGAGAGAGGGTGAAAGGTCACCAGTTCTATTGGTGCGATTATTATCTTTACATAGCTGGAGTGGCAAAAGAAATGATCCCAAACAGAGTAAAACAAAACAGACCGCACCGAAGCACTTCAAGATGAGCCCCAAGAAGCCATCATACCAGACCCATTGGTTTCATCTTAATTTATCATCTTGGCCCTTGTTGACAAGAGTTTGATTGGGTTATCCATCTATTTAAGCTGCAGCAAGTTTTATCACAGCAAACCACATGATAGACGTTGAAGATGGTTATTTCTTGGAAATTAATTATTTAATAACAATAATATTATTGTTTTTGAGCACCAGCAACATCCCTGAAACTTTGCATTCTATTTATCTCCATTAACAATCCACAAAGTAAGCATTACTATTTTCACTTTACAAATGAAGCAACTTGGGTTTCATCAAATTAGACCATTATAGCTGGCTTTAGGGATATTTCTGTTTTTAGTGTTAATATCGCTATCAGTGGAGGCTGCTTATAGAAACACCTTTCTTGGTTCCTCAATACATGCATACATAAGAAACTTAATAATCAATGCCTATTTGTTATTTCTGTCAACATCTTTGCCCATATCTCTCTATGGCTTCTTACCTTGTAAAGGTAGATCTCAAGAAACTCTTCTGTGGAAGTTAGGTTTCTTTAATGCTACCTTTACTACCCTTGTCAGAGGTCACAAATGCCTCAAAAAAGCTGGAGTTACTCATGTTAGATAAAGCAATTTCTCCAGCCTTACTTTTCTCTTCTGTTCTAAGGATGCCACTCTCACCCGGTTACCTCACAGATGCCACTGGCACCTAGATTAAGCCCTGGCATTCAACAAGAGCCTTGGATTGTCTGTCTGGGTTTTGTTTTAGCTTCCTCCAGAAACATAGTCTCTTGGTGTTTCCCATTTATTTCAATAAGAAAATAAGGCTCTTTCACATACTATTTTCAGAGCCAGGAGCAAGCCCGGGACTTCCAGTTCCCATGACAGTTTTCATTACAGGGACATACCTTGTATTTCTTTTTTTTTTTTGAGACAGAGTCTTGCTCTGTCGCCCAGGCTGGAGTGCAGTGGTGCAATCTCGGCTCACTGCAGATACCTCGTATTTTAATGAAAATAGATATGATTTAATACACATGAATATTGTCAAATTAACTGAAGGAATGTTGCAAAATAATTGAATTATTTTAAAAAATCATTGCAGCTCACATTTATTAGTTTTCTATATATACTAAGCCTTCACACATATAACTATGTGTAATTTTTTGTTGTTGTTGTTGAGACAGAGTCTCACACTGTCGCCCGGGCTGGAGCGCAATGGCACGATCTCAGCTCACTGCAACCTCTGCCTCCCAGGTTCATGCAATTCTCCTGATTCAGCCTCCCAAGTAGCTGGGATTACAGGTGTACACCACCACACTTGACTAGTTTTTATACTTATAATAGAGACAGGGTTTCACTATGTTGGCCAGACTGATCTTGAACTCTTGACCTCATGATCTGCCTGCCTCTGCCTCCCAACGTGCTGGGATTACAGATGTGAGTCACCACGCACAGATGAGAAATTTATCTCTCATAGTTATGGAGGCTAAGAATTTAGAGATCAAGGCACTTACAGGTTCACAAATGGTGGAAGAAATCAACAAGCCTTTTAGGGCCTCTTTTATAAAGGTACTACTCTCATTCATGAGAGCTTTCCTTTCCTGACCTAACCACCTCCCCAAAAGCCCCATCTCCTAATTCCATCACGTTGTAGGTCAGAATTTCTTTCAACATATAAATTTTGGGATAACACAAACACCCAGACAAGAGCATGATTATTTTCATTTAACAAGAGAGACAACTGAGGCACAGAGAGCTTATGACATTCATCCAGGACCATACAGAGGAAAGTAATACACCAAACTCTACCTCCAAACCTGCATTCTTATGTAACCTATAGTGGGAGGATGTTACAAAGTATATGGACATTGAAGCCAGAGCCTTGATTCAGATCCATTCCCTACCATTTCCCATGTGCCAATCTTTCTACCCTAAGCAAGTTACTCAACATCTTTGCACAGGGATTATGAATGTGAGCTCTCAGCCCACCTACCTGAGCTGGAATTTCTGTTCCACCACTTCTAGCTATGAAGCCTTGGACAATCCAGTAACCATCTGTGCCTTGGTTTCCTTATCTATGAAGCAAGGATAATAATAGTATCTATTCCCACAGACAATTAAATGTCCTGAGGCAAGTAAAGTGCTTTTTACAGTGCCTGGCCCACAAGAAACAGTTAACAAGTGTTAGCTAATCCTGTCATTAGAATCGTTATAATTGAGAATCAACTTCCTGATCTGTTAAACTAGGATAATTAATCATCTTCATCGGAGTGTGGTGGGAATAAATCAAGAAATGCAATCAAAATCTTTAAACAACACACACTATTATTCTTTGGCTTTGGAGAAGTATACATGTGAAAATGTACTGAACCTCAGAAGCAACTTTCACAGGCAACTTTCAGAGAGAAATTAGATGTGGACATTCATTGTTCTAGGGCCCAGTAGCTGAATCTGCTCTTCCTTTTCTCTCTGTGGGTCATTTAACAATTTACCTAATCCATGGACTCTTCACACAGGACAAAAAACAAGGACAATTTATGAGATTTGGGAAGACATCAAGAGTGGTAGAATTAGCAGTGACATGGGTCAGGCAGCCCTGACTTTAAATCCTGTGTCCTACACTTATCAATGGGCCAACCTTGGGCAGGTCACCTGTACCCTGTATCTGTAAAATGAGGGTAAAAGCACCAATCTCATGGGCTTGTGTCTCATCTTAAGTAGAACATATGTAAAGCATGAAGGAGAGTCATTGCCATCCTCCTCACTTGACAAAGCTCTCGTGCCCAAAGTCAAATCTATATTTTCCATGAGTAGTTGGAGTCACAGGGCTGAACTTTTCCATTCAGCAAAGAGAAGAAAATACTCATTTGTGATTAAGTATACTTAAATTGTATCTATTATTAATTTCATTGAGTTCTGTACTTAGGTTAAACACTGATTTCACTAGGTAGGGTACAAATTTAAGTATTCAGTGTAAATAAAGTTTAAGTACATCAGTACAGATTTAGTTTAAGTAAACTGATCCAATTTAAGCAGAGTAATGTGCAAGCTAAAATGCACTGATGAGCTCTGCTAGTAGACAGGAATAGCTAAAGATGTGGGTGGTCAGAGAAGAGAGAGCGTTCACTTCATTTTTGAATTATTCCCTGATTGTTTCTTCATGGTCTTCCATCTCCACCTTCACACCCATCACCAGACATCAACAGGCTCTCAAGCTCTTCCAAAAATTTTGAAGAAAAATATGTAATAAAGAACTCATGGTCCAGGCAAGTCCTGAATATCCTTGTTAATTTTCTGTCTCGTTCATCTGTCTAATATTGACAGTGGAGTGTTAACGTCTCCCACTATTATTGTGTGGGAGTCTAAGTCTCTTTGTAGGTCTCTAAGAACTTGCTTTATGAATCTGGGTGCTCCTATATTGGGTGCATATATATTTAGGATAGTTAGCTCTTCTTGTTGCATTGATCCCTTTACCATTATGTAATGTCTTTTTTATCCTTGTTGGTTTAAAGTCTGTTTTATCAGAGACTAGGATTGCAACTTCTGCTTCTTTTGCTTTCCATTTGCTTGGTAAATATTCCTCTATCCCTTTATTTTGAGCCTACGTGTGTCTTTGCATGTGAGATGAGTCTCCTGAATACAACACACTGATGCACTGATCATTAGAGAAATGCAAATCAAAACCACAATGAGATACCATCTCACGCCAGTTAGAATGGCGATCATTGAAAAGTCAGGAAACAACAAATGCTGGAGAGGATGTGGACAAATAGGAACGCTTTTACACTATTGGTGGGAGTGTAAATTAGTTCAACCATTGTGGAACACAGTGTGGAGATTCCTCAAGGATCTAGAACCAGAAATACCATTTGACCCAGCAATCCCATTACTGGGTGTATACCCAGAGGATTATAAATCATTCTACTATAAAGACACATGCACACGTATGCTTATTGCAGCACTGTTCACAATAGCAAAGACTTGAAACCAACCCAAATGTCCATCAATGATAGACTGGATAAAGAAAATGTGGCACATATACACCATGGAACACTATGCAGCCATAAAAAAGGATGAGTTCCTGTCCTTTTCAGGGACATGGATGAAACTGGAAACCACAATTCTCAGCAAACTAATACAGGAACAGAGAACCAAACACTGCATGTTCTCACTCATAAGTGGGAGGTGAACAATGAGAACACATGGACACAGGGAGGGGAACATCACACACCGGGTCCTGTCGGCGGGTGGGTGGTGGGTAGGGGAGGGATAGCATTAGGAGAAATACCTAATGTAGATGATGAGTTGATGAGTGCAGCAAACCACCATGGCACGTGTATACCTATGTAACAAACCTGAACGTTCTGCCCATGTACCCCAGAACTTAAAGTATAATAAAATAATTAAATAAACAACCCCCCCCCAAAAAAAGAACTCATGCATGTCATTCATTCTAAGAATATTTAAGGAGTACCTGCTCTATTCCAGGCTGCTCTGTATCGGCTGCTCTGTATTAGCTGCTCATGACATAGGCCCAGCCCCCACAAGGCGCTCACAGTGATTGAATAAATGAGCAATTTTTCTTGGACTTAAAAAGTAAGAAAAGATTCCTAAGACATGGATCCTTCCCTCAAGGAATTGTTTTGAGTCTAATAGAGGAAGAAAGAGCTTAGGCACAAATAAAGGCAATTATAAAAGTGCCTGAAGTTTGGAGGAAAATGGTGGATTCAGGAAGGCGTTGGTGTGGCGGTGGAGAGCACCACATCACAGGCAGGAAGAACAAGCAGAATAAAGGTATAAAAGAGCAGAAAGCTCTCAGTATACAAAAGACACATGGAGTAGAGCTTCCTGAAGCAGCTTCCCAGCTTCAGAAAACAGACACCAGGACACTCGACTTCTACTTTTGCTCGTTTCCCTGTGATTTTTCCATGTAAAAAGTCTATTTTTGGCTGGGCATGATGGTTCATGCCTGTAATCCCAGCACTTTGAGAGGCTGAGGTGGGCAGATCACCAGAGGTCAGGAGTTTGAGATCAGCCTGGCTAACATGGTTAAACCCTGTATCTACTAAAATGACAAAAATTAGCCAGGCATGGTTAGGGTGTGGGGTCTGTAATCCCAGCTACTCCAGAAGCTGAGGCAGAAGAATCACTTGAATCTGGGAGGCGGAATTTGCAATGAGGCAAGATCACGCCACTGCACTTTAGCCTGGGGCACAGAACGAGACTCCATTTCAAAAACAAAAATAAAATAAAAGTCTGTTTTGTACACCACTTTAAAGAGAGCATAGGGTCTGGGCATAGTGGATCACGCCTGTAATCTCAGCACTTTGGGAGGCCGAGGAGGGTGGATAGCTTGAGCCCAGGAGTTTGAGGCCAGCCTGAGCAACATGGCAAAACCCCATCTCTATAAAAAAATACAAAAATTAGCTGGGTGTAATGGCACACAGCTGTAATCCCAGCTACTTGGGAGGCTGAGGCGGGAGGATCACCTAAGCTCATGAAGGTAGAAACTACAATGAGCAATGATTGTGCTACTGCACTCAAACCTGGGTGACAGAGTGAGATCCTGTCTCAGGGGGAAAAAAAAATAAGAGGGTATAGGAAGCTGTAAAAGACACC
The DNA here is from genome assembly GCF_028885655.2 of Pongo abelii. Lineage (NCBI taxonomy): Eukaryota > Metazoa > Chordata > Mammalia > Primates > Hominidae > Pongo > Pongo abelii. The sequence continues at coordinate 11,804,587 of NC_071988.2, forward strand.
AACACCCTGGAATATCACGGAGAAGCTTCTTGCCTGCCCTTGGCAGCCCAGATATCCCACCCCATGTAACTGCACCATGTCAACTCAACAATTAGCACCTCCCTTTCCTTATCCATAACATGAGCACATAGAACAATATTCCAGACCCTTCTAGCTCTAATATTAGTGGTTCTATAAGTTCTCCAATAGAAGCTGGCCAGAGAGAGATGTCTTTCTTTGTGGCTTTTCCCCTTTCTCCTTAGATTCTCACATGCCCTGGTCTCTGGACAGCTGATCATACATATTATTTTGCCCTGCAACACAAAGTAATGAATTTTGTTTCCAAATTTTATGTGATAACTAGGAATTCTTGTGTAGAGAAAAATGCATGTGTCAATGGAAAACGATGCATTGCCTACATAGCTTACTCTCCAAATTATCTGATTCTAGCCTTTCCTTGTCTTTAAGCTCTTTTACAACTCTGTAAATTGTAGGTAACTTATAGCAATGTGAATTAAATCTTATCTATAAACATGCAAATTCAACCCTATCTTTAGAGGTTGTCTTTGTCTATTCTTGCTGCTATAACAAAATATTATAAACCAGGGAGTTTATAAACAGCAGAACTTTATTTCTGACAGTTCTGGAGACTGGGAAGTCCAAGACCATGGCACTGCCAGGTTTAGAGTCTGATGAGGGATCATTTCCTGGTTCATAGATGACTGTGTCTTCACATGGTGGGAAGGGCAAATGATCTCCCATGTGCCTATTTTATAAAGGCACTAATCCCACTAATGAGGGCTTCATCCTTGTGACCTAAGTACCTCCTAAAGGCCACACCTCCTAATATCATTACCTTGGGGACTAGGATTTCAACACATAAATTTTGAGGGAATACAAACATTCAGACCATAGCCAGAGGTCTAATGAATTTCCCTCACCCATTTGTGAAAAAAAGTTTTACCTCCATTTGCACGTTCATTCCAATATTGCTAATCTACAAATGTCCCTGTTCTTCAGATTCTTTTCTATATTTAGGACAAGCTCTTAGGTAAATCTCTAGCCCTGTGATCCTCAGAGTTAGAGATTTTCTTATCTTATCATAAAAGTGGAAGCTCACGTAAAGGTGGTAAAAGCAGGTCTTGGTGGTTTGTAAAAGCCCTTTCAGCTGTTGCAACTGATGCTTAACTCACCACGGGAGGTTCAGAAAGTGCTTTCTAACTAAAATTAAATGAACTCCAATATTTCTTCTTTTTTTATTTTGTAAAAATAGGTGTATTCGTTTTCTAGGGCTGTCATTATAAAGCACCACTAACAGGGTGGCTTAAGCGACGCGAATATATTTCTTCACTGTTCTTAAGTCTAGAAGTCTAAGATCAAGGCGACAGAGGGTTGGTTCCTTCTGAGGGCCATGAAGGAAGCACTGGTTCTACGCCTTTCCCTGAGGCCTGTGGGTGACCATCATCTTCTCCCTGTGTCTTCACATGGCTTTCCCTCTATGTTTGATTCTTTGTTCAAAGTTTGACTTCTTATAAGGACACCAGTCCTACTCTGTCAGGACCAGCCCAAATTACCCAGATTTAATTTAATTATTTCCTTAAAAACCCTATCTTTAAACACAGTCTTATTCTGAGGTACTAGGGGTTAGAACTTCAGCATATGAACTTTGGAAGACACAGTGCAGCCCAGTAGAACTAAACAAAAATGACTAGGTAACTTTTACATGGTCTTTGAGACTATACAAACCACGGGATAGGAAAATATAGATTCACTTTACCAAATTGTCTGAGAGGAGAGGCACATGGGCTGGCATGCTGTGATGATTCATGGTCCAACACTCCTTAAACTGTAAAAAGGCCCTGACTGCATTCTCCTATCCTACATAATGTGCCAGTTTTACTATGCCATAATGAGTTCCCTGAATGTAACAGCTCCCTGACAAGAATTGTCAGATTTAGCAAATCAAAATACAGGCCACCCAGTTACATTTGGATTTCAGATAAACAACATTTTTATAAAGATAAATATGCCTCCTGTAATATTTGAGACACGCTTTATGCTAAAATGTTGTTTGTTGTTAATGTGAAATTCAAATGTAATTGGGTACTCTCTGCTTTATCTGTCAATCCTACTCCAATCCCTCATGGATATACACATGCTATGTTTAAAATTCTCACTTGTCACCTCTCTGCACTTTATAGAGATAAATCCCTATCACCCCTAGACACTGAATGTTTGTATCCTTCTTAATTCATATGTCAAAGTGTTAACTCCCAATGCAGCTGTGTTTGGAGGCAAGTTCCTCTAGGGAAGTAAGTAAGGTCAAATGAGTCCATAAGAGGAGGACCTGAGGCCCGGCGTGGTGGCTCACGCCTGTAATCCCACCACTTTGGGAGGCCGAGGCGGGTGGATCACAAGGTCAGAAGATCGAGACCATCCTGGCTAACACAGTGAAACCCCGACTCTACTAAAAATACAAAAAAATTAGCTGGGCATGGTGGCGGGCGTCTGTAGTCCCAGCTACTCGGGAGGCTGAGGCAGGAGAATGGTGTGAACCCGGGAGGCGGAGCTTGCAGTGAGCCGAGATCGCGCCACTGCACTCCAGCCTGGGTGACAGAGAGAGACTCCGTCTCAAAAAAAAAAAAAAAAAAAAAGAGGAGGACCCTAATACAGTAAGATTACTGTCTTTATAAGAAGAGATACCAGAGGGAATGTTCTCTCTCCCTCCCCACCAAGGAACACATGCACAAAGAAAAGGTCATATGAGCACACAGTGAGGCGGCAGCTGCCTACAAGCCAAGAGAAGAGGCCTCAGGAAGTAATCTAGCTTGCCGCCACCTTGATCTTGAACTTCCCAGCCTCTAAACTGAGAGAAATACATTTCTGTTGTGCAAGCCACTCTATCTATGGTATTCTCTTACAGCTGCTGGACCAGTCTAACACATCCCTTAAAGCAGCACACCAGGGACTAGTACACAGAGTACAATATACAGTCAGGTGTTCATTATTTATTGAATGAATGACAAGTCTAGTCATTTTGGATCCTGCGAAGTGAAACAGGTACCCACCTTCTGTTCTATGAATGAATATGTCTTAACCTGTCTCTGCTGGAATCTGTCTTAGCACATCATCCCATATTGTCAATGCCTGCTCATCTGTCTGCCTACTACCAGGGGCCTTGGAAAGCAGGGACTGTATATCATTTATTCATTGTCATGCATCTAACATTAAGCAAATTCCCTCCTATGCTGTTTGCAATTTCCAATGAAACACACTCAAGAAAAAAAAAATGGACTTGTAATGAAATGTGATATTAATCAAAGCTCTTGGGACTTGGAACTTTGATAGTTCTCCTTCAAGTTCCCCAATTCAAATCTTCTCTCACCACCCAGTTTGGAGACAATCCACCTATCTGAGCACACATGTCCGGGCACTGCTGGGATGAGATCAAATATTTCCTGTCAGAGCTGGGTCTCAACAGCCCTTGGAGGGCTCTCAGTGACCCCTAGAGCCGGTGTGAAAGTGGACCAGCAGCCAGATGGCTTCACATTTCCACATTCCTTCAGCTTGTTTTCTTACTGTGGCAGATACCCAAGAGCATCCCAAATCCTCAAGAGAGATGGGATTTCAAGAAAATTTGTTTCTTTTGCAAAGCAAGAGATGTGAACACTTGAGCCTGATGAAGAAAAATATGATTTAAAACACTGACTACAGGTTTTCAAGCTATCAGCAACAATATAAGAAAACTACACACACAGAGAGTGTTTTCTCCCCCCAACATTCAATTCCACCTGGGGGCAAACATGCCACACATATCCACTGCCGAGGATTAAAACAGGTCAGGGATCACAGAGTTGTGGCCACATAAACAGATTATCCTGTTTCCTGAGACATCCTTTATGCTGCAGCTGCCTCCTTGGAGGAAGATCGTGAATCACATTGTTCTTCTCTCTTCCATTTGATCCGACACCATGTAAACAAGCAATGTTGAATGAGAAAGAAAACATTTCAGGCAAATGTTGGAATTGCTTACCTTGTATAAGCAATCTGCTTACTCAGTAACAAGGTCTTACATTAGAAAGGGGCAGTTTTGGCCGTGAATATGTTTGGGTAAATGAATGAGAAACAATTATTTAACACCAATTATGTGACAAGTATTGTGGTTTACTCTTCCCACATGTGATCTCATTTCATCCAAACAGCCACCCTGAGGGGAAGTGATAATAAATGGTACTGCTTTTCACAAATTATAAATGAGAAAACATATATGAAACCATTTAGTAACGGGCAAAGTCAGCATTTAAACCCATGTCTCTCTAAATAGGTAATTTGTTTAACAACTCAGTAAACACTTATTTGTAATTAAAAATGCAAATAATAACTATTGAATAAAAGAATGAGTGAGTCATTTCATTTGATCTTATTTTATTTATTTTTAAACTAATGAAGCTGAGAAACAAAGACGTTGAAGAATTTGCCTACTTTTACAAGTCTTATAAGTGTTGGAATTTTGACCTTTTCTCTCTCACAAGGCAATTGAAAATTTCAGAAAATATTATGATGATGGGATGTCAATAAAAAATTACAATGAGCCATCATTTGGGGTAAATTAATCTTAAACAAACAAACAAAATTTTTCTTGACAAATTTATAAATGACTGTCCTAAGAAGTCAGAGACGACTTCGAGGTTATCAGGCAGTTCGTTGACAAATAGGTAGAAAGTAGAGACCAAAGAGCTGAAAAAGACACTGCCAAACAAATAGCCACCAAAATGAGTGAAACATTTGGCTCAGATTACATAGTGGTGATAAAGCTGAGAAAATTGTAATAAAATGGCCTACCTTAAAGATTTGTAAAATCTTTCTTCAATGTGCTTCATGTAAAAGTTCTCAAGGTGGGAAGATAGGTCAGATGCAAAGGTCCTGAGCTCCAGGGTAGGTCTGCATGTGTTTATATCTCAACTCTACCAAATACTAGGTGTGAACCTTAAGAAATTCCCTCATATCACTGGGCTCCACAGAATGGGAATACTAATTATACCTACTTCATTTACTGTTATGAGGATTTAATGAGACAATCCATTCAAAGCATATAGAAAATGTCTGATGTATTTAAATAGAGAGCATGCAATAACTAAACGAAAACATACCTTATTAAAATTGTTTATTTTACATCATAATATAAAATGGTCTTATTTCATTTTAAGACAATAAAATTGTGGGTAGACATCTTCTGATGTTAAAATTATGATTCTATCACCATATCTTTTTTGAAAATCTGTTTTCCCTATTAATGATCTAAGAATTACTTTGCCTAGAACACCATCACTAACCAAAGCAATCAGGAAACTGAGAAATATCCAATCAAGTAGACAACAGTTGTGGTGTTCCAAATCCACACTATGATATTTATAGAGGGAGATGTGCTGACACTACAAGCGATGAAGTAATGGTGTATTGTAGGGGAAAGCACTGAATTAAGAATCGCTGTTGAATTGGTCAATTCTTTGCTTAAGTCACATTGCCTTTCTGAGTCTTAGATTTCTTAGATATTTGAAACAGGGGCTTGGGCAAAATTATGTCTATGGTTCCTTCCATCTCTCAAATGGAAGTTATTACCATTTTAGTGTTGCCTTGGTAATACCATACAAGTATTAGTATCAATTATTATTATAAATAATTTGAGATCTTCTCCTTCCTGAATCACTGCTACAGTCATTAAACCCAATTACCTCATTATCTAAATTCACATGAATTATAACCCTAAAAGGGATGTATGTGTAAAAGTGGCTTTAAAGAAACCAATGTGTCACCTCATGCATTTATAAAATAATCAAAAGTGCTGAGGCCATATGGTAAAAGGTCCAAGGTTCGCTAACTCCTTTCCCCAGTCTCTCCTTTTGACTTCCATTTCTATCCCACATCTTGGGGTATTTATTTATCTTAAGTTTAGATGAGGCCCTGCAGTCCCTGAAGGAGACATGGAAAGATTCAGTTCTGAAGAGGGACTTGGGAGAAAACCATATTTCATGCCCATTGGCATTTGGGAGGCTGTCGAACTGTCTGTTGGGAAGTTTCTTGCAGAGTATAAACAGAGAGTTTGAGGGTGGCCAAGCATTTGACTTCCCATCTGATTTGGGTGCGTTGTTGAAGCTCTCAGCACCTCCAGCTCACCATCTGCAGGATAGATCATCAGAATGTAACAGACCATTTATTCTGATGACCTTGTTTTACTGATGTAGAAATTGAGGCCCTGAAAGTAAAGCAATGTTCCCAAGGTCACAGCATGAGTTAGAATTTCCAATCAGAGACCACATTCTCAGCCATTCCTTTCCCTCTTTTAAGTCAAGCATGAGTTGGTGACAAGAAAGAATTCTGATAATTGTGGGTAACAGTGCACAATTCAATTACTTTGTGGAGTTTTAGCCACACAATGAATTTAGTTTGCTGCAGTGGCAAGATTATGGGCATAGGTTTCAAGCAGACCTTAGCTGAATCCTTATTTTTTATTCAATAGCTGTGTATTTCTTTAGCCTATGGGCTACCTTCTGTTTCCTTCTTTGTAAAACAAGGATAGTAATATCTGCTTCCTGGAATTTTTACTACATTAAAATGTAATTTGATAGCATATCCTAAGGAGTAGAGCATAGTGCTAGACACATAGTGAGGACTCTAAAAAATCTTTGTCTCCTCCTCCAACCTCTTTGAGGCTGTGATAATCACATTTAGAGTTCAATAGTTATGCATTTTTCAAAGAACACCTGGAGATAATTCACACAATTCTGCCTTTTAGATATTTATTTTAGTCACACTGTAGAAAAATTGCCACTAAAACTGCTTTACCAAGGAATGAAAAGGGAATCCTGAAAATAATAGTAAGAGAACACGGGCACACAATCACAAATACACATCATAGATACATATTTACTTCAATCTTCCTCTCCCAACATCCACTCCAAAGAAAACCACTAAAAGAACAGGTAAATTATTTTTATTTTTAAAGGCATAAATCTATAAGGACAAAGTGGAGAGAATGGAGCAACAATTTTGAAAGCTGGAAAGCAGATGCCTGATCCGTAGTAACTAACTTAGCAGGCACACAGAAACAGATCCTTTTGCTGGCAGTGAGGAAAGCTGAGAAACAAGTTGATTTACGCCATCGAACCCATTAAAGGCTCAGAAATTTGTTGTGTCATGTACTTCTGAGTATGGGAGAGAAGGTGGGGCAACACGCAAGAGATGCAGTTGAAATATTGTCAAAGGCAATCAGATCCCTAGATAGCTCCTCTTGTTCATATAGCATTCCCCTCACCTAGGCAGAAGGAGGGCTTATTCCTTAGGAAAGGTGAAACAAAGGGTCCGTCAACAGATGAATGACAGGCGTAGTTAGACATGAGAATGGGAGTGTCATCGTGAAAACATGGCAAACCAGTGAAAGTTTGCACACTGTTGAGATGTTGAGACCTGCTTGCCATTTCTCCACGTGGAGCTTTCGGAGTGCTGGCAGCCAGATATGTCCTGGAGATTGAAAGAATCTTCTCTAGAGCACCGAGTTAGTCTAAGGGAAAACACCTGGCTTCACGGATTCAGCAGTGTAAACCCCTAGCTAAGTCTCTCTATTTTGAAAAATCGAAAGGACAGACCCCTTTGACACACATGAAACTTCTCACCAAATATCAGAGCCCATCCTTAGAAACTGGTAATCACCCAAAGTCATTTGATATTGAAAAAGAATATCTAATGTAAAAGTCAAAAACTAAATAGTAGGAGGAGGTAGGAAAAGGAGGAGGGGGAGGAGAAAGACAAAACACACAGACCCAGAGGGGAGAGAATTTACAAAGTACTCTCATTAGTATCTTTCAGATGATAAGAGAATATATTTAATCTACAAATAAGAACAGGAAGCTATGAAATAGGAACTCTCAAAGAGGATTAAAAAGAAATCCTAGAATTATGAGAAATACAAAAAAAATCTAGAAATATGGAAGAAAAAGATAAAGAAAAGTCTAACAGAGGCTTTTGAAGATAAAATTCAGGAAACATTATATAAAAAGTTGAACATAGTGACAGAAATGAAAAATGAATTAAAGACAAGAGAAAAAAACATTATGACACATCCAAGAGGTTCAACTCCAAATATTTTGAATTCCAGTCAGGGAGAGTAGAAAATTGAGTGATAAAGATTTCATATAAAAAAAAAATTCAACACAGTTGCCCCAAATCTGAAGTACATGAATTTCTGTTTCAAAGGGTTTAGCACGCTGCATGGGAGCAAACTAATACCAAGACATGAAGAACTTTCGGAATATTGAAGAGAAAATAAGATATTTACATAAAAGATATATAATGAGAATCAAATAATATTGCACTTCTCACCGTCAACACATAAAGCTAGAAGGAAATGGGAAAATGCATTAAAAATTTCTAGGGAAACTGATGTGTCCCCTCAGCACAGACAATCTCTCAATTTCATATAAAAATACAATAAAGACTGGGCCTGATCCCAGCACTTTGGGAGGCCAAAGTGGGAGGATCGCTTGGGCCAAGGAGTTTGAGACTAGCCTCAAAACATAGTGAGACCCTATGTCTATGAAAAAAACAAAAAATTAAATAAACAAGGCATGGTGGTGTGCACCTGTGGTCCCAGCTACTCAGGAAGCTGAGGCAGGAGGATTCTTGAGCCCAGGAGAACAAGGCTGCAGTGAGCCACGTGCCAATGCACTACAGCCTGGACAACAGGGCAAGACCTTGTCTCAAATAAAAAAAAAAAAGCCACAATAAAGGTATTTTCAGAGAGAAAAGGTCTTACATTTTCCGATTATTTCTCAGCAATCACCTGGCAGACTTGATTTTCTTTTACTCTAAATAAGGAAATAAACCAGGAAATATGATCCAAAATCCAAATAGGAGGTCCAACAAAAGAGAGAGGCAAAATTGATTTCCACAGTGAAGGGAAATAATGGGGTTGCCTGTGCAGTTCCAGAGAGCCACGAGGCCAGGCAGACGCAGGCAAGAAGAAATTTCCTTAAGAAGATGACATTTTAAATTATCTAAGGTATTTGTCTAAAGTATTTTTGTATATTCAAAGGAGAATTACACAACTGGAAGAGAATTCAAAGTTGAATTAATCATTAAGCACATAGAAAATAAGCCAAATTGTTGACTTCATTGGTTATTTCCTATGCAGGAAAGTAAATATAATCACATTATATGGATCACATAAAATAGCATTTATACATTAATAATAAGGGCATAATCGGTATTTACCTAATCAAAATTGCTAGATAAATATATGGGGAAGATAAAGCAATAGAATTTATTAGAGAGAATGAGAAGTAAAGGGGAAAATGGTGGTAGTGGGGGGGGGGGTGGGTGAAAGAGAACAAAATCCCATCTTCTATTTTGGGAATAACGCCTAAAACAAAATCTAGAAGTATAGTCATGTCATTTGAAAATACAGGGCAAATATCACAGAATTAGCTTGAAAAAGTTACAAGCAGCCGACGCTAGGAAGAAGGTGGAGCAGACCTGCTGTTCTTAACAAGTCTTGCATTGGATCCTTTTTAACCATATGCATGTTTACTTTTGATAAAAATAAAAAGTAAATTAACTACTGTTTTCCAGGCTTCCTCTTTAAGATATCTGTCCAATCTCCAAACTGTTAACTGGGATACTAGTTATCATTTTTGAATTGCCTCATTTTTTTTTCTACTGGAAACATGAACAATGATATCCATGCAATCAACTAAGTTTGACGCACTATTTCTGTTTCTTCTCGTGTACCTTAAATGTAAATTATCAATAGTACAATTAAGAAGTGCTTGTTAATGTATCACTCAGAATCTTACCTTACACTTATCTACCTGTTGCCCCACACTAAAAGCATTTTTTTGAACAGAATCACTCCTGAAAGGTAAGTTATTGCTTTCAAATAACCACTAGAGGGAAATGTTGCTCTTTTTACTAAGTAGTCACAGTCTGCTAGGGAACAGTTTCCTCAAGCAATGAGTAGGAATTATAAAGCCATGGCCTGCGTCATTTTTCCCTTCCTGGAGTGTAGAATCCTGAAGCTTGAGGGGAGCTTGCAACCCATCTAGGTCAAGCTCCTCTGACCTCTCCCTTTCGGCACTAAAAGAAACCAAGACCCAGAGAGGAAGAGCTTTTTTACGTCATAGGATAAAGGAAGCAGAAAAACCAAGTGCTAAAGACAAAATTTCCTTATTTACCTAAGCTGGGCAAATCTGGAATGAAACAAGAGAGTAACTCAGAAGAGTTGGTTTTTAGTTCAAGATCATTAAGCAGGGATTCGATAGTAAGAATTAGCACTGGTTGAATGTTTGCTGTGTGCTGAGTATACGTGTTACCATGTGCTGGGACGACTTTAGATGTCTCCATTCTTTATTCTTATCCTGATCAGAGTTGTGTATGGTAGAAAAAATTATTATCTATCCCCTTTCTACAGATGAGAAAACTAAGCCACAGAGAGTTTAAGTCACCTGCCCAGAATCAGACAGGAAGTGATTGCAGACCAGGGATTTAAAACTAAACAACGTAGCTCTGGAGTTCATGACTGATCATTCCGCTTACTGCCTGTCAGTGGAAGACCTGGAATTTATCTGTGAATGTGGAAAAAGCTATCATTCCTTCCTGGGGAAGTGGCCTCACCTCACCCTTTGGTCAGATGAGATGATGTGTCCCATTGACCACAGAGATCCTTCAGGATTTATCAGGGTGGTAGACAGAGCTTTTTAAAGGACTGATTTCTTTCTATCTCAATGTCTCCCATGATGCCTGGCTCAGAGGACTGGCTCATGAAATGTTAGATGAGTGAATAAATATGATCCTAATGACTTCACAAACCAATCAGTTGTATAGAAAACATACTGTGTCACATCTTGTCATTCATAAAATTTAGGAAAATGCCACAAAACTATCTTTGTCCACTTGTTCTCACTTAACATTGTAGAGTTTATCCAATCAAATGCCTAATTCTACCTGATTTCCCCCCAAAATTGATAATGCATTTTGTTCAGTCCATAAAGCATAGTCTGTCACTGTGTACATATGCAGGCTCCTAGGCCCACTGCATTGTGTTATTTCATGAGCTGATGTAGCTGATGTGTCACTGCCTTATAAAACATCTGGGGTCTTTATCACTTATTGCTGTGGGCCCAGCCAAGTCTTCATCTTCTCAGTTGATGGAACTTTGAGCTTGTTTAACTCACTATTCCTCACAGCACTGAGGCTTAGGGAGGGGAAGGGCTCCTGTTTAAAAATAATAACCATGTACAAAGAGCAGGATTTAATAACGGAGGTTACAGCTAGGGAAATGTCCTTTGCACAGAAGGAAAACACACTTCATGAAAAATACCTACAGATTTTCGATCTTCCTACTGGAAGGTTTGAAGTCATTTAGTGCAATTCTAGAAATGTAAGGGGTTAAAATGCCCATGTCTTGCCCCCACACCAATTCATCCTTTACATATATTTAGAGACATGGTCTCACTTTGTGCCCAGGCAGAAGTGCAGTGTAGTTATCACAGCTCACTGCAACCTGAAACTCCTGGACTCAATCAATCCTTCCACCTCAGTCTCCCTACTAGGTAGGATTACAGGCACAAGCCACTGCACTGAACACATTGACTTTATTTTGGTGAATGTTAACATATGTATAAATTCTTGTAATCACCACCACAATCAAGATACAGGACTGCTTCATCACACTCAAAAAAACTGGTATTTCTTAACACCCAAACCTCTCTCCTCTCTTATACCTGGTGAACACTGATTTGTTCTTCATCATTACAGTTTTGACCTGAGACTGCTATATAAATGTAACACAGAATTTATAAACTTTGAGACTGTCTTCTCTCACTCAGCATAATGCTTTGGGGATTCTTCCCAGTTGTTTGGTGCGTCTATAATAGTCTATTCGTTTTTACTGCTGAAAAATATTTTATTGTATGTGTATTAGTCTGTTCTTATGCTGCTAATAAAGACATACTGAGATTGGGTAATTTATAAAGGAAAGAGGTTTAATTGACTCACAGTTCAGCATGGCTAGAGAGGCCTCAGGAAATTTACAATCATGGCGGAAGGGAAAGCAAACATGTCCTTCCCATCATGGCAGGAATGCTCAACAGAAGGGGGGAAGTGCCCAACAGAAGGGGGGAAGGCCCCTTATAAAACCATCAGATCTCATGAAAACTCACTCACTATCAAGAGAACAGCATGAGGATAACCACCCCCATGATTCAATCACCTCCCACTCAGTCCCTCCCAGGACATGTGGGGATCATGGGAACTACAATTCAAGATGAGATTTGGATGGGACACAGCCAAACCACACCACAAGTACCACAATTTGTTTATCCATTCACCTGCTGAGAGATACTTCAGTTGTTTTCAGTTTAAGGCAATTACAAATAGAACTGCAATAAACATTCATATGCAGGCTTTCTGTATGAACATAAATTTTCATGACTGTAAGATAAATACCTACATGGACAACTCTTGGGTCATCAGATAAGTGTATGTTTTACTATACGATAAACTGCCAAAATATTTTCCAGAGGAGCTACATCCTTTTGCATCCCCACCAGCATTGTATGAGAGTTCCAGTTGCTCCACATGCTCGTCACAGTAATTCATAATTCTCTCTCTTTTTTTGTGTGATTTTAGGCACTCTAATATTTATGAACTGTTACCACATTGCAGTGTTAAATTTCTCTAATGAATTATGATGCTGAGCATCTTTTAATGTGCTTATATTTTATACACCCGCTTTGGTGACGTGTCTATGGAAATATTTTACCCTTTTTCCAAAAAACAAAAAACAAAAATAAAAAACAAAATAGGTTTTGTTTTCTTATTGTTAGTTTTCAATAATTTTAAACTATATTCTGTATGCAAATCTTTTGTCAGACATATGATTTGTAAATATTTTCTCCCAGTCTACAACTCTGCTTTTCATTCTTTTAACAGTACCTTTCAAAGAGCAAAAGTTTTGTTGTGCTTTGCTTTTTTAATTTTGATAAAATCCAATTTCTTACTTTTTAAAAATAATTATGATTTGTGTTTTGGTGATAATATCTAAGACTATCTTGCTTAATGCTAGGTCACAAAGGTTTTCACAAAGGTTTATCATTTAATGTTTTACATTTAAATCTCTGATTGATTTTGAGTTAATATTTATACTAAGTAGGAGACTGAGGTTGAGGTTCATTACATTGTATTTGAATGGTTAATTTTCCCAAAACAATTTCTTGAAAGGATTATCTACTGTCCATCGAACTGCCTTTGCATCTTTGTCAAAAATCAGTTGGCTACATATGAGTGGGTATATTTTTGGATTATCTTCCGTTTGATGGATCTGTGTGTCTATCCCTTCAATGCCACTTTGTCTTAATTAGTGCAGCTTTATAGTAAGTCTTAAAATCAGGTAGCATGAGTATTACAACTTTATTCTACTGTTTTAACCATTTATAACCTTTCTATAATAGTTTTAGAAGCATTAAGTATGATGCTAGCTCTTGGTTTTTTGGAGATGGTTATAGGTTTAAGAAAGTTTCCTTCTACTTTTAGTTGTCTGATAATTTTTGTCATAAATGACGTATTTTGCCAAATGATTTTTCTATATGTATTGATATGATCTCTTTTCTTCTGCAGGTTGTTAACATAATGAATTACACTAATGGATTTACAAATATTGAATCAGCCTTACATTCCCTAAAAAATTCCATCTTGGTCTTCTGTATTATTTTTATTAATATTTATTACTAGATTTGGTTCTTTAGTATTTTGTCAATTTTGTGTCTATTTATATAAGGGATTTGGTTTGTAATTTTTTCTTTTGTTTTATATCTTGTTTTGGTACTATCATTGTCTGGTTTTGGTATTAGAGTAATACTAGCTTCCTAAAATAAGTCAAAAAGTGCTCACTCCTCTATTTCTAGAAGAGATTGTCTGGAATTGGTGTTACTCCTTTATGCAATTGGTAGAATTATTCAGTATATCCACTTGATCAGGAGTTTTCTTTATTGAAAGATTTTAATTTATGAATTCAATATCTTTAATAATTGTGGCACTATTTGAGTTATTTATGATATTTTGAGTAAGTTTTAGCAGTGGTTTCTGAGGAATTGGTAATTTTATCTAAGTTATAAAATTCATGTACATATTATTTATAGTACTTTTTATTACCTTCTTAATATTTATGAGTTCTGAAGGAATATCCCAGTTTTTTTATTTTTTATTTTATTTTTTTTATTGGGGAGTACCTAGTAGGTATATATTTTTATGCAGTACATGAGATATTTTGATACAGGCATGCAATACCTAATAATTACATCAGAGTAAAAGGGTTTCCATCACCTCAAGCATTTATCCTTTATGTTACAATCCAATTACATTCTTTTAGTTATTTTAAAATATACAATTACATTACTATTGACTGTAGTAACCCTGTTGCATTACCAAATGCTAAATGTATTATTCATCAGTAAGTTCTATCCAAACTTTTCTTGTCTTTCTTCTTCCAGCTTTATTTTGATATATCAATTTTGTTGATCTTTAGAAAAGCCAGCTTGTTGTTCAACTTTTTCTACTCTTCTTCTATTTAAAAAATTATTGATTTCTGTCTATTTTTAAATTATTTCCCTCCTTCTATTTGCTTGGGTCCATTTTGCCCTTTTTAGTTTCTTAAGGTAAGAACAGATATATTGATTTGAAGCTTTTCTTCTTTTCTAATATAAATATTTAATGCTATGAATTATTCTTTAAAAACTACCTTAAATGAATTTCACAAATCTTGATATGTTTTATTTTCATTTTGATTCAATTCAAAATATTGTTCTAATTCTCTTGGGACTTCCTCTTTACCCAAAGGAAATAAAATCAGCCCTCATAGAACTATCTGCAAACCCACGTTTATTGCAGCATTATTCACAATAGCCAAGATATGGAAACAATGTAAATATCCATTGATGGATAAACAGATTAAGAAATTATATATATAAATATGTATATGCATATATGTGTGTGTGGATACACACACAGACACACACACACACATAGGAATATTATTCAGCCTTGAAAAAGAAGGCAATTTGGGGCCAGGTGTGGTGGCTCACACTTTGGGAGGATGAGGTGGGTGGATCACGAGGTCAGGAGATTGAGACCATCCTGGCTAACACAGTGAAACCCCATCTCTACTAAAAATACAAACACAAAATTAGCCAGGCGTGGTGGTGGGTGCCTGTAGTCCCAGCTACTTGGGAGGCTGAGGCTGGAGAATGGCATGAACCCGGGAGGTGGAACTTGCAGTGAGCCAAGATTGCACCACTGCACTCCAGCCTCGGGGGCAGAGCAAGACTCCGTCTCAGGAAAAAAAAAAAAAAAAAAAAAAAAATGCAATTTGGCCATTTGCTACCATGTGAATGGACCCGGAAGGCATCGTGCTAAGTGAGATAAAGCAGACACAGAAAGAAAAATACTGCATGATCTCAATTATATCTGGAATCTAAAAAAAGAAAATTGAATACATAGAAACAGAATAAAATGGCAGTTACCAAGGATAGAGGTAGAGAAAGGAAATGAGAAGATGAAGCTTAAAGGATGTAAACTTGCAGATATGTAAGATGAGTAAGTCGAGAGATACAATGTGCAACATGAAGAATATGCAATCATGTGTTGCTTAATAACTGGGATATAGTCTGATAAACATGTTGTTAGACAATTATGTCATTCTGTGAACATCATAGAATATACTTACTCAAACGTAGATGAGCCTACTACACACTTAGGTTATATGATATAGCCTATTATTCCTAGGCTACAAACCTTACAGCATGTTACTGTACTGAATATTGCGGTCAATTTTAACACAATGGTAAGTATTTGTGTATCCAAACATAGAAAAGGTACAGTAAAAAATAGTATTATAATTTTATGGAGCCATAATTATATACATGGTCTGTCATGGACTAAAATGTCATTTTGTAGCACATAACTCTAATTATAATATTGTATCATATACAGGGAATTTGCTTAGACAGTGGACTTTAGACTATTTTAAGACCAAAAATGCATCACTATGCAAGATGATGGATATCTTAATTTGCTTAGCTATAGCAACTACTTCACTATTTATATTAAAACATAATGTTTTACACCTGAGATGCATACAATATTTTTTAAATCTCATAAAATACTTAAAAGCATGCTGTTTAATTTTCTTTTCTTTTTTTTTTTTTTTTTAATTGAAATGGAGTGTCACTCTGTCCCCATGCTGGAGTGCAGTGGCGCCATCTCAGCTCACTGCAACCTCCACCTCCCGGGTTCAAGTGATTCTCCTGCCTCAGCCTCTCACGTAGCTGGGACTATAGGCATGCACCACCATGCCCAGCTAATTTTTGTATTTTTAGTAGAGATGGGGTTTTGCCATGTTGGCCAGGATGGTCTTGATCTCTTGACCTTGTGATCCACCCACCTGGGCCTCCCAAAGTGCTGGGATTACAGGCATGTGCCACTGCGCCCGGCCTATTTAATTTTCAAGTGTTTGAGAGTCTCTTGTAATCTTTGTTATTGACTTTAGTTTAATCTATTAGAATGAAAGAGTAACATTTGTATGATTTCAAGTGATTTTAATTTTTAAATTTGTTTTGTGACCTGGAATACATTCTATCTTGGTGAATGATCTCTGTCCACTTGAAGACAAGGATGTACGTTCTTTGGTTGTTGGTTGATGTGTAAAACGTAAGTGTAAAAACATCCAGCTTTGATGATGTTGTTCAGTTTTTCTATATCCTTGCAGACTCAGTATCCACTAACTCTATCAATTACTGAGAATGGAGGTTGAATTACTGAGAGCAGAGGTAATACATCTAAATATAATGGTGGATTTGTATACTTCTTTCAGTTCTGTCAAATTTTGTTTCATATGTTTTGAAATTCTATTGTCAGTACTTATTTTACACATTGAGGACTTTTATGTCTTCTTGAGAAATTGACCTTATCATTACGTTATGTCTCATTTTATCCCTATTGTTCTTTGCTCTGAAGTCTACTTTGTCTGATATTAATATAGCTAAATGTTAACCATAGCTTTCTTTTTAAAAGAAGAGCTTTGTTCTGAAAACAAAATTCTTTAACAGTTATTTTAGAGGAAGTCTGCTGGCAACAAATTCTCTTAGTTCTTCTTTATCTGAGACAGCTTTATTTCACTGTCATTTCTGCAGGAATTTTTCACTCGATGGAGGTTGACTGTGTTTTTCTTTAGGCCCTTTAAAAATGTTTGTTTACTTCTTTCTGGCTACCATGGTTTCTGATGAGAAATCTACAGTCATTGAAATTGTTGCTCTCCTAAGTAATGCATCATTTTCTCTGTCGTCTTCAATATTTTTTCTTTACTTTCCAGCAACTTGATTATAATGTCTCCAAGTGTGAATTTCTTTGCTTGTTCATTTGTTTTCTGTTTGGAGTTCGTTCAACTTCTTAAATCTGTAAGTTTATGGGTTTTGTCAAATTTGAGAGGCTTTCTTACTATTATTTCTCCAAATATTTTCTCTGCACACTATTTTTCATCTCCTTCTGGGACTTCTTTGACATAAATGTTAGATTTTTATATTTTCCCATTAGTCTCCAAGACTCTGTTCCTTTTTCTCCATCTTTTCTCTCTGTGTTTTTCAAATTAAATAAATTCTAATGACATATTTCAAGTTCACTGACTTTTTCTTCTAGCATATTCATTCTGCTGGTAAGCCCCTTCTATGATACTTTTACTTTGGTTAATGTGTTTTTCTGTTTTTAATTTCCAGTCATTTCTTCTTTATATCTTCTATTTGTTTTTGTTAAGACTTTCTACCTTCCCATTCATTTCAACAATGTTTACCTTAGCCTACTGAAGCATTTTAAAAATAGCCGTTTTGAGTCTGTCAGATAATTCCAACTAGCATTTGTTGATTTTCTGTTTCTCTCAAGATTTTCCTGATTCTTTATATATTGAGTAATGCTTGGATTGTGTTGTAGATATTTTGAGTATTACCTTATGAGATACTAAGTCTTGCTTAAACCATATGGATAATCTTAAGCTTTTAGTTTTAGTAGATCCATGCATGCACAGCTTGGGGTGTGTCCAGAAATTCACAAATAATTTTTAGGTGAATTTTTGGAAGTCCTTCCTCTCTGAAATCTCAAAATCTTCTCATTTCCTAGGATCCCCTTTTTAGCCTACTATTCCAAAAGCTGATCTATTCACCAGAGTCTTCCATACTCCCCTTTGCTGTGCACAGGTCTGGGGTTAAGCTGTGGAGGACAGAAAAGGTAGGGGTGGGGCTATAGAAATAAGAGTTTTCTCCTCCCTCTTCAAAGCACAGCTTCTTTATCCAATAGGAAGGTTCTACTCAGAATTCTAGGTGTTTGTGAGAAGCTACAGGCTGAAATATATGATATTTTGCAAATAAGCATTTACTGTATTCTCTCTGGCCATTAGGAAATTTGTTCTTACTACTCAAGCTGTAACTAGAGTACTTCTCTTAAGTTCTTTCAGGTTCTGGGGTGAGTTGCACCAGGCCACGTGGATACCAAAGTAAAAACGAATGAAAAACTCACTGCTGATTCAGTGATACATTGAATTTTGGCCTTCTTCGCCACCCCTCCTGCTACTAGTTATTTTTTAGAGTACTCAAAGTATCTTCTCCATTCACTCAGTCCAGGTTTTATAGCTGCTTTCCACGGAAAATCCAGGATGGAGTGTTCTTACTTCATCCTTCCCATATCTGAATCCCCTGCATTGTGTTAATTATTCTAAAATCCAGAACATTCTTCTATGGGTAGGCTTTGCCTACTTCTCCAGCTCTTTCTTTTCCAAAATCTAATGAAATTAAATTATGCTGTTTCCCACATGATTGCTGTCCTGCAAAAATCGGTGCATACAGAATAAAATGTTAACGGAACTTCTTAGAATTGTGAAACACAAAGGCTGTTTCTTACATCTACATGTGTCCACACTATTCCATCATAATTTGATGCCCTTCCTCTGTCATCTGTGTTTGCATAGTTAACTCCCAGTGAGACTTTAAGATTCAGATCAAGGGTTGGCTTGAGCTTGAAGTAGGTGTTCATGTTCTGTTTACACTCCCATGGTGTTCTGGACTATTTACAAATGCTTGTCTGACTAGCTGTGTCTCCTTTAAGCACTCTGTTATTTTTATGTGTATATCTCCAATGCCTAAAAGAAAGTGGATGTTTCATAAATGTTCGATGAATGAATGAATGAGAAAAGAATAAAAATTTATTGAGTGCTCACTTTAATGTTATTTACTCTGCACAATCTTAAAAGAACATAATTGTATTAGACATGTTTTGCAAGTGACTGTCTCTCACATTACCTGTCCTTGCTAAAGATGAATTTCCCCAACCCACAGCCTCAGCTGTCATAGTCAATTGGATCATGGTGGGCACTTGCTCAAGTTCAGCTTACCCAAAGGCTGACTAAAATTCTATGGCTAGCAAGGAAAACATGAACTAGGTAAATCATCACAAGCTTTTTGGAATTTTGAAATAAGGAAACTAAGAGAATGTAGCCAGCTGGATCCAGACAGCAGCATATAATTGAGACCAGTGTGACAACAAAGGCCTTGTCCAACCTGATACAAATAAAAGAAAAAGTAGTTTATAGGGAGGAGATAGTGAATACTTATAGAGAAACAAGAGGCCATGGAACCTTTGGAGAGAGACCACGATAAAAGAGGGAGTGGGGAGGATGCCTGCACGGTTTCCCATATACAGCTCCCCCAAACTGACTGTACATATACAAATTATTAATCTTACTTTTTCTTAAGACCCATGGCATACTTTGTAAAAAGAACTTGAACTTTCTTGAGTGAATTTTTATTGTTCGCTAGCTCCTTATTTAAGCAGATATTGATGGTTACTAACACAATAACCATTAGCTGTTTTATTTTAAGGCCCTGAATTATATCTAGATTTTCCAGCCTCCTTCATGTAGCCACATTTCCCTGAGAAGGTTAGTAGCATCCCCAACCCAAGAGATACATTTTATTTGGCTTAAGCCAAATGTTGAAGATCCCTACTATTATCAGTGCTTAGATTATGCAAAGAAAGGTGGTATAGTTCTGGCCAATGAGACATGAGAGGGACTCAACTGGGTGACTTCTGCAAAACAGGGTTTTATGGGACGTTTCTTTAGGGGTTTGAAAAGGCCATATTCTAATTTTATTGTTTCTTCTCCAGGAATAAGCTGAAATGTACTACAGAGTAAATTTCCTCTCATCAACTATTTGGTTATACTAAGGCATAGACGATGAACAAGAGGCAGAGAAATACTTGATGTCCCCTTATTTATCAATTTAGAATAATAACTTGGTTCTTTAGTACCCTTCAAAGGTGAAAACTTTAATTTTTTTTTTTAATAATACAAGGTCTCATTTTTTCACCCAACCTGGAGTGCAGTGGAGCAATCTCAGCTCATTGCAGCTTGGACCTCCCGGGCTCAAGTGATCTTCCCACCTCAGTCTCCTGAGCTTCCTACTGCTCGAACTTAATTGTATTTCTTCCCAGGAACAACTCTTACAAACATCAACAATGACCTCTGTGTTCTGCTATTGAAGTTCATCATTATTTCATTTCTCCTTTTTTGTATAAATAATTTATTCCCTCTCCTTACACCTTATCACAATGACCTGGTTCTTTTCTCTCCTAGATGGCTACATCTTCTTCACTCAGGTGCATATCACCATGCCTGTCTACTTTTTTTGTTTTTTATAGAGACAGGGTTTCTCTTTGTTTCCCAGGCTGGTCTCAAACTCCTGAGCTCAAGCAATCCTCCAGCCTCAGCCTCCCGAAGTGCTGGGATTACAGGTGTGAGCCACCACGACAGGCCAAAAGTTTGTTTAATTTTTAATTGTCATTATGAAATCAAGGATTTTTACTTATTTTATATGTTCTGATTAATTTTAGTTATAATTCTTAAAAGGTCATAAAATTAGAATATGACCTTTCCAAACCCTTAAAGAAACCTTCCAGCCTCCTATCTGTCCAACCGTACCCTGTAAGTACAGACTACTTAAGAAGGTAGCCTTTGAGGCCAGGCAGACTTGGGTTCAAATCATAGTTTCTCCACTTAGATTCTGTATGACCTTCATCAGTTCACTATAGCTCTTTGTGCCTCATTTTTTGCATACATAGAATATGCCTAACACCTCTCAGTGTTTTTGTAAGGATCAAATAAGATCGAGAATATAAGTTGCTCAAGAAAATGGAGCTCTTCTATATCATCTTTCTCTCCTGTTTTTTAAATTGTATCCTCTTCTTCCTATTAGATTGGCACAAAAGTAACTGCGGTTTTTGCCATTACTTTTAATTGCAAAAGTCACAATTACCTTTGCACCAACGTAATATATTGGTAATAGTATTGATATCAGTATTATTATTTAAGTATTCTGCCCAATTTTTAATTCCTCTCTAAAGTCTATTATATTTACTTCTACCAGTGTTGACATAACTACTGATCATGTTCTATTATTTAGTCTTATTAAATCCTGCATATATGAATTTATTAATTTATTCAACAAAATTCACCGTTAAGGCTGCAAGCCCACCTTATCTTTATTGATATTTATTTTATTTATCTATTACTACAGATAACTACTCCTTTTTAAGTCCACAGCCTCTGCTCATGCAAAGACTTTGTACTTGAAAATTTTCCTTCTCTTTTCTACAATATGTTATTCCCTTTTTACCAGCTGAATCTCATCAGCTGACATGCATGATCCATTGTATTTTATCTTCAAATGTAACCCTCTCTTGATACCATATTCACCAAGGCTCTAACTCTATTTGTCTACTCCCACCACAGCAAAACTTGAAAAAGTTGGCTGTCACTACTATTCCAGTTTCATTCTACTTCTTTCCAGGAACAACTCTTACAAACACCAGCAATGACCTCTGTGTTCTGCTATTGAAGTTCATCATTATTTCATTCCTCCTTTTTTATAGAAATAATTTCTCCTCTTTCCTTTCTCTTTATCACACTGACCTGGTTCTTTTCTCTCCTACATAGCTATATCCTCTTCATTCATTCCTTGCTGGTGCCTCTCCATTTAGCTTGTCCTTTCAAAGTGGGAGTGCCTCAGGGCTGAGATCCTGAGTTTTATTCTTTGCTATGCTCGTAAAATCTTCAGGGGCAACTTCAACCAGTCACCTGCTCTGTTGGCCATCATGGAGTATCTAGGGGTACCTCCCACAAAATGTCAGCTTAAAATGCTAACTGGGAGGTCCTTACCCATGATTTTAAATAGGAAAATTATAATATGTTGTGTGTCAATCTCAAATTCACAACTAATTTTCTAAAACACAACAAAACAACAATATAAAATTGTATTACCATATACAAATATAAACCATTGTGTTAAGGTGTCAGATGTTTAACATGGTGCCTCTGAATCATCAAAGTACCAAAATAGTGGTAACAGGTACCTGCTTTGTCTTCAGTAACATGGCCTCTCCAGCAGCCAAGTAACACACCCATCTGTTAACACTTATAAGATTTCAAAATATTTATTGGTATGTATTTGTTGGCTGCCCAAATCTTTCTCTATACCTCTGACATCTTCCAATACTGGACTTTTATATCTAACTTTTTATTATCTTGCTCTCATTCTCCTTTATCTTTCTTGTACACACACACACACACACACAGACACATGTACAGATAAATACACACATACACACACACACATCTGCTTCTCTTTCAGATTTTTTCTACTTAGCTAAAGTCATCACCATCCACCAAGATATTAGAAACAAAAATTTAGACATCTTTGATCTCTTTTCCACTAATAACAACATCTGATCTATCCACAAATCCTGTCAATTGTATTTACAAAACACATCCAATGCTAGTTCCATTCCCCACTGCCACTACAGTATTTGTATTCCACATGGTCTAAACGAAGATTGTTACCAGCAATGGTTACTGAAAAAGACTTGGAGTTGAGCTCCCTGTGTTGACTCTTTCCCTGATCTACTTAAAACATTTTCCAAGCCTTCCAATTTTCCATAAGATAAAGTACAAACTCCATAACACCACTTACACAGCCTTCCATGATCTGGCTGCTTCTTTCCTTTGACCTCAACTCTTACCCACTCCACACTACTTGCTTATTATGATCCTGCCACGGTGGCCTGCCTTCCTGTCCTGAAACAAACTGGTTCCAGTGTTAATGTCTCTGCACTGCACCCTTGGCCTTGATCTGGTTTTCCCTTGGTGGAGCCATCCATTCAGCTACAGTTTAGATTAAATAGCACCTCCTCTAAGAAAACTTTCTTGACAATCCAACCTAGAAATGTCTTGCAATCACTCTTTATCACAACATTCTACACAAATTCTCTGCATGGCACTTATAATGGATATTTTTGTGTGTTCAGTTGTTTATATCTTGCTTCTCCCATTTCTATCCCTTCTGATTATAAGCCCTGTGAGAGCAGGATCTTTATCTGTATTGTACTGCTGTATCCTCTGAACTTAGATTGTTAGTGACAGATACTAAGAACTTAATAAATATCTGTCAAGTTAATGAATGAAATATTTATTGAGTGCATTATGTTCAGGTCTGCACCAGTAGCAGGAAGTAAAAAGGTGAAAAGTAATGGTGTTTGTCTTCAAGTTACTTTTAGTTAAGAAAGAATGTAATCCTGCAAAGAAAGTTCAAAATGTAACATGATGATGGAGAAATGCCATAAGTACAGTAAGATCATGGAGAAAGTGCTCAAGTGTGTCCCAAAAAGACAGGGACATTTTCCTAGAGGAGGCAGTGCTGAAAAAAGCTACTTAAGGATAAACAGGGATCTGTCTGTTGAGTAAAAGGAAAGGCATTCTTTGCAGAAAGTACATGTTCCAGTATCTAAAAGTTGTACAGTATTCCTGGAGTATATTGCAAGTAACAGAGTCATAAACTCTAAGGCTATTTGTGTGGGCAGAGGCAGGAGCATGCAGGTTTCCACATGACGAGTTTACCATGATCAGTAAGGGGTCCCTGAAGAATATTGGGCATAAGAATAGGGACATTCATGAACTAGAGAAATCCCCTTGTCATAAGGGAGGAGAATGACTTCAAAATCAAAACAGGAAAGCTAGCTAGAAGTCTATTGCAATTATTTAAGCAAAAAGTAATTAACCAGTTAGAGTGAAGACAGAATAAAGTCCAGGAAGAATACATGACACCTGGTAAGTAAGAAATCTAGAAAAGAAGTATCAGTATTCTTAGTGAACCTAAGCTTTAGGCTTTATTCATCTCGAGAAACCCAGTGCCTAGTATAGTCCCTGGAACAAACGAGAAGCTCCATGTAGATTTGCAAATACAAATCAAACTGTATTAAGAGCAATTAATAAATTCAATATGGCATCTGAATACCTCTGATTACTACAAATGAAGGTATAGTTATGGTATCATGATTTTATTTTATTTTTTTAACTATAGATACGCATCAGTTAATTTTAAATGATTTGTTAGGGCTGGGCGCAGTGGCTCATGCCTGTAATGCCAGCACTTTGGAAGGCCGAGGCAGGTTGATCATTTGAGGTCAGGAGTTTGAGACCAGCCTGGCCAACATGGTGAAACCCCATCTGTACTAAAAATATAAAAATTAGCTGGGCATGCTGGCGAGCGCCTGAAGTCCCAGCTACTTGGGAGGCTGAGACAGGAGAATCGCTTGAGTCTGGGAGGCAGAGCTTGCAGTGAGACAAGATCACACCACTGCACTCCAGTCTGGGCAACAGAGGGAGACCCTGTCTCAAAAAAAAAAAAAAAAATTAAATAAATAAATAAATGATCTGTTTGTTGTCATTTGGTGGAGCTGTGGGTAGAGTTGGGAATGTATAAAGATCCGCACTGTTCAGACAGAATTCTGAATGACTAGAGAAGAAATAAAAAATTAATAGCTATCAATCCTTTCATGAAACTTAATAATTCAATTCTCCAATACAAATATTTCAAATGAGTGTGAAAGTGTGTAAACAGAGATTCAATATACAATGAAGTAAGCATATATGAATATAAGGAAATTGTATATATATACATGTATATATACATACACACATGTGTGTATGTATATACACATATATACATATATATATATTTTTTTTGAGACAGAGTCTCACTCTGTCCCCCAGGCTGGAGTGCGGTGGCGTGAGCTCAGCTCACTGCAACCTCTGTCTCCCAGGTTCAAGTGATTCTCCTGCCTCAGCTTCCTGAGTAGCTGAGATTACAGGTGTGCACCACCACGCCCAGCTAATTTTTGTATTTTTAGTAGAGACGGGACTTCACCATGTTGGTGAGGCTGGTCTCGAACTCCTGACCTTGTGATCTGCCTGCTTCAGCCTCCCAAAGTGCTGCAATTACAGGTGTGAGCCGTGCCCAGCCAGGAAATAGTACATATTTAGTAAATATCTTTTAAAATATTGAAACAATATCAATGATGTCATCCCACTTGTGTAAAACAAATACACAGGAAATATCCAAAAGGGTTTCTAAGCAACTGATCTCAATGACTTTTTCTGGAAAGTAAAACTCAAAAATTAGCTGCAGTAGGAACCTTTTACATTTTATTTTATTACAGAATACTTGAATTTCTTTCTATGACAATGCAGTACTAAAAATAATCTCTTTGTTCAAAGATGAAACA
This sequence comes from Pongo abelii, assembly GCF_028885655.2. Classification (NCBI taxonomy): domain Eukaryota; kingdom Metazoa; phylum Chordata; class Mammalia; order Primates; family Hominidae; genus Pongo; species Pongo abelii. Next base: position 11,830,270 of record NC_071988.2, read on the forward strand.
CAGAGAAAATCATGCAAAATAATGTGTAGTTTAATGAGTTATACTAAGTCAAAAAGCCTCAGAACCACTACCAGGTTAAGAAATAAAACTTTACCAACCATCCAAAATCACCAAGGCATCAGTCCAATCACAGACCCTTCCCTTCCCACACCGGTAATCACTCCTGACTTTTATAGTAATGACATTCCAGCTTTTAAAAACAGCTCTAACATCCATGTTTGCCAAATATAATTAGGATTGTATTACTTTTAAATTTTTACATTTCTTTTAAGTCTCCTTTTATCCATAGATTTTTCTCTCCACCTTTTATGTTCCTTATACATTATTTGCTGAATGAACCAAGATATTTGAACTGAACTTGTTGACTGCATACACATGGTGCAGATCAGTAGGTTCCTCTGTCCTCTGGGTTTCCTGCCAATTAGTAAGTAGACCCAAAGGCTTGATCAGACTCAGGTTTGATCCCCTTGAAAAGACTGCTGGTGTTTAGCAAGACTATCGGAGACATGTATTCTTGTTTTGTCCTTTTCATGGTTACCATCTGTTGATATATAATGCTATATCTGTTAATTCATTGCAAACTGCTGAAATTCTAATTCAACAAATTATCTTTCTAGTTAGTTGAATACTTGTATAAAGAGACCCTTGCCTTCATTGCCTACTTGGTTACCTAGTGATATTGTTTATACGGGAAAGGTAAAATAAATGCTTAAAGTGTCCTTTTACTAGTTTTCAAAATGATGGATTGATTCCTTATCATCTTCATAAGGCCATCAATCATTCATCCTCTTATAAAAATCATTATTCAAACACGGATATAAACATATTTAATGAGTTTCCATTCATTGCAATTATTTTTATTAGTGAAACTCAAATAGTGCTGTATTTGGCCAGTTAAAACCTATTCAAGTTGGGTCTTGAGTCTTCTAACATGACCCTAATAATTTTCCATAGTTCCATGATCATCTTGTACATTTCTCATCTGAGACCTGCAATTAGCGGTATTTTTTTAGCATAAAAGTCTATGTCGAAATCAATATCTGGGCACTAGGAATGCTTATTGCTACTGGGTTGATAATTGTCTTGAGGACATTTTAGTGAACAGAGCAAAGAAGACACACACATGTGTTCATGTACATACATAAGTACCTATTGACACTTTGAATTCAAAATTAAAATTACAGAGCTTTTACATAACCTCTTCCCTATTACATCTGTATACCTGTCTTTCACATTGAAACGTTTGGTTCTCAGGACACAGGGGATAATAAAATTAGAATGTTTCATAGCATTGTTTTATTTCATCTCATATTACACAAGCAACAGTCTCAAAATAACAAAACCAATATCACCTATGATGACTAACACCATTTAAAATGATTGTTGTATATGATCTCCATTTCCCCCTCATATGTAGAAAGTTGTGCTACATCTGCATTTTCAGAACATATAGCTATTACATTGTCTTTCCCTGATAACCCTCATTTAGTCTTATTTACACAAATACTGATATATTTAAAACTCACCACCAGTTATGATGTCATTATGTCTCTAGTCATTTTGGTTCCCTAATGTTTGTTCTCAAGTAAATTCCTCAGAAGGCTCATGGGAGCAATATTCCCTGAGTGCTTACAGGCTAAATACAGCTTTTGTCCTTTAAACTGAAAGTCAGGTTTATTGTAAAGATATTTTCTTTTCCTGAGTGTCTTAAATTAGTCCATTTTTTTCTGCAATAAAGCATTGTTGTCAAAAAGTCTGATGATAATTCAATTTTATTCCCTTAAAAGTAATTTGCTCTTTCATTATAGATGCCTAAAGATTATTTCAGGTCCAATAATTTGATCAGATTGTATTTTGGTTTTGATCATTCTGGGTCTGCAGTCTCAGGAACAACTTTCAATGTATTGTCTTATTCTTTTTTTTTTTCAGAAAGAATTTTGAGAATTACTGTTTTTTTAATGGTTTGTTTGCTTCCTGTTTTGATTTTCTCTTTTTTCAAGCATTCTAATTATTTGCATTTTGATCTTCTTTGGCTCCTCAATATTTATCCCCTTCTCTTGAATCCTTTTCCCTCTTTTATGAATTTCCTTTTTATTTTTAACAGTTTTTATTTTTCACTTTCTAGTTCTCTTCAGGCATTATATCTTTTGTTCAATTTCTCTTCTAGTTTACCTTCATTCTAATTTTTTAAATTTTATTTCTAATTCTTTCCTGAGATCTGTCAACTAATTTGAGTTCTTATAATTTTGATTTATGTTATTCTTTCATGTCTTTTTTTCATTATTTTAGCTCATGTTCAAATGATAAGTTACAGTTTTATTGTGTATTGTAAGCATATCTTCCTCAGATATTTTCACTCTGTAGGAATGTTATTCTGCTACTTATTCATTTTATTATTATAGTAACTCTGTATGAGATTTTACCTCAGTACCTTCCTGATGTACTTTTTTTTTTTTTTTTTTTTTGAGACAGAGTCTCACTCTGTTGCCTAGGCTGGAGCGCAGTGGCACAATCTCGGCTCACTGTAACCTCCACCTCCTGGGTTCAAGCAATTCTCTGCCTCAGCCTCCTGAGTAGCTGGGATTACAGGTGCCTGACACCAAGCCCGGCTAATTTTTGTATTTTTAGTAGAGACGGGGTTTCACCATTTTGGCCAGGCTTGTCTTGAACTCCTGACCTCAGGTGATCCACCCACCTTGGCCTCCCAAAGGGCTGGGATTACAGGCGTGAGCCACTGTGCCCAGCCAATGCACATTTTTATAAGAAATAAATTTTTGTGATCTTTTAGAATTGAGAAGAGGTGTGGTCAGGAAAGATTTTCAAACTTTTTAAGTACCTTTTTGTTTCTGTATAGTGCACTAAAACGCATAGCCTTGGTTCCTTGGATTTTCTAGTTCTGCAACCTCCTCTCACCTTCTTTCATCTAGACTTTCTCTTTTGTCTCTATTATTTCTAGCTTCATAAATTTTGATTCCACTCCCAGAAGTTTCTCCTAACTGTGGGCGCCTGTCCTAGAATGGAACCTCAGAAGGTCAGTTTCAGAATGTTCTTAGCAGTCAGATTGCCCCACCCCTCAGTCCTCCCACCATGGGCCCTTGCATTCTTCAGTTCATTTGGTCATCATGCTTTCCAGGGAATACCTGCAGCATTGCGGAGGTTCTTCTGTTCTCATTGCTCAGCCCCATCCAGTTGCTTCCCTCTTCTGTACAGATGCTAATGGCACACAGATTTTGTGGTTGGTGGCAGTAGGTCCCCATTCATTTGCATTTTGGGGTTCACAGGGATACCTTGGTATCTTGCTTGCAAGTAAAATTGTTGAGCATATTTGGATTTGCTATTTTTTGTTCTATTTTTATGCAAAAATTTCAAAAAACTAAAAAAAGTTGCTGCTACTAAAGTCATTTTTGCAAAATCTTCTACATGTATCTTAAAAATTAATTTCTTTGACAATATGTGTTGTGGTAGACAGTTTACTGTCCTCAATTATTCATAGCTTTCATTGGAAGAGGATACTTACCTGCCCACTGCCATATGACCTGCATTGTCTCCTACTAAGCAGATTATATTTCCTCTCTGTTGACATCAGGCTTTGGTCAGTGGAACATGTATAACATGGAGAACATGACATCTCAGCATTGAGAGCCATAGCATGGTCCAGCCATCAGTCTTTTTTGACATGACAGTGGTATGGTTAAGCGGAGGAAGTTCCTTCAGCCGGATCCCAGAGTAAAGATACATATGGAGCCAGAACCAACAGACAGGCACCAATGTATGACAGGAGTGAGAGATAAGCTTTTGTTTTTGTAAATCACTGACTATCAAAGCACAGCATAGCTTTAAAGTTTCTATTATTTTTTTCAAGCAATGGATTTTAATTTGCGGGCCTAATTCGGTAATATTGTTAAATTGGATTAGAAATCCTGAGATAAATAAAAAAGAGGATGAAGATGATGTAGAATAGAGATTAGTAATCACTAAAGGTGGCTACTTCTTCAAGTTCTTGGAAAATAAAAGAAAAAAATGGTGTAATCAGAGCCCAGAAGTGTTATCTACAGTCTCTCTCTCTCTCTCTCTCTCTCTCTCTGTGTACACTGTGTACATACATATACATATATATACACACATATACAGTTTAATATACACTTTTATATATATGACAGTAGTTTTCTGGTAGCATCATTTTATATATATATATATAAAACATGTTATATATATATATAAAACATGTAATATATATATATATATGACAGTAGTTTTTCCAGTAGCATGGTTTTCACACCTGAATTTCTAATATATAATTTCCATTAGAATGGAGCAAATCCACATGGTTTAGAGGAGAGGGATCTTCAGTCCTGCTCTCTCTGCATCAGAATTCACTCCCACCTCAAGACTCCTGGAGTTGCTGTGACTTCCCAGAAGCCAAAGATTCCACAAAACATACTGTGAAAACATAATTGTCAAAATGCAAATAAAACACAAAAAATATTATAATGTTAAAAACTTGTGTTCAAAAACAGTGTTATAAGATAACCTTTAAAACGTCAACTAAAAGTGTAAAGTTCCTTTAAATAAATCTAAGAAAATATGTAAAACCTTTATAGGGGATCCTTTAACATTTACCCAAAGAGAAAAAACAAAACTTAAACCATGAGAGATACCATGTTTATGGGTTAAAAGATTGAATATAAAAAACTGTCAGGAAACTACAATTTAAGTGTAGCAACAATGAAAATATCAACAGAACATTTTACAAAACCTAAAAAGTTATTCTGAAATTAATAGGGAAACATATGTGACTAAGACTAACCAGGACAATTTTGAAAAAAAAAAGGAGGGGGATTTAGTCATCACATATCAGTATTTTTAAAATGCAATAGCTATAAAAATACTAGGTGCAAGTGCATGACTAAATAGACCAATATTTCACAACCCAAAGTAGTCATATATATATATGTATATATACACACACACATATATGCACACATATATATACATATATATGACAGCCAATCATTGATATTTCACAGATCATTGAATGCACTTTTATTTACTTAGCAAGTAATTGACCAACTGAATAAATGAGCAGGCGTATATTACAGTGTTGTTCATTCTGGTCCATTCAGATCACTCCATATGATTGGGGCTCAAGGATATTTACTCGACTTCGAATTTTCCTCTTTTGGAAGGAGACAATGAGACTACAGAATGTAGAACTTTTAAAGAGCAAGGAATAACAAAAGAACTGCATATATTTAGACTTGAAGCCAACCTAAACTGCTTATATATCTGAAATGCTGTTGTGGATTAATTCTACAGCAGACCCTGAAGGGTCCATGCACAGGATTTAAGGGAGGTCAATTTTGTCCCAATTGGTACAAGTAGCACATTGTCATACCTGAAGGTCATATGGAGTTATGAAAACAAGAATTTGAAGTCAGGCAGAACCAGATTCAAATCACCATTTTGTCACTTTTTCACTGTGTAACCTGTGACCTGTCACAAAGGCTCTGTGACTCAGTTTTCTTGTCATTAAAATGAGGATAATTAGAGGCAGCAGAACATTACTATGTAAGTGTGAGTTCTGGACCTGCTGCCAGTGTTCAAATTCACTTTCTAGCTATGTGAACTCGAGCAAGCTGTTTAACCTCTTTGAGCCTCAGTTTCATCATCCATAAAATAGAGAAATAAAAGTAGCTACTTCAGAGGGTTGTTGGAAAAATTAAATGACTTACTATACATAAAGTGCAAAGAAGTATATGTGGTTCCTAGTAAGCCTTGCTCCTGGTAATAATAATAGAAATAAAAACTACCTCAAATGTCACAAAGACAAGTAGATGCAATGACACATGTAAAGCTTTGGGCACAGTGCCTGAAACATTCAAAGTGCCCTATAAAGGTTCCTTTCCTCTGTTCCCTTAAGCTGTCAGCAAAAGGAACAAATGTCCCTCCAGAGGTAGTGAGCCCACCATCAGCAGAAGCGTTCAATCAGAAGTTGTTTAACCACATCTCCAGAATGTTATAGTAAAGCCTTGAAACTAGGTGGACACAAGGATTAGGCAATTCCTGAGCTCCTCTTCAAATAAAGGTTCTGTGATTAAATCTAAAACTTTCGGAAAGGCCGTCAAATGGGAATTGTGGGTAACCAAAACTTTCCTGAAATTTCCAGCTCATTTTCCAGGATAAATGCAGCCCCCATTACCCTACAAAGCGCACCAAATATTAGCAACACACACACACACACTCACACACACACGCACACATAAACACACACATACACAGAGGCATCATTCATATGTCCTAACATAAATCTTTTTACCACAATGACCACGGTTGTCAGTGAAAGAAATACTCTTGTTCAGTCCAGTGCACTTGGGTAGCCCAAATAAACAATAGTATAATACCCGGCATTTATTCAGCACCCTTTGGGGCAAGGGCTCACACTTTATACATATTTCTCGTTTATCATGGCCACATTCCTGGGAGACAGGCTGCCCCTCAGAGAGGCAATGGTGTTGGGCTTTTGATTTCAGGCCTGCCTGGTGGAGAGCTGTTGCTTTTCGCATGTTAGAACATGCAGTACTTAAATGTCTTTCAGCCTTCCTGGGCCTGGCTGAGTGGCCTTTCATGAAAGGCTCCTGGTGTTGCATTGAGAGTTGCAGTGCCTCTGGTCTGGGCTGTTTCCCCTCACTACTGAGGCTTCCACCCTCGTGGCTTAAGAACACTCAGGCTCTGAGTGACAGGCCGGGCATTGTGTTTCAGCGAGGGCATCCCCTTGAGAGTGCTGCAGCATTTGAATCCAACTGGAGAGAAACCTACAGGAGCTTTGGAGGTCATTGGGAATCTCAGCCTGTGCCACTTACTAGCTGTGTGACCTCAGGGAAATCACTTACCTTCTATTAGCTACCTAACCTAGAAAACAGGCCCAGTAAGACATGATTTGTGAGGCTTTAATGACACAACATGGGATAAAGCATGTCCATTCCCTGTCATGTGGTGGAACTTGAATTTAAAATACCTATTATTATTATGATAGGCATAATCTTGCCTCCAAGTTATGGAGCTCAGTGTTTCCACACATCAATGTTACAGGCTCATTTATGTCCTGTTGAAGTCCTAACCCCCACAGAATATGACTGTGTTTAAAGAGAGGGTCTTTAAAGAGGTAATTAGTTAAAGTAAGGTCCTCTAGGTGGGCTCTAATTTAGTATGAGAAGAGAGATAAGGAAGACCCCGATGCAGAGGAAATCTATATGAAGACACAGGGGGAAGGTGGCCGTCTACAAGCCAAGGGAAGAGGTCTAGGAAGAAACCAACACTGCTGACACCTTGATCTCAAACTTTTAACCTCCAGAAAATAAGTGTCCATGGTTTAAGCCACCCAGTCTGTGGAACATTATTATGGCACCCCTAGCAAACAAATATATACAACTTGAGTCCACAGACATAATCCCTAAACCTCAAGTCAGGTGATTCCTTTGAAAGATCAAGTAAATAATGTCCCAAGGTTCAGGAGGACACTTAAGCAAAGAAAAACTGTGATCGTGAAGCAGAATATTTCCCTGATGCCTTCACAGGACTCATGACAGGAGAGCCTCTTTTACTCAGCCCACCACTCTCAACTCCTAGCAGGAGGGAGAGTGTGAGCAAATGAGTATGGGAACTGGAGTGAATGAGAGCTGGAACCAGCTGGCTGCTTCAGCACCAGTGGGATCAAAGTTCACTCATTCAGACACATGGCTTTCTACTCCTTGTGGGAGGGAGCACACCGGTAAGCAGGTGCAGGAACCAGCCAGATGCTTTAGTGCCAGCAAGAGCAAATTCCATGTAGGCCCCATGGCAATGTCCAGGCAGGGGTGCCTGTGACCCCTGAAGCCTCACAGTGCTCTTTTAGCTCTGCCATCCATGGACGGCTTAAGTGTTAACAGCTTAGTGGGTCTTCTGCCTTTTTGCGTGAGACAGCTGCCCTCTGCCAGCAAGGGCAAAGGGCCAGTGTGACAGCCTTTTGTATCTGCACTTGTGGCTCCTGAGTTCTTATCTGGCATCCAGGAAAAATGAGGTTGCATGAACAAATTGAAAGATGGTAAATGAGGGGGATTTTATTGCCAATGAAAGTGGCTCTCAGTGGGAAGGGGAGCTAAAAAAGGATGGGGTGGATAGGTAATCTTTCCCGGAAGTCCAGCCATATCCAGCCAGATTGTTCTCCAAAGTTACATGGTCTAGCTGTCCCTCTGAAGTCAAGCTGCTTCTATCTGATGTCCAGCCATAGTCTCATCTGCTGGCTGGGTCTGGGGTTTTTATAGGCACAGGATAAGGTGGAGGAGAGCCATGGGTGGATTAGGAAAATGCAACATTCAAATAGGAAAACAGAGACATAAGTTCTCACTTTGGGCCATGGTTTCAGGCTTTCCAGCTCAGCGTGGGGTTTTGCTGGGGATCTGCCTTTTTCTGCCTAGAATTTCTCTGCCCCCTGTCCCTATCAATTGTACACAATAAGTTAATTGCATAAGCCCTTGGCAAAAAGAAAGTAAAATCAAAGCCATTTTTCTTTATCAGTGGGATGAATGAGAAAGAGCACCAGATTTGAGTCAGAGATCAAAAGGTGAATCCCATCTCCACCAGCATTTAGCTGTGGGAACTTTGGTAGCCATTTATCTCCATGTGTTTCTATTTTACTTCAGTAAATTCACCTGTCTCCCACATCAGATCATCTTTAACAACCTGGACTAAGTCAATGATTCTTAATTTTCAGGGAATAACCCAGTTACTACTTTATAATAGAGTAATCATAAGAGTTTCCCAGATTAATGGAACGCTATGATTCTACTTGGGAATTATTCTCAAGGCTTCAGTAAAGAGGTAAGTGAAAAGACAAATGTGCCTTTCAATAAATATTGCTATCATTACAGTAGAAAAGAGATATCTTGGAATCTTGGCATAGGAAAAACTCATTTCAGCATTTTCTACTCAGATGCCATGCATAGGAGTAGATAAGAAATAATGTTTTAAAAAATAACCAAATCTTATCCATCCCACAAGCTTTATATAGTGGTGTAAAATAAATGTTGAACTAAATGTTGTCCATAACTCTACTCTTTAGCTATATTTTCAAAAAAATTATTTTTGAAGACATGACCATATGTTTGTTGAGAGTTAATAGTCAACCTCACTAATCACAGCACAAGAAACATTGCTACCTCTAAGACATCCACCTATGGAAAGATATCCTAAATCTTCTCAAATCTTGTTCCCACTCCACTTTCCTTTAATAAGTAGCCTCTCCTCTAACCTAGGAAATGTATATGAGTCCTTTGCATTCCTTTTTTTTAATTTTATTATTATTATACTTTAAGTTTTAGGGTACATGTGCACAATGTGCAGGTTAGTTACATATGTATACATGTGCCTTTGCATTCCTTTAAGGCAATTCACTAGCACTTGTTATGCTGTTGTTGCCAGCCTTATTATAATTTCCTATCAAAATAATTTGCTACCTACCTTTTAAGTTGTGAGAGCTAATTAATGTGTTCTAAGTGCTTTGGGATTGCTTTGGGATTCTGAGATGAAAGTCCCATAAAAATGTCATGTTATTATGTCCTGACCCAATAAAAATTGTCAGAAAAAAAAAATCATGCCATTAGAGGGCACTTTGTGCCTGTGGGACTTCATAATAAATGCAAAGCTACTCCTACTTCACATCTTTTGAGGAATTCTTTAGGCCAGCCTCATATAGTGGAAAAGTTGTGCATTTCACTAATCTTTGGAATCACTTTACATCTTGCAGCCTCAGTTTCCATTTTCTTAATTGTTTAAAAAAAAGATAAAACTGACCTCAGAGTGCCATTATAAAGGTGAAATAACAGTTGGCAAGTACAGAGACTGTGGCTTATAGAGCAGATTAGAATATGTAACCTCTTCATTTAAAAGCAGATCCATTAAGCAAAAATCTGAACATGTTACATATTAATCATTATTCTTTTTCTCTACATACAAGAGGACTGACTATTTATATGACAAATGTATGTGTCATAAAGTTGTTTAATATAGTTGTTGCCTTGGCATCCATTTTTAGGCCTGGTATCCACTGTTGGAAACCTGCTTATATTCCTTCACCTTTGGCCTAGTTAAAACTTTTCTCGCCCCTGTTGTTGTTTGCAATATGGCCTGATTATTCTTATCTCACTAGCCTAAAATCCCACAGCTACTGTCCATGATAAAACTCAATGATCAATGCCAGAATCATGTAGATAAGCGCTCCTGTTCACAAGTGTTTTCTTTAAATTGACCAATCCACAATCCCTACAGGAAAGCCTGATGGATAATACCCATGGACCTTAATGAAGGCCTCATCCCATATGTCATCTCTAGCTCCTGCTCTCCACCCATTGGTTGTATGCCATGCTGTCTTCAGACTTCCAGTCAGCCCTCCTGAGTATACCTCTTCTCTTGTGGACCTGTGAGCGATCAAATGTTTCTTTTATTTTCTGTTTTGTTGTGTTGCCTGCCCTGCTTCGCACCTAATCAATATACCTCAACGTAACTTTCCCCCATCAAGACTTTCCTAGAAAGTGATTATCATAGCTTAAGGCTATTTCCAGAGAGATATTTCAGGACCAAATCGAGGAAAATCACAATATTATATTAAACATTCACTATTCTTATACATAATGGCTGCCCTCAGAAGCTTCTAAGCTATCCAAGAAGGAAGCTTATCCAGCTACCGTTGTGTGCCCTGCAATCAAAGTACATTGCCAACTGTTTTAGTTAATGGTTCCACACAGCAAATAAAAACAGAAACAAGCACACAAAACCTGCCCTTGCTGAGCTTAGAGTTGAGTGAGGTGGACAGTCAATACTCAGGGTAAATAAGTCAATCTATCACATGTTAAATCGTGATCAGTTCTACAGGGGAAACTAAAGCCAAGAAAAAAATAAAAAGTGCTAAGTGTGGGTTACGGGCTGCAATTTTAGGGACAGCAGCATGAACTGCCTCATCCAGGAATATGGCATTTATGTAAGTGTGTAACAGAACTGAGGCCTTTAATCATATGTCACTTTCTCAGTGAAGGGTTTTGACAGGCTGCAAGTGCCTTAAGACGCTGCCAAGAGTGTCAATCCAAGCAGAGAGCCTGACATGGGTGACGTGTGTTTTTTCACAATGCTAGGTCACATTTACTCATTTTCGCCAAAAGCAGTCACAGTTCTTTCAGAATGTGTTCTCTGTGCCCATCCAGTAACCAGTACCACTGAGAGGTAATAGTGCATAAAGATCTTTGAAGACAGTATTGATTTCCTGGCCAAATAATCTGTAACTGAAACATTTAAAACCACATGATCAGGGTGATAAGGTTGTAAACATAGGGCACTGGGTTCATCATTTATATCATCGTGATCTTAAGACTTTCAAACACACCTGCAGACATAGATAGATAGATAGATAGATAGATATAGATGTATATAGATAGATATCTTCTGCCATCTATCTATGATATATAGATATTGAGATATAGATATTTATATATAAATATCTACATACAGGTATACACATACACACACACACACACACACACACACACACACACACACAATTTGCTGAGATTGAAAGCCAGAGGTTTCTGAGGACTGGTCTAATATCGACACTCTGTTCTGGTGAAATGAGCTCAAGGAACACTGCCAAAGAGCCACAGAAATAAGCACTCAGAGGCAAAGCATTAGTTCTCTCCAGTTTTTCTGTGGAAAAATTTGTGTGGCTCAGACCTCTCACCCCATATTAGACTCAACCCTGGAGGATAAAACACAAGACGTGCTAGATTTTAGGCTTCCTCATTCCTTCAACAGAGCCCAGGTCTGCAGTTTGGTCAGCTGTCTCACCTAGGCCTGGAGGAATTGTGAGAAAGAACCGGTTATAAGAAATTTCCCCATAGGATTGGGTGGTCTACGCAAGCTCGAGATTCCGTACAGCATGATTGTGGTTTCTGCTACCTCTGAAGATTGCCAGAATGCTTGCAGGGATTAAAAACAGGAAATCCAATGATCCACATAAATGATATTTTCCTAATGGTAATATTCCGCACATTTAAAGGACACAACCCTAGAATTGTTCAAGGAAATGGGACCCCTCCTGGTCTTCCTTTCATGTCAATAACTCTACTATGTGAGTCCTATGTCATTTTTTTACACCCACTCAACCTGTGACATGTCCATTTATGCAACTTGGATCCTGAGGCTGTGGCCTTTACTGCTTGTCCCATACTTGCAGGAACATTCCATATACAACCAGTCACTCCCATGGACAGCAAACCAGAGTTGTTCTGAAGATGTGAAAATAAATTTTACATTTTTTACAATAGCATATATCTCAGTTTTGGAATTCTGTGTTCTGCTCTACATATGGAGGGTTATAGCAGACATTGTGCAGGGTACTATGGGAAATGGTTAAAGTGGAAAGCTGTGCACCCTGCCTGTTGGAAGTTTACAATCAAGGATGCAACTAAATTCAAAATATCTAATTCTCTGATGGGAATATAAGCCATTGGATAATTTCCGAATGTCAATTTGTAAAAATGATCAAGAAAATTTAAAACTATTTTTATTCTTTAATCTACTCTTAGAAATTTGTCCTATAAAAATTATCAGATAAATGGATATTCATTGCACTTTTATTCACATGATAGGAAAAAATGGGAAAAAGAAAAATATCCAATTATATGAAATAAACTATGGTATATCAATAAAATGAGTGACTTACCCAGTCATTAAAAGTTGGGTTTATTAAGGATATACAGGCTGGGTGCGGTGGCTCACGCCTGTAATCCCAGCACTTCGGGAGGTTGAGGCGGGCAGATCACGAGGTCAGGAGATCAAGACCATCCTGGCTAACGCAGTAAAACCCCGTCTCTACTAAAAATACAAAAAATTAGCCAGGTGTGGTGGTGGGCGCCTGTGGTCCCAGCTACTCGGGAGGCTGAGGCAGGAGAATGGCATTAACCCAGGAGGCGGAGCTTGCAGTGAGCCGAGATTGTGCCACTGCACTCCAGCCTGGGGGTCAGAGTGAGACCCTGTCTCAAAAAAAAAAGGATATACAACACCAAAAATTACTTACGTTATAAATAATGTGATGAAGTAAACATTCAGATATAAAATTATACTAAGATTTCAAATTTGTGTCCTTAACAAAAAACGTATGTATGCACGTGTGTGTGTGTGTGTGTGTGTACTCATATTGAGAAGATGGCAGCAGATATCTCTGAATGGAGCTATCAGTGACATTTATTTGATTCTTGAGTAGAAATGTTCTTTTTCACTCATTACAAGCAACATATTATGTAATCTTATGCCCTGTTATTTCTCAATGAAATAAATCAGAGGTCAAATCCAGCCAGACTTCCGGTTTTATCTTTTTCTAAATAAGTTTTTTTGGAACAAAGTCATGCTCTTTTATTTGTATATTATGTATAAATGTTTTTGCACAATATTGACACAGTATAGTAATAGGTCCCAAGTCTAAAATATTTACTCTATTACTCTTCGCAAAACAAACAAACACAAAAAAAACATTGCTAATCTCTGGTATAAATGTAAGCCAAATATAAATTTAATCTGATTCTTAACAGGAGTTATTTTGCTCTCATAGTAGCCATTGGCAATGTCTAGAATATTTTGGGTTGTAACAGCTGGGGGTGATGGTGCTACTGACATCTGATGGAAGGAGGTCAGGGATGCTGCTAACATGCTGTAATGCACAGCCCAGCTCTCTACAACAAAGAATTGCCCAGTTCAAAATCTCAGTAGTGCTGAGTCTGAGAAACTCTGCTGCCCCTTAATAGTTAAAGCCTTCTAATATTCAAGTCAGATGACCAGAGTTAGCCAGCCCAACTCTTTTAACATTCAATGAACTTTGCATCTTTGTTGGTGACAGCTCAACTTAGTTCTTGGTTCTCCCTGTGCGTTTTTAACAGATAATTTACTCATGTCTATTTGTCACTATATAAAATGAGTTCTTCTATCTGGCTTGACAAAATCAAGTTGTCTAGCAATAGACAATCACTAGAAATAAAATATTCCTACTGCAACACATATGCTTTCTTCCATACATGTGGAAAACATAGAGGAAAGAATTATGTAAAAGCTTAAAGATTCCTATATTTTAGGCCCCATCCTGTTCTGAGGGAAGTTGAAATATATATATTTCCTGTATATATTTCATATATATTTGTATATATATTTTGTGTATATATTTCATATACATTCATATATAGTATATATTTGTATATACATTCTATATATTTCATATACATATATTTCATATATACATTTCATATATATTCTCGTACATTTAATATATTTAATATATATTTCATGTACATTTAATATATATTTTAAATACATTTAATATATATTTCTTACATATTTTAATATATATATTTCAGCTTTCTTCAGAACAAGATATATATATATATTTTTTGAAGGAACAAAGTGAGACCGAAGCAACCACTGGAATATCGTTTAAAGTCATTTTTTAAAAGGCAACATTTTGTCAGTTAGACTCAAATATCTTAATTTATTCTATACAGTTTGGTTAATGTGGTTCTTGGACTCTGTGTGCAAAGCACAGGAGAAAGTGATTATAAATACAGTTTGAGGCCAGCTATTTCTATTTCTCAGAAAAGACTCTTTCTTATTTGGGCTAATACGTATGTAACTGTCTCTGCTTCTATCACATTGAATTGCCCAATCTTTCGGGCAACTGATAGAATGCATATTTCTGAAACAACTAAAACTGAAGTGAGAACCAGTCCATTCACTCATACCCTCTACTCTGTGACTTGAGCAGATCCTGAGACACAAAGGTTGGAGGACAGCCCCACAGCCACCAAGCTCTTAGCTCTGATCCCAAGGTAAGCCCAATCATAGAATGAACAATTCCCTATGCTCTGAAATGGGGTTTATGAAATCCAGATTCATAGCTAGTGTGAGGAGGAATGAGCTAATATATGTGTATGTTGTTTAGTTCAGTATGTGGTAAGTTGTAAGTGCTATAGTGTTATTAACCATATTTTATTATTTTCCCACTTACTGATCAAAACAATTATAAAGAATAGCTATTATTTGACCTGTATTTAAAATGTGGACGCTGATACTAAGAGCTTAAGTAGCTTGCCAGAGTCCATACAACTAGTAAGGGATCAGGTCAACACACCACAATTTTACTCCAAAAGGCAGGAAAGGCAAATACAATGATAGCTTGGGAATAGTTTCAGTGGCTGATTTAGGTGACAGTCTGTGATAGACTACTGATATAGTTTGCATATTTGTCTCCCTCAAATCTCATGTTGAAATGTAATCCCCAGAGTTGGAGGTTGGGCCTAGTGGGAGCTGTTAGGGTCATGGGAGCAGATTCCTCATGAATGGCTTGGTGCCAGTCCTTGAGGTAATGACTAAGTTCTGGCTCTATTAGTCTCTGAGAGATTTGATTGTTAAAAAAGAGCCTAGCACCTCCTCCCCTCTTACTCTCTTCTTCCCTCTCCATGTGATATGTGCTCACCAGCTGCGCTTTGCCTTCCATCATGAATGGAAGCTTCCTGAAGCCCTCTACAGAAGCAGAGGCTGACATAATTCTTCTTGTACAGCTGGCAGAGCTGCGAGCCAAATAAACCTCTTTTTTAAAAATAAACTACCCAGCCTCAGAAATGCCTTTATAGCAATGTAAATGGACTAAGACAACTGCTGGAAAAATATCAGGTACTTCCTTAATTCTTGTGTTTGACAGCTCAGCCCTTTCCCTATCCACTTCCCTCCTGCCCCAGGTGCCCCTGTCAATGACAAAATGGCAGCCTGGGCCCATGGTGATTCCAAACTAGCCTGGCAGATTTTATGTTCTTAAAGTCTGCTTTGGGTTGAAATTATTTCACTCTACATTTCAAAGGCTTCTAAGGCCCCTATTTTCAGGTTACAAAAACAGTCCCCAAAACCAACTTGAGCCAAATCACAAGTAATTGAGCAAATTATGTTTCCTAATCACCCATCTTCCTTTGCGCCTCAGCCGACAAACCCCTTCTCTTGACACGCTCCGGATGCCCCAGCTTTCCAGCCTCTTCTCCAGTGTCATTCTAATTGGCACTAATCGCTTCACTAAAATTCAGGCATCAAAAAG
This sequence comes from Pongo abelii, assembly GCF_028885655.2. Lineage (NCBI taxonomy): Eukaryota > Metazoa > Chordata > Mammalia > Primates > Hominidae > Pongo > Pongo abelii. The sequence goes on from NC_071988.2 coordinate 11,846,420, forward strand.
GTCCCACCAATCAGTTTATCCTTTGACCCTGGGCTCTGGCTTCTCCATCAAGTTCAGGCATTACTAATCCACATAGTGGTTTGTCCAGACAGCTTATTTTGTCTGCACCTTTTCTTCTTCTACTAAGATTTAAAATGACGACCAGCTGCATTCACAAAGTGTCCCTTCCCCCACTCCGACCCATAAACCCGTTGTGCTGTTGCCGGAGGGCGGGATGGGGTACGTGTGTGACTCCACACAGGCTTTTCGGGTCGTGTTAGGGAGAGTAGACCACAGCGTGTAGGGGCATTCCTTGCAGTTCCCTCCCCCACACCAGCCTTTTCTTCCTCACACCTGCAAGGTGAAAAGCCAGGCTCCCTTGCTGAGCCTTCAATTTCATCACCTTTGTTTCTGTCCTAGGGTGAAAGATCAGGCAGGTAGCAAGACTGAAGTCACAGCCAGTGCTGTCAGAAAGTGGAAAACAGTGGGCCTCAGAGGAGATGAGGCTTAAGAGGATTCCTTTTGTGTGCTGCCTGCCCAACTTAATCCACCCAAAGCCACATCATAAGCAAAACATTCTCTTTCTCAGGGGAGAAAAAAATGCACTTGACATCTAAAAGATAGTTAGGACTCAGCCATTCTCCCCCTTAGCATAGTCAGCCTGCTCACGTATCCGGGAGCTTCCTTGTCTTCTCCCTTTAAACTCAGAGCAGATCCAAGTCTTTGCCAGCAGCACCAAGGTCATTTCATTTGTGTACATTATCACTATAATCCCCAACATCCTCCTTGAAAAACGATGCATAATAAAAAGGATGAAAAGATTATTTTGTCCTCAGAAAATTAACCCCTTGTGGTAAATAACGTTTTGACTTCTGAGAGCCACCCCCCCAAATATATATATATATACACACACATATATATGTATATATCACAGCTCAAAGTGTTACTGTCATCTCAAGGTTTGGAAAGACGATGATAGGATCAGGGTCTGAGTTAGAGCCCACGTGGCAGCACTGTGAGCTTAGCCGACATAACCATGGAAGCAATATTTCTGGTGGTCCTCAAAGAAGGGAAAACATTTAGCCAGATGAAATAGGTAAATGTGTGGAGAAAGGTGTTCAGGGAGGAGGGGGGGTCATGAGTAATAATGGGGCAATTCCTAGAGATTGTTCCTGCATGTCCTCTCCCATCCTGTCCAGCTGATCCCAGACTGGGAGAATATTGGAAAGCCAGAAGGTACTTGGACTTTAGGCTCGATAAGGACAGGATTCTCAACTTTACTCTTCATTTGTATCAATTACCAAGCTGTCCTGACAGGGCTTACCTTGTCTGTAAAATGGGTATTAACAATCTCTAAACAGTGGGATTGAGGACTGCATAAGACTGTATGAGGTTTTATTTCATTTATTTCTCAAAATGACTTTAAAGGCAAGTACTTTTATAATCATCCCTGTATTACACATGTTATAAGTGAATTATAAACATGATGAACAATGTAGCTAGCACGTTGTGGATGCAGGCCTTTGCAGATAATCTCTCAAATTCCTGCTGGCCCCTCTTCCTACCTCCCAGCCTCTGAAGATGAATCAGATAAAGGGGGAGAAACAGCCTTAGCAGCACCTGGGAATCAGCATGTGTTTTGTAATGTTAGTGTCTCCTCCTCTTTCACATTATTGTTATTATTATTATTATTTTGAGACAGTGTGTCACTCTGTCACCTAGACTGGAGTGCAGTGGCGTGATGTTGGCTCACTGCAACTTCTGTCTCCCAGGTTCAAGCAATTCTTGTGCCTCAGCCACCCGAGTAGCTGGGGCTCCAGGTATGCACCACCACGCCCAGCTAATTTCTGTATTTTTAGTAGAGATGGGGTTTTACCATGTTAGCCAGGCTGGTCACAAACTGCTGACCTCAAGTGATCCACCCACCTCAGCCTCCCAAAGTGTTGGGATTACAGGTGTGAGCCACTGTGCCCGGCCACTCTTTCACCTTATTTTTTGATGTCCCCTTCAACCCCTACTCCTATCAAGAGTCTTCCCTACATAAGCTATTATAGACAGCTATACTCTGAACTGGGATTCAACTGATCCCTGGTAGACAGATATTTGTTCTGAACTAATTGTTGCTTTTCCCTCTCAAAATAGTTCTGCTTTAATAAATGGTGATATGGTTTGGCTGTGTCCCCACCCAAATCTCATCTTGAACTGTAGCTCCCATAATTCCCGTGTGTCATGGGAGGGACCCAGTGGGAGGTAATTGAATCATTGGGGTGGGTCTTTCCCATGCTGTCCTCATGACAGTGAATGTCTCAGGAGATCTGATGGTTTTATAAAGGGGAATTCCCCTACACAAACTCTCTTTTGCCTGCCACCATGTAAGACATGACTTTGTTCCTCCTTCACCTTTCACCTTCATTCATGATTGTGAGGCCTTCCCAGCCATGTGGAACTGTGAGTCAATTAAACCTCTTTCCTTTAGAAATTGCCCAGTTTCAAGAATGTCTTTATTATTAGCAGTGTGAGAATGAACTAATACGAATGGGAATGGAGGAGTAGAAACATTTATCCAGAGAGCTTGGTTAAATATCTAATCTGAATTTTGATTAGGTCTAACAAGTTTTTCTTGAGTGTGAACAAAATGCTAGGCATGACTCCTAAAGACAAGGAATTTACAATCCAATAGGGAGAATGAAGTATACTTAGGAAAACACACACACATGCACATACACTCACACAGACACACATAGACAGATATGCACAGTAAAAAAAAAAGAAAGATGGTGATCAATGATAAGTAATATGAAAAAAAAAAGCAGAAAGAGCAAACGATGGAGAAGTTGAGACAGGGAGACAAAAAGGGAAGTTTTTACTATTAACCAGGCAAAAGGTGACGTGAAAGAAGTGATGATGGAGTGATGTGGAGTGATTTGAGAAATAATTAGAACTTGGATGCCTGGGGAAAGGAATAGAGAAAGGGAGAGTGAGAGAGAGGAGTCATGGATACCACCAGGTTCTGGTTTGGGTACTGAGATAAGGACCCAATCGGAGCCACAGCTTGAGACCAAGGCCCTAGATACAGAGAGAAGATGATGGATTCTGTTTTTGACATCTTAAGCGTGACATGAGTCTGGGACCTCATGTCGTGGATGTCTGGCAGCAATTAGACATCTTAGTCTGGAGATTAGAAAGGCAGTTTGGGGTGAAGATGGGACTATGGGAACATGGTCCCTCAATGAACAAAGAGAGGCTACTGGCCAAAGCTTTAGAAGTCTCACTTTTTCCCAGTCTCTAGGAAGTAACTGTTTATTTTTGTGTACAGATTGGCTCCAAGGAGTGGTTAAGTGAGGGATTGTTAAATGAAGTATTTTGCAAAATGAAAATGCCATAGGAAAGCTGGTGGATCATTGCAATGATGACCGAAGTGGGTATACAACTCCCATGCTGGAGAGCCACTGTGCCAAGACTGTTTTTCTTTGTGCTTAAATTCGAATCCTCTGAGGCCTCCCATCATCTTGCCTCACATTCTATGAATGGCTTTTAGCAAATATCAAAGAAATTGCCAAGTTCAGCTATGAGAACCTCATTGAATTTGATAAATAGATTCTTGCTTTCTTTTTCTTCCAACTGGTCTTTCCCATAAAATACTTAGTTTTATAAGCTAATAAGGATCAAATGTTAATAATAGTGAATCCTAATATCTGTGCTTACCAGGTTCTAGGGCTTTTGACATGAATTATCAGATCTAGCCCTTACAAAAACGAAATGAGGTTGAAGTATCAGCTATTGCCACTATAATGCTGTGGAACAAATCACCTCCCAGAACTCGGTGGCTTAAAAGCAGAAGCATTTATTGTCCCAGATCTGTAGGTTGACTAGGCTGTCTCTGTTGCCCTAGGCTGAGCTTCTCTGGGCTGTTCTGCTTCTCACCGTAGGCCTGGGGTCGGCTTAGGCATTTATTCTGCACATGTCTTCATACTGCAATCCAGGCTGTAGGGATAACACGAACAGGTATCCAGAGAGAATGCTTCTCATGGTAATGGTAGAAGGAAAGAGGTAAAGAGACACTGTGATTCTTCTTAAGGTACAGGCTTAGAACTGGCACGGTCTCATGTCTACCCACATGTTCTTTGCCAAAGTGAGTAACACACCCAAGCTTCTGCCCATGTGGCACAAAAGGAAAGAGTAAAGAATTGCAGTTAATCATTTAATCTACCACAACTGGGTATCTTTATTATCCTCTTTTTACAGATACAGAATTCTGTATATAGAGGTTAAGCTTAATGCTTTATCCTTCTGTTTATTCATTTTTCTTTTATTAAAAAAACCAATGTTCTGCATAATATTTTCAAACATGCCAAACCAGAAATTCATGACACCATCTCTGTTTTAAAGAATCCCACAGTGTATGTTGTGGGAGAGACAAACTTGTCGACACATCATTGTGGCACAGAGCAGGGGCATCCACAACAGAAGTCTCTATAAGATGCCAGAGGAGCCCAGGGAAATGGATGACTCACTCTGCCTGGAAGAGTTGGGAAGCCTCCATGAATGGAAGAGATGATGTCAACGCTGAATCTTTAAGGAAGAAGTGGTCATTGTGTTAAAGAAGGTAGATAAATAAGTTATAAGTAGAAGGCAGAATGTGTCCCATGAGAAGGTGTCTAGACAAGTGAGCATCCATGAAAGTACATTAAACAGAGGAATGGCGTTCTTGCTGCAATGTAGAGCATGAATTAGAGGAAAGGCAATGGAAGAGAGAGGCAGACATCAAGCAAAACCATAATGAAGTGCAGTCTGAATGAAGACACCAACTTTAGCACAGAGGCCTGCACAAGCATGGGCAGCTGCACACATGTATACACACACATGTGTATACACACACACATATACACACACACACGGGGAAAAAGTCTCAGCATAGATATTCGTAGAAGAGAAAAAAGAACATGGAAGCAATTTCAGCCACTTTCTTTAATTGCTCACCTGATGGCCCTGTGGGATAGGATTTCAGCTAGGGTGTCACACAGTGCAATTCATCCTGAGACGTGTGACCTTTACCATTTCTTTTCATTTCTCAGGTGTGTGCTTTTCACTCTGCCATGGAAGCCTCCCTTATCATTGACTCTGAATTCAGACTGGCACCTCCATGAATGACTGCCTCGAAGTGACTGTGTTATGGGGTGGTCCAGCTGACTTAGGTGGCTGAAGTGTCTCCTTGAGGTGCCCCATCAGGACTCTGGGGCTTAGTACTGGTGAGTCACAGACTTCAGGTTTCAGGAGTTGCAGCACTGGACAGGAGTGAAATTAATGATATTTAATTTTCTTGCCTTCTCTGAGTGTGCTGTATGTACCAAGTGCAGTGCGAAGCATTTAATGTGCAAATGTGCATCATCCCAGACAATTCTGACAGCCTTAGAAAATAGTCAGGAAAATGATTTCTCTTCAAAAAACAAAAAAAAAAAGGTTGGCTGGCTGCGGTGTCTCATACCTCTAATCCTAGCACTTTGGGAGGCCGAGGCAGGCGGATCACCTGAGGTCGGGAGTTCGAGACCAGCCTGACCAACATAGAGAAACCCCATCTCTACTAAAATAATAATAATAATAATAATAATAATAATAATACAAAATTAGCTGGGCGTGGTGGTGCATGCCTGTAATCCCAGCTACTCGGGGGGCTGAGGCAGGAGAACTGCTTGAACTCGGGAGGCCAAGGTTGCGGTGAGCCGAGATTGCGCCATTGCACTCCAGCCTGGGCAACAAGAGTGAAACTCTGTCTCAAAAAAAAAAAAGTTTCAAATATCTATTTTTTTTTTTTTTTAAGAAATAGCCTCTGTTTATTAAGTACTCAATTGTGACTGATTCAAATGCCGCAAAAAACTTTCATTAGACCAGACCCATTCCCACGGGCATGCTTTTCTTGAGCCTGAGTGTTTTGCTAAGGAGACAGGAAAGTTTAATAGAAAGTGGGGCTTGCAGACAACCAGACTTTGAAACTCGGCTCCATCACGTACTTCTATGAAGTCCTGGGCACATCCCTGAACTTCTCTTAATTTCAGTTTCCTGATCTCTGAAGTAGAGATAGTTAGGATTACCTTTCAAGTTATTGTCACTAAATGAAATGACTTAGGAAAAATGTTATCTGATTCAAGCAGCACAGCTGGATTTGAGGATTTGGGTACACTGAGATTTATTCATGGAGATCTCTTTGGAAAACCTTGGGAAGAGGAAGAGCAGCAGGGTAGGGAAGGGGATGGAGAAATGCAAGACTGTGGGGTCGGGTTAACTCTAGCCCACTAAGGGATTCAGTCCTGTCTTGAAATAAGTGAGTGGGACTTTTGTGCCCCTGCCCCAACCAGTCAAAACTATTGTATGGCAGGGGAGAAGGAGCCTTAGCTTAACATCCTCTGGGCAATGTGGCTTCAATCACTGGACAATCTCCCAGAGAAAACTGCAGATGTGAGCCATTAGCAGAAGCACCTGCAGAACTTGGAGCACGATAACCAAACTAGTTAAGAGGATCTTGGTGCATCTGTAGGGCACCAACAGCAACTGTTGCAGTTCACCCCTTGCACCATTCAGATCTATGTGGTCTCACATTAATTCATTGCTTCATGCTGCAGTGACTGGAGGAATTTAGTTAGTCACTATATTGGATGACCTGTTTCCCCACAGTAAAGTGTAGAGGAGAAAAGGAGTATAGCATAGCAGAATGGTGTGATATTGTGATCGTGAAGATCAATGCCTCTGGATTCAGACACCTAGGCTCAAACCTTGATTTTCCCTCTCACCTGCTCTGTGACCTTGCACAACCTCCTAAACTGACATTCTACCTCATCATCCATGCAGGGAAGACCATAGTAAGTTGAATAGTGACTCCCCAAAATAAGTGCCACCTGGAATCTCAGAATGTCACCTTATTTTGAATAAGGATCTTTTTAGATGTAATTAATATAAAGATATCCAGATAAGATCATTCTGTATTGTGGTGACCGTAAATCTCATGACTATCCTTTAAGTCACAGAAAAGGCGAAGACACAGAGACACATGGAGGGAAAGGCCATGTTAAGACAGGCAAAGACTGAGGTGCAGTCACAAACCAAGAAATGCCAACGATTGCTAGGCAGTCACCAGAGGGAAGGAGAGACTCATACAATGGATCCTTCCTTGAGACTCCAGAAGGAACTGACACACACTGCTGACATCTTGATTTTGAACTTCTGGCTTCCACAACTGTGAAAAAATAAATTTCTGTTGTTGTAAGCCACCCAGTTTGGGGCAATTGATTAAGACACCCCTAGGAAACTAATATCATAACCACATAAGATTGTTATGTGGATCAAATTAATTAATGCAAGTAAAGAGCCTAGGACACAAGCTGGTACATAGTAGGAATTTTTAAAGTGTCAGTTCTTATTGTAATTGTTAGAATTATATAAACACCAATGCACCCAGGGGCTGTTGAATATTATCTGTTGTTGACCGCGTCTGTTGTTGTACAAGCACAGTGAAGTCTCAATTTGGGAACCCATACACAATTCCAGTCCGGAACAAAAATCTTACTAAGTTTCACAGCACATTATGCACAGTCCTTTGCTCTTAGCCACTGCTCAATAAGTGTGGAACCTAAAAATATAATTCAAAATGTCATCTGTTTGTTTAAATTCAACTGTTTGAACACAGATGCAAGGTTCTTGAGGGTCTAGGATGTCTCTGTGGATATTTCCTGAAATCAAGTAAGTTTAAATAGCTTACCTTACCCTTCCCAAGAATGAAAAGTCTGCATTTAGCGCATGCATGGGCAATGCCAAAGAAAAATACATGTTAATAAGCCAATATTTCTATGGGTCCATATTCTACACTTTGCACAATGGATTCCTCTGGAGATGAGGGCCCAAAGCAGGAGAGCTTTTCTGAAAAAGTTCAAGGGAAGAAAAGGTTTCTCTAGGACACAACTCCTGCCTTTTTTAAATCTGCCAAACAGCAGTGGCCTTACCCTCTTTCCAAAGTGCTAGAGATTATTTAGGTAAACTCAGTTATTGGCAGTAATGAAGGTTTCAATTCAAAACCCTCTTTTGGGTAAAGTGATTCAGAGTGAGAAGTGTTATGTTTGATTTTTTTCTCACTGTGAAATCCAGATTTTGCAAGGCTATAATGTTCCATTTTCAGGAAGGCTGGTAGGGCCAACATTTAAGTCTGGTTCAACCATGCTTAATGCTATATCCTGTCATTTTAAAGCCCCCTCCCATTTCTTTCTTTACTCACCTTTCTTCCCTTACACTTTGCCATTTATGATAAACTGAAAGATAATTATGACCCTAGTTTTTAGAGTCTCTTAATTCTGTTGTTTTAGACACATCCAAAGGCACTGGAGCATTTTAATTTTATTTTAACTTGTGTTTACCAAACCTGTATCATGCACACCATCGGGCAGTGGGCTCCTTTGGGCTCTTTCCAGAAAATTAAAACCATAAATTAAATATAAATGGTCAAAGCCACAGAACAAGCAAGGCCTTCTTAGTGTCCACAGAGAGGAGTTCTATTACCACCATTCGCTTTGGAGAAGAGGGAGGTTACCTGTAATTCTTGTTCTCTTGAAGGTGTATATTTTATAATACGTCTCCATTCACCACCCTGCCTTCCCCAAGGAGTTCTTAGCTGCTTGATTTTCTTGGCTGCAGAAGAACTGGCAGTTAGGGGTTAGCAAATTCTTAGGACCCCTGGGGTAGATACATTGCAGTTCTAGCAAGAGTTCATACTCTCTTAAACTGTGTTTCTGGATTTTAATTTTGCCTCGAGCTGTATGTTAAGAGAAGTTCTCTCTGACGAGAATAACTCTGCACTTAGGGAGAAATGCTTCCCTCAAGATACCATGTCTTTATTAACAGAAATTCCCCCCTCACCCGATCCCTTTGTTTATTTACTTTTATTTATTTATTTATTTATTTATTTATTTTGAGACAGAGTCTTGCTCTGTCTCCCAGGTTGGAATGCAGTGGCACAATCTTTGCTCACTACAACCTCCACCTCCTGGGTTCAAGCAATTCTCCTCCCTCTGCCTCCCCAGTAGCTGGGATTACAGGCATGCACCATCATGCCTGGCTAATTTTTGTATTTTTAGTAGAGATGAGGTTTTGCCATGTTGGCCAGGCTGGTCTCGAACTCCTGACCTCTGGTGATCTCCTGCTTCAGCCTCCCAAAGTGCTAGGATTACAAGCGTGAGCCAGCGCGCCCAGTCACCCAATCCTTTTAAAATAATAGCAATAAGACATGAAGGAAACTCAAACATTTTTTAAGACCCCAGGATTCCCCAAACTTCTCTTCTATTCCCTTGAGCCCAAACCATGCAGATTAATATACACGGGGACACATTTCAGTCTCTCTCCCTTACCAAAATTAACAACCTTTTGAAGCAAAAGTGTCAACTCTTTTTGACTCACCTGGCATCTCCTATTGATGGATCGTGGCTGCCTGCTTAAGAGAGTGGAGGCCAGATGCAGACTCAACAGGAAGCAGTGTGGGGATTGATTAATGATGTCTGCTGCAGTGGAGGACAAGGGAGTGGCAGCATTTGTGCTGTGTATTTGCCATTCCTGGTAAGGACTGTGTGTTATTTATCTCTGTGTCCCTGTGCCTAGCATGGTGCCTGGCACAGAGCGGGTGCTCCATAAATATTTGTTGAACTGAATTGAACTAAACTTTCCAACCAACTCCCTCTTTATAGACACCGCAATGGTTTTCTCTGAGTCAGAAGGTATGGTGGTAGTTCATCTCTTGGTGGAAAGCAATGATAGTAAGAAATTCTCCAAGGGTTGAGTTGTTATGCGGCCAGTAGGTTCAATTACCTCAGAATCTGTTCAATGACTCTGCCATGGACCCAATGTCTATTAAACGAGACTTTCATTACCATCAGCTCTTTGCTGTTGTCCTACTACCTCCCCCAAATAACTAAATCATGTCTCCATGTGCCTAGCTGCTGGCTGACGTCCTGCTGTGACACATCTCTTATGTGACATGTGATCTGTGACACGTGATCTGTGACACGGATCTGCCTCACAACATTAACCACTGACAACCATGTATCTTTTGCTTATATGATCTATGCATTGGGTTAGACCCATACACTCACTGCCCTACCTCAGAGCATGGGACAGCCTTTGGATCTTGTGCTTCAAACAAACTTCTGCTTTGTGGTAGCACCCAGTTTCTGAGTCTACTCAACACCACTTTGTTCTCCTACCTTTTCCCACCCTCATTCCCCTTCATCATCATGCGTCAGTGACTTATTATTTTATGTATTCAATATCCCTACAATGACAAAAGTTTCATGATATTCTATGCCACAGTGAGGTGAGTTGGATATTTGAAGTTGAGTAGTCCTGGTTTAAGCCTTATCTTTGCTATTTAGTATCTCTCTGCTCCAACACAAGTTGTTAACCTATTGTGTGGCTTGCTTTTTATGTGTATTTTTGAATTAAAACATAAATGCAGATAACAATAACACCTTCTTTAAAGTATTGCTGGGAGAATTAATGAATGCATTATGCCTTGAATCTAGTAGAAATTGAATGAATAATGGCAATTATTAGTATCTTGTCCCAGGGTCTATACTGCATTAGAATTAAGAAAATAGACATGCCCTCAAAGGCCATACAAAAAACATAGGATCAGACTCCAGGTCATAATAACAAAAACATCAGAGGCTCTTTGAGACCATATTTATGAAACAGCAATGATTCAGCAAAGATAATCAAATCCTCCAGCAGAAAAGTCAACTGAAAACTACTCACTAATGGAGGGGAAAAGAGTAATCAAAGGGAGATTTGAAGAATATTGCATACTCTTAATTTCTATTACTCTTTATTATTTCCATTATCTTACTTGCTCCTCACCACCGTGTTCCCATTTTTACGTATGAGGGTATTAAAGCTGGAAGGTGTTAATCAGCTTGCCCGTGGCCAGACCCCCAATAAGTTGTGCACCTCAACCCAGGTCTTCTGCCCAGCTCTCATTCCTCACCAGGTTGTCTCTTTACAGAAATATCTGAAAGGAATGAACAGGACCCTCACCAAGTAGGCTAATAAAAGCTTGGAAGGATGGAGCTTGTTGCTCTCACTCTGGAGACCTTCTCTAGTGCTGAGTACAGGACTCCGAGGATTTCCATGCCACAAGCTCTTCCCTTTCTGTACAGAGATCCTGGCTAGTGGGCCTTTCCTAGAGGGCCTCGACAACTGAGGGGGCCATGGTGTCATTGCATCATCAGGCTCAGAGTGTCTGCCTCTGCAGAAACACTCCTGAACAAGCATCAGAAGAACACCTCTCCCCAGTCTAGTGTAGAGTGTGATGGAAGAAAAATAGCAAATGTGTCCATCATGAGGATGCAAACTTCAGCTGGGCCTGTTAGAACAACACTGACCTTTTTCTAAGGTACCCACAGCCCAAAGCTTGTGTTTTCAGTTGCTCCTCAGAAATGTGTTTGAAGAGAGATGGTTCTGAGAGGGCAGGCCTTCCCATGAAGGAGAGATTACTTGCCAGCTCTTTTTCATGAGCTGATTATCCTGTCCTTCCTCAAAGAGTTTTCACACCAAGGGTGTGACATTTGCCTTGCCTCTCATGGTTTCAAATCAGAGATTGAAGAACAGAGATTCACTGGTTGTCATGTAACAAAACCAGGCTCAAATTAGCTGCACTTCATTGGGGACTGATGAGAGTAATGGAAAAATATTAAAAAAAAATCTCATGGAAAATAAGAGCAGAGAATGTGGCTGGGTACCATAAGTCACTGAGGTCAATAAAAGGACAATTTTTAGGGTTGAGAACCACATTCTTTCCATCTACCTGATCTTCATAGTTTTGTGTTAGTGGTTTTTTGCTTGTGTTTTGTTTTGTTTTATCTGTGCTTCTTGATCCATTCACCTTTTCTTGTGTGTAGCTTTCACATAACTATGAAGCAGGTGACCCTAAACATCCCACCAGTTAAGGTATTCAACAGAGATTGGATAGAGCCACTGTAGCCAACTAATATTTATGGGAGGAATAAACTGATTGATCCAGTGTTATTTCTACTGAACCAAGTGTCCTTATCTGTAGGGAATGAGAGTCAAAGAGTGAAAACATTGTTGCAGGAATCACTCTGGGGAATGAGAGGCAGAGGTTGTCAAAGCAGGGTCACAGACTAGTAGACATCCCAAGATGTCTATTTGGAGCATCATATAACTTTAGAACAGAAAGAGGCTTCTCAAGAACATTACCAGGAGCACTGATAATATCCCAAAAACTTACAGTGTCCTTGCAAAGTAAGTGTCTCTTCCCCAGAGGGAAGAGGGTAAGAAGAGTAAGACTTGGAGAGGTTAATTTACTCAAGATTATACCTTCTGCAGCAGAATTCATCAGTAGCAAAACCCGTCTTTTTTTTCTGCCAGATGTCCTCACAGAGAATCAGTTACCTAAATGGATTTACCACTGCCCAAGTTCTAGCCCTCAACCTGCAGGCCCAGAAACCTGATATACCAACACAGAGAACACACCATGTCTTTCAGTAGATACATACAAGTTCACAGGGATCCATGAAACACAAGATGCCTATCTACTCATCTACAAAGAGATGCTTTACCACAATTTATACTGCAATCTCCAAGTGGCCTAAATTGCATGCTACCTTCTTACAAGAAGACTGACTTAGGAAGAGATTTCCAAGTACGTGGAATTAGAATAGGGGTATTTCCTATGTAACTCAAATGTTTCATCTTACTTAACAGTAGTACCCTGATGTGACCATCTGTATAATCAAAATGGACCTACTCCTAGATCTTGGTACTTGGTATCTGAAGACCCAGACATCGTCTATTCAGTGCAGCTCTTGGATGGGCATTGCCAATGTGTGTCTCTATGACTCTCGTTTTCCTTAGCTTCTGCTCAGCAAGCCCATTTCTGATTGGCATATCTTTTCTTGTAGGTTAACCCATTTAGTTACTGCTTGCTCCTGCCTGGAAACAAATTTATCTTTTCAAAATGATTTTTCCTATGTCTTCTCTCATCCAGCCTGTTTTGCGATTAAACTCTCTAAGGGAAACCTAGAGTTTGGGGTCTGCTTCATCCTTGCCCCTGTACCTACCACCCATAACCAGATCTGCATATTTAAAATGCAACTGGACATTAAAGCCATTACAGAAGCTTTCCAAATGGGCAAATATTTGCCTCAATTATTCTATTTACAATTCCAAAAATATTTCTTCTGTTGAAGTCTGTGTACAAGAAGTGGCTCCAAAACCATTTTTAAGGGAGTTTTGACATCAATGAAACGTTATGCTGGCAGGGAGAGTGAAGTGCTTGATTAATAAAGAGTCTCAGTGTTTTCAAACACATATTCCAAGCAGCCTCATTTGAAGAAAACCACAAACGGAGAATGCTTTGCTGCTCACAGTCACAAGGGGGTTGTGTATTTCATTCCCGCTTACACAGTCCGCTTACTTTGGAGCTTGGGTAGGAAAGAAACATGGCCAGCCAGCAGAAATAAGGCTACATTCAGTGACCCTACCCTTCCACCCATTGGCCTGATGGGAGAACTTTTTTACCCCTTAATGCTACTGTTTTCTTAGTTTTTAACCTTTTAATACTTAATAATTCTCTAAAAGACCATCCTGAGAGGAAAGAAGGGGACACCTTAGGACTTCATTGTGTTAGCAATTGAGGATTCTGAGATTCCTAATTTCAGAATTTCCAGTCAGTGGTGTTGGCATGTCTTACAGAAATGTAATTGAGCATGTTCATGTTAATTACTTTGAAGTGCTTTCCTCTTTTCCAGTGCTTTACAAAAACACAGCAACTTAAATTGGGTCATTATTTCATGTGTCTAAGATCCTACTCAGCAACTTAAGGGAGCCATGGAAATGCAGTCAGAAGAATTAATTTAAAATGGTTCCAATATTTCCCCATAAAGGAAAAATGTAAATAAAAAAATATTGGCAATGTACTTACTAAAACTGGGACTTATAATAATGATAATAATAAACAAAATACCATCTTTAAATTCCCCTTTCAATTCACTAACATATTTTGGGTGCCAGCAATGTCTAGACATCTCCAGTTTTATTTACCCTTGCATCTTGTTTAATTCTCTCAACAATCCCACAAAATATGGAATCATCATGCCTCTGAGGCACAGAAGGGTTAATGACTTATCTGAAGTCACGCAGCTAATTCACGAGAGAACAGATCTGTGGATAAAAGTCTTCTAAATCCTTCACCAAAGCTGCTGCTTTTAGTGCCCCATGTTTATCAGGAGCAAGAAATAACTGTTAAATTATTTTCGTTTGTTTTCTTTTTGCAGGAAAATGAGATGAATGGTACACAAATCTGGCTACCATACTTGTTTTCACCATAAGTTTTAATCTACTTCTCCTACATATTCATGGGTCCTTTGTCCAGTCAAACCCTTAATCAATTAATTTACAAAACTTCCCTGGTGCTTTGTGTTTCATCGATTCTATCCATTCCTTCATCATACACACACACAAACACATACACACACACACACACACACAAACACACATGTACATACAGTCGGCCCTCCATATTTATTGGTCCCACATCAATAGATTAAACCAACTGAGGATCATAAATGTTTGGATAAAAACATTCTACCAAATTCCAAAAAGTAAAAGTTGAATTTGCCATGCACCAAGACCTATGTTGAATCCATGCTAATGAAGTGATGTGTAGACATTGCATTAGTTATTATAAGTAATCTATAGAGAAGATTTAAAGTATATAAGAAGGTGTGTGTAGTTTATATGCACATACTCCATTTAACATAAGAGACTGACCATTCACAGATTTCGGTATCTCCAGGGGGTCCTGGAACCAATCCTCCATGGATACCAAGGAACGACTATATCTGTGTGTGTGTGTGTATATATATGTGTGTGCGTGTGTGTGTGTATGTGTGTGTGTGTATATATGTGTGTGTGTGTGTATGTGTGTGTGTATATATATGTGTGTGGGTGTGCGTGTGTGTGTGTATATATATGTGTGTGTGTGCGTGTATGTGTGTGTGTGTGTGTGTGTGTATATATATATATAGTTGGAATCAGCAACCTATGTGTATATACATAGTTGCTTGGAATCAGTAAGCTCCATGTATACAAACACACACATACATGCATATAATTTGGGGGGCAGTCTACTCATCTATTTGGGAGACTGACCTCTCCCACTATTAATTCTCCTAGTTAGTCCTCCCCACTTCAAGTGTACATGTGCACCAGGCCTGGCCAGTGAGCATATATCCATTTCCCTGGCCACAGCATAATAGCCTGACCAATGCAGAGCCAAAATCTTCCCTGAGAATTTTGTGCAACGATCTGGAAAGGAAGTGGTTGTAACCTCTGAGATTACACAGAAATGATGGAACGAGAAAGCCTGGAACTGCCAGAGCCATTTTTAATACAACAAAAAGATGGCCTGCCTGAGATTGAAAACAACACAATGGAAAGTGGACACAACAGATAAAGAGAAAACAGTTTTCCCACAGATAGCTTTAACCCTTAAATAGCTTTGAGTCACATGAGTCAGTTCATTTTCTTTGAGTAAGTTGGCAGATTTGTGTTTTTTAAAACCCAAAGAATCATGAATAAATGCATCTTTCTTCTGTGTTTACATCTCTAACCCGCAGAACCACAGGACTTTGAAATACGCCTCAAGAATTCTCCCATAATCTTGGTTCTTGACCACCTGTAGCTCCACTCATCACACCCAGACTCAGTTTTACTTTCCTGGCTTCTGATCTCCTCAGCTGCATTTAACGATGATATTCGGTCTCCAATTTCTTCGCTCTATTCTTAGTGTTTCTTTCTGACTACGACTTTGACTTTATCTTTAGTTTTGTTTATCTCAAGCAACCTATCTGGTTTAGTGCTTCAACCCCAAATTCTGGAGCCTCCTACTCAACCGTATCACCCTCCTCTACCTGCCTTTTTATTTGTGATCTTCCCAATCTCATTAAATATATACAAATTTGACACTCCCTTAATTCTATACATTTTCAAATATCTTGTCAATTGTTCTCCTTCATGTCTAAATAACTCTATGCAAAAAATTTTGTACACCTTGAAGGAATGTACGCTTTCCCTGAAAAAAATATAAATTAACAAAACTTACACATGAAAATTTAGAAAGCCTAAAGTGATCAATAACTATGGAATTTGTTGAAAGGCAAAAATAAATTACTTCCCCAAAGACTCTAATTTCACATAATTTTATGACTACACTGTTTCAAGTTAAAGTTATAGATTATTTATACATCATTTAAACTGGTTCAGAGAATACAAAGAAGAACACCTCTAAATTCCAGAAGATATATAAGTATAACCATGATGTAGAAACCTAACAAAGTGAGCCTATAATAAAAGAATTAAAAAGTTAAACTACAGATGCCGTCACTTATGAGTTGTGATCCCAACATCCTCTATAAAATTCTAGCATATTTAGCACACAGTATGGTAAAAAAAAAAATACACTACTGTCAGGTATATAATTAACAATAGTTCATGACCCAGAAAACAAACTTTTAGTAAACTAGGAATAGAATAATTTTTCCTTAATATAATTTACTCTAACCAAATATTTCCCTTAAAATCAAACAGGAAATAAATCACAATACCTTCATTAGTATGTGCATTTGCTCTTAATGGTCTTCACTAGGAGAACTTAAGTGATTTTCACAGGGTTACTCAATAGGCAGGTGAAAGAGTTGATATCCCACAGAGCAAGCTCTGACTCTGAAGCCTTAAATTTCTATATTATTCTTAGCCCTCAGAGGTGGCTATCCTTGGTTTTCACTTAGTCAGCATCCTTCCCATTTTCTGGCAAGATTTTTTTGGGAAATTATCTCTCACCTGTCAGATACAATCTTGATGGCCTAACAATGAAGCCATCCTGCCCTCTGGCCAGGGAGTAGGCATACAACCAATAAATGGGACTTCCTTTCCCTTCCCTTCTCTTGTTTCTTTCTCTCTTTTTCTCTCTCTCTCTTTTTCTTCCCGTATTCGGTGGAACTTCAGTCTTTAGACTAAGTAGACTAAATGATTCAATCTGATTTATCCTGAAGGGTAAAGTCTTACTAGACTATGCTTTAATTCCTAGAGTTTTCTCATTTCTGTCCTTTTTGGAGGCCTCATTTTAATGTCCTTTCAATCTTTGAGTGACTTCCAAATCCTTCCTTAAAAATCATTTTAATGATTGCCATTCTAACTGGTGTGAGATGCACATGTACCATAAAACCTAAAGTATAATAATAATAATAATAATAAAAATCATTTTAAAAAGACATTTTGTTAAAGTGAGCCAGTGTATGTTTCCGTCACTTGTAAATAACCCTAGCTAGTATGTCTGTACCTCAGTCAAGTAAGCTAGAACTCTGAATTCAAGTACCTTTTCTTAGCCAACACTATCCATCAATTGATGCAGTCTGTGGGTTTTACTTACACAATATGTTTGGTCTTCTTTTCTTTCCTTTCCCTTTCTGCTACTGCCCTAGTTTAAGTTATCATTACCTCCTGCCTGAACATGGGCCTCCTACCCTTTTCTCTTGCCTGTAGTCTCTTTCTGTCTTATCCATTCCACCAATTGTCAGATTATTGGTGCACTAAGAATATTCTTGATGATGTGACTACTCTGTCCCGAATTTGTATTTCAAACAGAATTAAATCTGAAATCCAAACAAAAGACCATCTGACAATCCTGAGCCTATACATCTAACCTTAACCCTCTCTTCTTTTATTCTTTTCACTGTGCTCTAGTCAAATGAATAATCTGTTGTTTTCTTCAAGACACTATGCATTCTTGTCTTTGAGCCTAACCAAAATGCTTTTTCCCATATCTTACAATCCTCATGCAGCCAAATATTACTTATATTTAGAGGTCACACATAATTACCATTTCCTCCTGAAACCTACCCCAAAAGCTGAATATCTCATCTGCTTCGTCTGCATTCTCTAAAGCTTCATCTCTACCTATCTTGGCAGCTTTAGATAGCACTTCCTACTCCTATTTCATGTAAACATGAACATATTTCCTTTTCCCACAGCAAGACCATGACATGTTTTTCAGGACAACTGGAATAAAAAAAAACTGGGTAATTACACAGGAATGGAAGTTTATATCCACACCAAGATATTCCCTAAACTCAGCCCATTGAACCCAGGAAGATAGATGGGGTGTGGTCACTGAGACTATTTCTGAGAAGGCCCTGTATGTATGAAGACTTCTTTGAGCTTGTAACTCCATCTGTGAATTGTGTGGTCACAGCCTGGTGACCAGTGTGGTCAGCTGAAAGTACACCCGTGGCCACACACATGTATGATGGACTGCCAAGGATGAGTGACAGCAGCACCATTGTTTAAAGAAGCTGAATAAAAAATGTACGTCATTCTTGAGACTTACACTTCTAAGCCTTCTTTGTTTGCTTTGTGGATGACATACCTCAAGCCTCCAAAAAGCCCTAATACCAAAGTGCATAGAGCAGAGTAGTCTAGGCCTAGGGAGAACTCAGGTTTTAAAATCAGACAAACTCCAATTTAACTTCTAGTAGACCATATATTAGTTACGCAGATTATCAATCTTTTCCTTTAACTATAAAATGGGTATGAAAATACTGACCAAGAAGTTCATTTTAAAAATCAAACAAGATTATGCATATCTAATGTCTACCACAGTGTTGAGCAATTTAATGTGCTGATGCTAATAATTGTCCTAACACCATAGATATTTTTATCTAAACTTAAAAACAAATACTGTGAAATAAAGATAACTTCAAAAATAGTTCCTTTTTTTTTTTTTTTAGAAATTGATCAGATTGTATAGTAGGTGAAATAATGATCCCAAATATATCAGGCCCAAATCCCTGGAGCCTTTAAATGTCACCTTATATGGAAAAAGTAACTTTGCAAACATGACAGTTAAGAGTCTTGAGATCAAGAGATCATCCTGAATTATCTGGGTGGACTATGAGTATAATCACCAGCATCCTTTTAAGAGGGAGGCAGAAATCTGTGACACACACAGAAGAGGAAAAGGCAGTGTGATCATGGAAACAGACTGATACGGCCACAAGCCATGGTATGCAGGCAGCCACCAGAAGGTAAAAGAGAGATGTAACTGATTCTTTCCTACTGTCTTTAGAGGAAGTGCAGCCCTGCTGACACTTTGATTTTGGCCCAGTGATACTGATTTTATATTTCTAATCTCCAGAACTGTAAAAGAATTAATTTTTGTTGTTTTAAGCCACCAAGTTGGGGATCATTTGTTAAAAGGGCCACAGAAAACTAATGCAGATATTGGTGCTAGCAAAGGGGATGCTGCTATAATAAATACCTAAACATGTGGAATTGGCTTTAGAATTAGAAATGGCTAGAGGCTATATAAATTTTGAGATGCAGTTTAAGGAAAAATAAAACCCTAGATAGCCTTAAACACAGTGTTGGTAGAAATATGAACAGTAAAGACATTAAGGTTGAACGCTCAAGAAGGAAATAAGCAACATGTTATTGGAAACTGGAAAATAACCAGTCTTTGTTTATAGGGGCCAAAAACTTAGCTGAATTGTGTTCTACAATTGAGTGGAAAGCAGAACTTGTAAGTGATAAACTGATTAACTTGGATATTTAGCTGAGGAGGTTTCCAACCAAAGTATTGAAGACACAGACTGGTTTCTTCTTGTTGCTTATAGCGAAATGCAAGAGAAAATGCAAGAGAAAAGAGATAAATTGAAGAAAAAACTGTTTAGCAAAAAGGAAACAGGATTTGTTGACTTAGGAAATATTCAGCCTATCTGCATTGTAAAAGACGATAAAAAAAATAAAGCGGTCCATTGTTAGGAATGTATAGTTTGGAGGGAAGGCTAGCTTGCAGCAATATAATATCCTGAAGATGGATATTATAATAGGACAATGAAGTGTCATACAAAAAGCACTGAGCCAGAGGTAGTGTCAAACATTACATCTTAGAAAAAAACTAAAAAGAAAACAGCTATTCCAATAAGAAGAGAAATGAAGGTAGAAGGATGCATAAGACTTGGTAAATTTGTCAGTAGTAAGAAGAACAAAGTGAAGTATTTCATATCTAATGATCTGTTGTCTCTGTGAAATAAGGGAGGGAGGAAGAATCACTTGCTAGGAGTGAGAAGGCAGGTGGTCAGGAAGATGACGCTATAAAAGAGGTCAAGGTGTTAGTTCACCTGTACTGGAATAATGGTGATGAAAATGATGATGATGATGATGATGATGATGATGAGGATGATGACGACAGTAAGGGCAATGAATGCTAATGGCTGTAGCTAATATATTTGCTATGCATTCACCATGAACCACATATATAATATTAATCATTTTTTGGAGTTATTATCACATATAACTATCACATCAGCCCTGAGAATTAGATCTCATTATTATTTTCAATTGTCATTAGTTTATATTATAAATATATGTACCATAACATATTATGTGTAACAAAACATAATAATATATTATATGTAGTATCAGATATTTTATGTAACATAATAAATGTGTCATATATAGACATATGGTATGTTATATATTATATATAAATAATATATGTTTAAGAGTAAACATATAGATGTTTACTTTTATTATGCTATTACTGTTTTATAGAAGAGAAAATAGACTCTGATAGGTTAGGTAAATTGACCAAGGATACAAAGCTAGTAGATGGTAGATTATGGAGTCAAATCTATCTAATCCAAAGGATTAGGATTTGATTATGGAATCAAATCTGTCTAATCCAAAGCCTGTTTTCTTAACCATTAGATTATACTACACCATTATCTTAAAATGTTTTCTCAAAGAAGCCAGTCAAAAGTCCGCTTGCCTCTTCCTCAGTATTCCACTCCTTAGCATGTCAAATCAAAACCATTCATTCATCCCTGCATTTTTTCACAAAATATGCTCCCCAAATCATTGTGTGATTCTCCATTGCCGAATCCACTGGTCGCTTACAGTCTACACCTTACTTGACATCAGATCTTGTGCACCGCTCTTCTCCATACACCTCTTTGCTCCATTGCCTGCAATGACAACACACTCCTGGGCTCTATTTCTTTTGGTAGAACCAGTTTTATCATATTTTCAGAAGTCCAGTCTCATGGATACAATGAAAGGAATACTGACCTAGAAAACTGCAGAGCTGGTCCTCACTTTCTCTGGATCACTGAGCCACTGAGTAGCCTTGGGCACTGTCCTCACTCCCTCTATGCCTCCATTTACTCACTCCTCACTCCCTCTATGCCTCCATTTACTCACTTCCAAATAAAGGAAATGATCTAGGGAGTCCCAATCAGCTTCCACACTCTATTAGTCCAAGTTCATAAAAAGGACATTGAGAAGGAGAAATCTTGGCTGTCTGCCTCAGGGAAAAAATAACTAAGATATCACTTTGCAAAAGGAGTATGTGAATTTCAACAGCATTGTGCCTGTCTCTGCCTGGAGTTGGCTGTCTCTCCAACGCTGGGCTCCCTTCTGGACACTATAAATTATCCAAGGACATAGGCTAATTGACACAGTTGAGAGGAGAGGGACACAAATAGTCCCAGGCTTGGAGAGTGAGACCTCTGTGGGGAGGTTAATAGAGCTGGAGCAGCTCAAGCTTGAGGAAGGGCTGCTGAAGGGAGCCATCATTCTGCCGACACATTCATAAAAAGATATTGTGAGAAGGGCAGGGATCAGTCTTCTTATTAATCAACAAGGGCAGAATGAGAATTAACAAGCTGTAAGCTGCAGTGAGGAGTATCAAAGCTAAATATCAGGGAAAATGTTAGACCACTGGGAGCAGTTAGGCAATGGAACAGACTGCTAGGAGAAGCCATGAAGTCACTCTAATTGGGAGCATTTGAGGCAGAGAGCAGATATACGTCCGTCACAGACGAAGGGCCTCCTGGGGGAAAATAAGGAACAGGACGCTAATGGACCTCAATGAATGAAGCATAACAAGCCCTCAACTTTAACAGCAGAGCACAGTCTGAAGGTGTGAAGGCAGCGTGGGGCAAGATTGGGAGTTGAAGAGTGCAAATGAACAGTCATGGTGGTATTGTTGAGATGGTGATTTGTGCAGTTTTCATGAACTGGGTTCAAACTTTCATTCTGCTACCTGCTAACTCAGCATGGTTTCCTTCTTGGATTCAGTTTCTTTGGCTATAAAACGGGGAGCATGATGACCATTTCATAATGAATGATATGAGGATAAAATAAGGCCACGTCTATGAATCATTTCACCTGGTATCGGTGACACAGGCAGTTCTAGGTAAATGATATTTATGATAAAAGCCAGAGCTCTCCAGGACAAGAAGTGAGTCAGAGGGAAGGCTCCAGGCCCCAGCTTGCTTTAGTAGCTCATCTTCTACTTTTGAGGGTGGCAGGGGGTCAGTGTTCAGAACTGGTGACATTCAGCTACTGACTGAGTCTGTCCTGCAGAGAGGCTCAAGGTCAGGAGGAAGTAATTTTGGAAATTCATGAGGCCATGGGTGGGAAAGGCAGTGTGTTTTTCTGAACCACCCATGGGTCTGGGAGTGGCAGAGGCCAGAACTGAGGAAAAGGAGCTCGGTGACTTTCAAAGGGTAGGGATTGCTGCCAGCAGCAGATGCTCTCAGTGCCCGACAGCACACCCCTCTTAGCCAGCCTCTGCGTTCACCACCGTGATGGACAGCTCTACGCGAGCTCACACTCAGATTACAACAAAGCCTCACCTCTCAAGCCAGACTTGCCACTATCTGCCTTAGAAAAGGGCTCTTTCTGAGGCTGAAGAAGTCAATGGGCCCCATGCACAAGGGCAGCCCAGAGGGCAGATTTATTCATACCCCAAAGAACACCCTCAACCAACACAGTATAGGAGCTAGTGGATAAATGCCCCCCATTTCCCATTATTTGGGCAGAAATTCTGGGATGCATTGGTTCTTCAGAGGCCCCAGTAGAACAAAGCCCCTACTGCTTACAGTGTCAATGCCACTCCTGTTGGCTTTTCCTTCTTCTGGTCTCAGTCTCCTCAGGCTCTCACTCACGCTTCATGTAATGATTTCCCAAATAAACCACCCATACCTAAGACCCTGGATCAAGCTCTGCTTCTGTGGAAACCAAAACTGAGGCAGTGTCTGAAAAAAAAATTCAAAAGGTCAGAAACCGGCTGGTCGCGGTGGCTCATGCCTGCAATCCCAGCACTTTGGGAGGCCGAGGTGGGCAGATCATGAGGTCAGGAGATCGAGACCATCCTGGCTAACACAGAGAAACCTCATCTCTACTAAAAATACAAAAAAAAAAAAAAAATAGCTGGGCGTGGTGGCAGGTGCCTATAGTCCCAGCTACTGGGGAGGCTGAGGCAGGAGAATGGCATCAACCTGGGAGGCAGAGGCTGCAGTGAGCCGAGATCGCGCCACTGCACTCCAGCCTGGGCAACAGAGCGGGATTCCATCTCAAAAAAAAAAAAAAAAGTCAGAAACCAGGGACAGCTTACAGCAGAGAAGCTTTGTGTAGTAGCACACATTATAATGAATATTTTGTATGTGTTCTCAATCATTAATTTTGAACTTATATTGCCATCTATTTGTTTCTCTTGTTTTGTTTTGTTTTCGATTAAGCATTACTCTCATTTGAAATGCCTCCAATCTCATCACAGAGGTAAAAACAAAACTTTAAGACTTAAAAATGCCTGCCATCCTCTTGTCTTCTGACATATCCCTCATAGCCCAGCTTATATCCTGGCACTTGGGTCAGTATTTTTCCAGTTTAATCTGCCACAGCATCTTCCTTCAAATAATTTACAGAGCACTTTGAACTCAGAATCAGTACTCATCAAATTACTGTTTACTTCATGCATATATATATATATATATATATATATATATATATATATATAAAATCTTCCTGGGGAATAGAAACTGACATCATACACACCCCCAGCAGACTATCACTTTCATTTTGACAAGACTTGTGTGTTATGGCTGCTCTTAGCTGCAAGAGAAGCAGGACATTTAGGTTTTTTCTTCTTCTAGAGTGGAGGCAAACAAGCAAAAAGGGTAAAGAATGAGCACTTAGACAGTGGAAAAGATCTTTTTATAACAATATGAATCAGTTATGAAGATCTTTTTATAACAATATAAATCCGTTATTAGGCATTGGGTCACATCATAATTATGGAGGCTGAAAATTGCATTATGGTGGCTGAATATCTGCCATTTGCAAGCTGCACACTCAGGAAAGCTGGTGGTATAGTTCAAAACCCTGAAAGATGGATAGCCAATGGGGTAGATTCCAGTCCATGTCTGAAGGCCTGAGAATCAGAAGCATTGAGGGCAAAAGATCAATGCCCTGAACTGATCAGCTGAATCAGTCAGGTAGATTTAATTCAGCCTTCCTGCACCTTGTTGTTCTAGTCAGTCTCTCAATGGATTCAATGATGTCCACTCACACTGGGGAAAGCCACCTGCTTTACTCAGTTTACTAATTCAAATGCTAATATCTTCTGGAAACGTCCTCACCCAGAAATAATGTCTATTCAGCTGTCTGGGCATCCTATGGCCCAGTGAAGCTGACACATAAAATTAGCCATCGTAATAACTTCTTGTCAGATGAAAAATTTTACTCCCATGTTTTTACAGAGATTCAGGGAGCTGTTGAGTTTTATTCAAGGAAGTCATGACTAGCTAGAGATAAGTTAAAACTTTCACAAATATATAGGTGCAGAAATAATAATCATCATAGGTTTCATAAATTATGCTGGTACTAGGAATATAAAGGAATAACCTGACATCTGCCCTCATAAATCTCCCAGCATGTTAGACACACAAGGAGCTCTCAGCCTTTTAGGAACATGCACAGATCATTGCAGTACATTGTGGAAAGTGCAAAGGGTGTGATGTGCTTGGCACATCGTGGGAGCACAGACTGGGGAATCGGGGTGGGACTTAATTGAGTTCTCTTGATGATGTTCAGACAAGTATTCCCAGAGGAGATGAGCAGGGGCTTTAACAGGTTGAATTGGTGATTTTCTGTTGTTGTTTATTTTTCTTAACATAAAAAGGGATGATTAGAGTTATAAGCTGGGGAGCAAGGTGATCTAACTTACCCTTTATCAAAGGCAGTTTTATGTAGAGGAAGGACTGTTGGAGAGTGGTAATAAGGAGACTGCTTCCCCCAATCTTTCAGGTGATTGAGAGAGAAAATGGCTTGCTCTGGGGTTGTAGCTTTGGGACACTAAGGAGTTATCAAAATGAGAATACGTAGTAGAGTTATTGTATGATGTTGAATTTAATATAAAATATAATAAAGTCTAAAACAGCATCTACATTTTTGGCTGAGTAATTGAAAACATGTAGGTTTTGTTTAATAGGATAGAGAAGTCTGGCTGGTAATTAGGTGGCTCTTTTCCTTATGTTAAGTTTGAGTTGTTCATTAGTTTATGAAGTAGAGATGTCAAGTGATATGGTTTGGCCATGTCCACACCCAAATCTCATCTTGAATTGTAGCTCCCATAATTCCCACATGTTGTGGGAGGGACCCAGTGGGAGTTAATTGAATCATGGGGGTGGTTCTCATGATAGTGAATAAGTCTATGAGATCTGATGGTTTTATAAGGGGAAACTCCTTTCACTTGATTCTCACTCTCTCTTGTCTGCTGCCATGTAAGATGTGCCTTTCACCTTTCACCACGATTGTGAGGCATTCCCAGCCACATGGAACTGTGAGTCCATTAAATAACTTTTTCTTTATAAATTACTTAGTCTCAAGTACATCTTTATCAGCAGCTTAAAAACAAACTAATAAATCGAGTAAACAACCTGGTGATCAGGGGAAAATCTAAAGCTTATGGTAAATCACTGTTACTTTCTTTATTAAAATGACCATGATCCCTCAATCCTTGAATCTGATTTTTAAGTTTTCTCCTCACTGGGCTACTTTAGGACCTCTCTTGTAGTTCTTATTAAACTCTTCGATTATTCTCTTTAGAAATCTTTCTTGCCTGTCTGTAAATTTATTGAGTTCAGCTATTACATTTTATCTTTGAATTATCATCACAAGTTCTGACATATGATAAGAGTGCCACACATATTTATCAGTGGCAAAAAATGTCTTATTTAATAAGAAATTAGCACCTTTTTCAAGTAGGCAAAGCATAAATGACTATGATTATCATCTTCATCTTCTATATTTTATAAGTATTGAATGTCAAATATTACAGACTCACAGCCCATCTTCTAATTTTAAATCATTAATTCTTGACACTACATGATGAAAAATCAGATATATAATAACTACAGAGTTGACTAAATTGACATGTTTCCATGGATTCTGGAAATAAATGTCTCATTTATTTAGTAGATTTTTTAGAAGTGTCAAATACAGCAATGGAATGCTGGTCTCTTGTCAAAACCAGCCACTTACAGATGTTATTAGGTAAGTTTTATTAACACTTAACTAGATTGGAGTATTGAAGAAAAATAAGTTACTGCTGAAGAATATTACTGATGATAGATCATACGTATTTCCATTTTAATTATCATTTTTATCCTCTTAATATTTTGTAATAAAAGGGCCAGTCCCTTGGATTAAATTTTGTGCACAATTTGAAAATGAAGCTGGAGTTTGAGCAACAAAATTTGATAGACATTTCTTCCAAAACTTTTTTTGAAATGGAAAATAAAAATCTCCATGTTGAAAATATTTTGTAATATATTATCAAATTCTGCAAACCTTATTAAACGTGGAATAATATGTTCAGATAACAAGGATTTTCAGTATATAAATTAGATGTTTATTTTGTTTTCCTTTCTTTCAATTCCTATGTACTCTGAAAGATTTACTAATTATGAGTGTGTTGTGATTATCACCAATAAATTATGTTATCTGCTTGGGATTTTCAAAGTTTTACTTTTCAGTCAGCATCAATCTGTCACCTGTTCCAGCCACATTTATCTGCAGTGATTAATTAACCTTGTAGAAAAGTTGGCACTAACATTGGGAATAATTCTTTGTTATTTTTTACGCTGTCTGTTTTTTATCGTAAACTACTTATGTTTCTATCTCCTGAGGCCATATAATTTAATACTTGATGGTTCCATATAGATTTAATTGGAGGAAAAAACTTATATATTATTACTAATGTGAGAGGAAGGCTTAGAGAAAGCCAAATTGAGTTTAGAAAATATCATGCGTGGCATTTAGCAATATCTACTATAATCGTATGTATATTTTAAAATTGTTTTTTATCCAAATAAACTGAAAGTGAACTTCATAAAGGAAAAGTGCTTTTGTGTCCCATACCTAGAACACAAACTGCCACATAGCACATACACAATACTTTTGGAATGAATGACTGGATCATTTTGTTAAAAGTGTCTTGACAGCTCAGATGACCTTGCTGCTCTTGAAACCATCATCAGTTGATCATTGTAGCAAGATGATACTAATGGCTGATTAAATTTGTATAATACTTTAAAATTAGCAATGTAATTTGTAATTTTCAAAGTGCTTTCATTCATTTGAAGCTCACAGAAACATCATGAAGCAAAAGGAGTTTTATTACCTTAATCGTACAGAGGAGTAAACTGAGACTTAGATAAAATGAAACAATTAGACACAGCATATGTCTAAATCCAAATCCATACATAAGAACTAGAGGGCCTCATGACATTAGCCTCCAAAAGAAGGATCTACTATGTCTGTGTGTGTCAGGGTGGGGCAGGGGTGCTACCCATGAAAAAGGTGAGGCCTCAGCAGAATGTGGAAGATGTAACAAAGCTGAGGAATTAAGGTGGAAGAAAGGGTATTCCAGGCACAGAACTATAACTTGTTCTTCCTTTTCCATTAGCCTCCATCGCCTCACTCTCCTCCATTTCTCTTAGTAGCTCTTATCACCTACCTGATATTATGGTACATATATACTCATGTGTTTATCGACTACTCACCCGCAGGAATGTAAAATCTCAGGGACTCTATGTATCATATTTGTCACTGCCTTCCCAACTCTTAGAAGAGACCCTGCCACACATGAGGCACTTAATAAATATTTATGGGGTGAATGAATGCTGAAAGGACCTCATGAATAGAGGCAAGTGACAGGGACAGGTGACACATCAATGGCCCTTTTGAAAAACTTAAAAGCCATCTGTCTTTCTAATAGGTTGAACCATATGAGATGCTAATATTTGACTACTTTTGATCTGTTTACTGGAGATTTTGTATAGTTATTGATAAAATGTGAAGAGGAAATCAGAAAAGGAAGAGCTCTTAAGGTTGGAAACAAAGGAATTGACCAAATTTGGGATGGACTAATTTAGCATGTTAAGATATCTAGATAAATCTTAGGAAAATATGGGAGTCATTGACAGGCTTTAAGTAGAAGATTGACATAACCTGATAGATCCATGTGACGATTTTGTAGCAGATGGATTCAAAGGGAGAAGAATGGAAGAAGCCAGGAGACAATTCAGAGGTCATTACATCATCTTGCAAGAGACGGTAAATGCCAGAGCCCCCAGGTTAGTGGAAGCCTTGACTCCCCCTACTGAGGTTGGCTTTCTCCAAGGAGTCCTCTCCCTGAATTCCCTCTGCATGGTGGGACATCACTTGGTTCCCCTGGTGGGTACCAGCTCTCCCTTTTCACCTTCTTTTCAAGCATGGGAGGGCCCCAAAATATATTTTTCTTCCTTTTTTCAAAGCTGAGACAAGTTGGGTTCACCTGAATATTAAGTGGACATGAAATGGAAGAAAATAGACGAAAATAACCAGACGTAGATTTTTGAACTGACCAAAGGCAATTCACTTACCACAAATTCTTTGAGATTTCACCTCTTTACTCTTTTGAAGTCTTAATCTCTTTCTCTATTAATCTCCTTTGTCTAAATATTTATTTTTGAAATCTGGTGTTAATCTCATAAAGCATAGATCATTTTTTTTGTTTGTTTTCAACCTGATACTATTTCAGTAGGGAAATTATTGTAGACATCTGATTACTTCTAAAATCAATGGCTAAAAGCCATCAAAGCACCCATTCTATTACTAATAACATAAAGTTTTGCAGCATCTATCATCTGACTGGTTGACCATATAATTTCTTTGCCCAAACTAAGAGTTTTAAGAGGAAAAAGATGCACAATAATTAGTTGAGACAACAGACATAGACCAGGAATTTCCCAGGCAAACTGGCACAGATCATCCTCTATGTAGCTAAAAACTCAACATATAGATAATCAAATATCTCTCACAAGGGGTGTATTTTGCAAACAATTTACTCGAGATACTTTACCAGGACAGTGTAGTGTATAAAGTCTAAGTGTTCTTTAGTAACATTGCTTATATCAGCTTATATCTGTTTCAAGATAAAATTTTCAGGCCAAAATTATGAATATATTTTTGCTCTTTATAGCTTTCAAAGTTCCACTGTATAGCTTCTAAATGTCTTTAAAATCCTGTGAGGTACACAGGAGTTGAGTTAATATGTGCACTTCATAGATATATAAATTGGGGCTCAGAACATTTAGATTGAAAAGACGATGATGTAAAGTAGAAGAATACTGACCCAAATACAAAACATGTATTTGAGCACTGGCATATCACATTTTTTGTTTGTTTGTTTGTTTGTTTGTTTGTTTTGCAGCAGTGTTACCCAAAGCATCGGTCACATACAGTTTAACCATATGCAATGAGAGGAGACTTACAGAAACCTTTATAGAAATTCAATAGAATTATTTTCTGTCTGTTGAAGCTAATAAAAATTAGGCTTGTTTTTTATAGGCCTTCTTTGTCTAGTAATTCATATTTACTGTGTTTCACAAATGCATCAGTTCATGAAAATTGAAAATTAAAAAAAATTATCCCACGATAGATCATTTTAAGAAATGCTAGGCCACAGGATATCAGGCAGTTATTTAACCACTCTGGATTTTAGCCTCCTCACATTTAAAAACTGAAAACAATAAGTGATTCTACCTCATGTGGCTCAAGAAACAATAAAAAGTAATAATAAAGGAGAAGCGTGGTGAAAAAATATAAATAAAACAAAAACAAAAAATCGTAATAAATTATAACTAGCATTTGTCTAGGACCCTAAAGTAATTATTTTAAAAATACGCTCAATAGTAGCCCCAAAGTTCCTACAAAACTTCAGTTAGTAGAGGTGGGGGCTTGGTGTGTGATTTCAGCACCATGTTCCAGCTGCACTCCTCACTGCCTCTTTGAACGGAGCAGGTTTGCTTTCATTTCTTTAAAATATTATGTTTGTGCTTTAAGTTTGCCATTAAGAAAAGGGGCCCATATTTAAAATTCTAAATTTTCTATAGAGTGTACAAAGTGTACTCACTTAATTCTTACAATGGCCATGTTATGTCAAGATGTTATTTTCCAGAAGAAAGAAAAAATGGCAAGCTTGCAGGGTGCTCAGGATCTAGCTGCCAAGTAACAGAGCTCAACACCAGCCTAGGCTTCATGATTCCACACCCAGGTCTCTTCTTGGCCACCTGGCATGTATAAGATGAAATCTACAATTTCTTATATGTTTTCCTTTTCGTTCTACTTCTACTTCTTTTCCTCGCAAGATTTTGACTCGTGAAAAGAATCAGGACCAAGAGCTCAAAGATTTCCAATAGTACATATTGTGCTTAGGAAAATCAAAGTTATACTTTCTATTTTTTTATTTTTAATTTTTGTGGGTAAATGGTGTATATATTTATGAGACACATGAGATATTTTGATACAGGTATGCAATGCGTAATAATCACATCTTGGAAAATGGAATATCTATCCTCACAAGCATTTATCTTTTGTGTTACAAACAAACCAATTATAGTATTTTAGTTATTTTAAGATAAACAATTAAGTTATTACTGACTATAGTCACCCTGTTGGGCTATTAAGTACTAGGTCTTATTCATCCTTTCTAACTATTCTTTTTTACCCATTAACCATCCCCAACTCCACCCCTCAAAGTTATACTTTCTAAACAGCTAGCTCTGAAAGCATCTCTTTACTGAGGCTTAGCTGTGTGTGTTATGGATAAAATTGTGCTATTGCCCTAACTTTATATATTGTAGTCCTACCCCCTAGAATTTCATAATATGACCATATTTGGAGAGAGGGTCTTTAAAATGATAATTAAACTAAAATGAGGTCATAAGGGTGGATCTTAATCCAATATGAGTGCTGTCTTTATAAGGAAAAGAAATGTAAACACAGACATACACAGAGGAAAAATTATGTGAAGACAGAGAAGATGGCTCTCAACAAGCCAAGGAGAGAGGCTTAGAACAGATCTTTCCTTCACAGAATTCAGAACAAAACAACCATCTTGATCTTGAACTTCTAGCTTCCAAAAGTGTGAGATAATAAATTCCTATTGTTTACGACATCCAGTCTGTGATACTTCGTTATGAAAGCCCTGCAAACTAAGATAAGTGTATAATGTTTATGATAACAGTATGCAGAATCAAATAAGTGACTTTTTATGTACCAGGTAACAAAAACATTTCATATTACTGTTGTATTCAGGAAGTATTCTGTTGGCATTCCAAGACAAATGAATCACAATTTCTGGTGTTTTTTTTTTGTTTCTTTGCAAATTCTGCATTTTTATAGGAGCGCTGAAACTTTATACTTAGAGCAGCCCATATACAAGTATTTGGTAAACAGGAACTGAACCCTTCTTTGAGGTTTGCAAACGGAATCTCTATGGAATCAATGTGCCTACCACTTGTGAGAGCATCAGGAAGGTATTTGTCCTCTTTGAACCTTAATTTTTTATCTATAAAAAGGAGAATTGGCAAGAATGATCTCTAAGGCAATGACTTATGGTTCCAAGAGCACTGGGTTTGTGGCAAAGACAAAAAAATCTGCATTCAAGTCCTAACTTTGTCACTCACTGTTTAGCTATGTGATATTAGGGAGGTCCCTTTGCTCCTCTGAGCTTTTGTTTCCTCTTTTATAAGAATGTGGCTTATAATACTGAAATCACAGCGTGCCTATGAGAACGTGGTGAGATAATAAATGTAAAAATACCTCGCACATTGAAGAATCCAAAGCAAAGTTGGTTGTATTTTCATTTTAGCTCCAAAGTACCATGTCTAAAAGCACTTTGGAGCAGAGAGTATATCAAAACTTAATTTGAACTACTTTCTAACAGGCAGGCAAGATTGCCCAAAGAGTGTTTTTGTTCTTCCCACTTGCTCAGATATGTACATGTAGAAAAATCACCTCAGTCATCTTGCATTTTTATTTCTTACAAAGATATTTTAAAGGGCAAGAATGATGTCTTATGGACATTATCACAACATGCCAAAAATGATGTCATTTGGTGTTGAAATCACTCATCTCCTCGAATATCATTCCTGCTGGCTAGGATGTCTTGGATACGTCAGAAGTGATTTTCCTTAGTCCAACTTGTTAGTAACAAGTTTCTCCTAATTTTTGACCACTAACCATCCACCCTTAAGAAGAAGTTTTGAATGTTGCTTTGTCTGGTTCTTATATAAATTTAAAAACCATCCTCAAATTATCCGCTGCTAGATGTGAAGTCAGATGTCTTCAATTTCAGATGAACCAGATAGAAGGTGTTACAGATTTTCAGTAAAGTGATAAAATTCAAGTGGATACTCAATCCTCACAGGCAAGCACTTGGGCCTGTCTGGTGGTTTTAAAGAGTGAATCTGTAGAGACCACAGTTCTCCAGAATAGACTGATCAGGGGAGTAGAGATGGAAATGGAGTTAAGTTTGCAATTCAGGAAGAATCAGAAGGTATTGATCAATCTATCCATTCACTCAACAGATACTATGCATCTATCAGATGCCCATCACTGTGCTCCTAAGAGAGGGAGAAAGTCACTTAGCTCTTCTCCTTTGGTCAAATTCAATAAACATGTTAATGGCTTAGTGTGTAATCTGCTAGAAATAAAGATGAATATAGCAGGAGTTCTTTCCTTCAAAAATATATGAAAAGCATACAAAAGTCACTTATTATACATACAAGAGTAATAGAAATATAGATGTCAAACACTACTTTATTAATAGTGAAATCAGCAACTGATAACCCATTACAGAGCTCTGCTGAAAATTCTTTAGGCACCTGAAGCTGAAGCTCAAGGCTGAAGCCAAACCTCTGCTCAGCTAGCCCCCATCGCAGCTAACCCTTGGGATCTTACTTTGGCCTACAGCAAGGGGAGAATTATTGGAAGTTCCAGAGTCCATTCACTCTGCCACTTCTCTATTTCAGAGAAGCAGAGACAGAGTAAGATAGAGTGGCAGAGAACATTGAGATGTATTAGAGGAAGCCTAGAAGAGTTTTTGCTAATTTAACCAATCAGATTAAGAATTGCTTCTCCCTTATCTGAGAATTAAAGAATAGCACCAGGAATAAGAAATTGTGAATTTTTCTTACTTAGGATACTAGAGGAAAGGGAAATTAGACCCAAAATAATGAGTTAGGAAACTATGATACTTGGCCAGTTTAAGGGCTTCCAAACTATGCTTTTGTTTTAAATGATGGGAATACATCTGATAGAGAGAACATAAGAAAAAACTCAAAATCATGGACTCTCTGAACAAAAAGAGAGCCTCAAAAAGATGCCATAGTTTTGAAGTCTTGTCAGCTGAGGCAATGACTATTAATTTACTCAGCAAATATTTTTAAACATCTTCTATATACATTCACCGCACTAGCCTTGTTAATTTATAGAAACAGACATAATTCCTGATTTCAAAAAACATCCATTTCCATGCCGAGCTATATCCATAAACACATGGAATGCAACATGCTAATTGCTGTAATGAATGGGACCAGGTAAATGTAGAAGAAGCACCTTGCTCCACCATGTGAAGAAAGACTCCAGTAAAAGAGAACATGTGAGCTGGCTCTTTGAAGCAGCAGAAAGGGCTGACTGAGCAAGTTGACTAAGTGGAGGGGGAAACACTGACTTGACAAAGGGAAGGAAGCATGGCAAAACCCATTGTGTCTGGAGAACCTGTTATTTATATGTCTATTGAGCTCCCAGGATGCATGCAATACAAGAGTGAATAATAGAGTAAAGTCTCTGCTGTCATGAAGATTTCATGTGGCTGTGGAGGAGGGGCAGCATAGATAATAAACAAACAAACGATAGAGGTATTTTTAGAAACCAAATATGCAATATAAAAAATGAAATGAGCTAAATGGTGTAGTTGCAGCAGAACTATTTTATTTGGGAGATGGGAGCATCATCATGGAACGTGTCTTTTGGCCATGACAGCCAAACCCAAAAGTTAAGAAGGATTCTTAACATGTGAAGACAAGGGGGTTGAACACTGACCAAAGGGAGCAGTGAGAGAAAACATTCAGAGACTGGAACTGACCTGGAAGACTCAAGACATAGGTCGAAGGCCCACATGGGTAGAGATTGTGAGTGGGGGATTCGGTGGAAAGAGAGATGATCAAAGAGAGGAGCAGTGGCCAGATCATGTAAATCCTACAAATGTTTGACACAGTAGAGGCACAGAGTGGAGAAACTACAGTAGTAGCCAGCAAGGCAGATTATAAAGGGCCAACATGCTTCACTGTGAAACACCTGTGTGATAGTGATGTTTATGTGTGAACTAGGCCACAAGGCGCCCATATATCTAGTTAAACATTATTTCTGGGTGTTAGTGAGGATGTTTTCCAGAAGAGATTAGCATTTTATTTGGTGGACAGAGTAAAGCAGATGACCCTTCCCAACTAGAGTGGGCAGAATCTGACTTACTAAGGACACAAATATAATGAAAAGGCAGAGAAAGGTTATATTTGTCCCGCCTCTGCCTGATAGCTTGAGCTAAGACATTGATCTTTTCCTGCTTTTGACATTCCCTGGTTCATGGGCCTAACTCAGACTAGAATCTTCACCATTGGCTTTCCAGCTCTCAGGCTTTTGAATTGTACCACTAGTATCCCTGGATCTCCAGTTTGCACATGGCAGAATAGAAGACTTCTCAACCTCCATATTTGTATGAGCTAATACCTTATAATAAATCTAGATAGACAGATAGATGATAGATAGATAGATAGATAGATAGATAGATAGATAGATAGATAGATAGATAGATAGACAGACAGCTATCTCCTATTGCTTACATTTCTCTAAAAAATCCTGACTAATACCACCCGGAAAACTGCAATGTTATTCCCCTCACTGTAACTGGATACTGATATAAAGGAGCCAGACTGTGAAAAAGCTCTAACTTTAGTTTTGTTAGACAGTTGATTCGATGAAACGCTATGACCCAGATAGTATCCAGCCTCTCAATGTCTTAAAAATAGCCTATAAGGGATGTTTGCAACAGACAAAATTTGGGATTAAGCATCAATAAATTGTCTATGTGAGGCTGAAATCCAAACCCAACAGTCATCCAGAAAGAGGCAAATTCACAAGTTTTTTTTTTTTTCTTTCTTTCTTTTCACAAGCCCCCTGGATACAGAATGTCCACTGTGAGCTAACCAGGAGAAAGAAATCTGGCTTTACAGTGCGTGTAATCTGGAGAGCAAGGAAAGAAACATTTAAGCTGTTATTCAAACAAGTTTCATTCCAATTACTACTTTCCTCTCTGTCAGAATCAATTATTCTCAATGTTGACATGGCCATTGCTTGTGGAGGTGATTGGAAGATCTGCTTCCATATTTTTCTCCTGGTGTTTTCTCTTTTCTTCAGCTGTTTTTGGTTGTGGGTTGCTCTGTAGCGTTGTTGATTTTCCCACTGCAGCCAGCACCACAGAGTTGTTTTTACATGGCCATAAAATAAAATGAATGTACACAGGAAAAGGAGCTTTGCTCCAAGTCAAGTACAGGACAGCTTAGCTTAACATGCACTCAATTTCACAAGCAGAGACCTGTCTGAGGGACCTGTTTACTCTCATTGCTTACAGACACAGTGACCATTTGCTTTGTGACATCCCCACACCTACAGTGGGCCCCAGCCAGACAAGGACTGAGAAGCCAACTCATTTTTGCCTTGTGACAGTGGGAGAAACACTGATCTCCCAATGACTTTGATGGGCTAATTGCAGAAGCACACTGAATTAATCACACCACACCACCGCTGGGCGCCTGTCAGCACCTCCATGACGCTATCAACTGGGGCTGTTGAGTCTACATGAAATAGAGAAAAGGGAAGTGAAAAGAAAGCACTTAAGTATTTCCTAATATGTGGCTATTAGGCTGAATTTAACCACTGGTCAAGCAATCAGGTCAGATCACTTTTTACTCTGTCATCTTGAGTTGTCTTATGTTATTCTTTGCTTGTCTTCTGAAAGCCAAGCATGAGTTTCAAAATGATGGCGAGCATGATTAAACTTTAAAAAAATTTATTCAGCTGAACTTGAGAAACATTTCTGAAAATTATATTATTTCCTGAAAATTATAATGCCCTAGGGAATTCAAGAAATATAAGTTAAAACTCAGTACGGTGTTAGGCAGAGAGATGTGGAAGAGTCAAGGGCACCCATTCTTTGTTTTTATGTTAGAGCCAAATAGAATTTATTTCTATCCTCTGCTTATTTCCTGATTTTATGGCATTCAAGACTTTTCTCATAGAGTTGTTAAATAATAGAATTTATTTTTACCAGCAGTCCAACATTTACATGTTCAGATTATATCCATTAAAAATACCACTGTTCTTCAAAGTTAAACACCCCCGGTAGCATTTCTCTTTGATGTATTCCAATAAGAATCATTTATTCCTAAATTTTTTAAACACTCAAGGCCAGGAATTATACTGTGTTCTCTTGATGATTTATCTCCAGCACATAGTAAGTGCTCAATAAGTACCTGTTTAAATAAATGTTGAATGATAAATTCTTGAGATGCAACCCAACACACCTCCTAGCAGCAGATCATAAAAGACTGTATGTATCATTGTTATTCGGTATACACACAACTTTGGTTCCAATTTGATTCAATTCATCAAATATGAATCATGCAGTTGAGAAACAAAACATCAAAGATGATTATAAATGTCTGGATGACTAAACCAATGGTATTGTGATTCACTTACTTGTAAATTCACTAGGGTTGACTGGAGGTGTTCTTTATGTAACATGTGACTTTGTCTGAGAGCACATAAAAAATTTGTATGATAGATGCCATATCAGAAACTTCCCTAATTGTTTTGCTAAAAGAAAATATAAATCTCTCTCCAAAATGGAGAGGAAAAAGAAATTAGTTCTAACTGAGGAACTGGGGTAAACTCCACCTAGGACACGTGAGCAGCATCTTCAAGAGTAACTCACCAAGCAGAGTAGTGAAGGAATAGTGTTCCCAACAGAGGGATTAGAAAGGTGAAGGGATAGTTACCTCTCCCTTAATGTTGTCTTTGCTTTTCAGTACCAATATCACTCTTCACAAACTTGACACTTTCCTGTGTTTATTTAAGATCCCATGAGCTTTTGGTAGAGATGATGCTTCTAGCTTTAATATTTGCATCCCTCATGATAGAAACAGATATCTCAACCACATAGCCAGGATAAATCCAAGCCCCCCTGCCAGCCTAGGAAGTATCATAGCACACATAGGTGTTCAGGAGCCAAGTTCCTTTATGTTCTATCAATGCTTTCTTCACTTCCCCACTACTTCTAGCACCACAATGATCAATCTGAAGCCTTCATTCCTGCAAACATTTCTAGCAGCTCACAATACTAGTTTATAAGATACTTGGATATGACACTAAACGGGTGGTTTGTGATCAGATTACCAGGCTGTGCCATCTATACCATGACTTTCCAAACTACTCAAATACTAGACACACAAAAATACATATTTCCTTTTGTTTCCATGTGACAATGCCTCTTCAGCGTTACTAGTTTCTGAGCCTCTGGGTATTGGCTTCCAGAATCACTGTAATTCTAATCCTGTACCCTACTTCTTAGCATCTTACTTTCAGATACTCAGTAATTAATGAGGATTTACTACACAACTCCACCCATTTCTTGTAAAACTGGCATAACTAACAATTAATCAACATAGTTATTCAACAAAGATTTATTGAGTGAGAACTACATGCCAGCTCTGCTCAAAGGCAGGGATGCAAAGAGCAACAAAGCAGAATTAGTCCCTGGTGTCTCACAGTTTATAGCACAATGGTCTTCTACATCTTACTGAGTAAATTTCTCTTGAATATCTTCTGTTTTATATTGGTTTAATTGATTTATCCCAGTTCTGAAGGCTGGGAAATACAAAATCAATGTGCCTGCAAATTCAATGTGTTGGGAGGGCCCTCCTCATTTTGTGAAGATGGTTGCCTTCTTGCTGTATCCTCACGTGGCTGAGAGAGACAGCATCTCTCTTATGCCTCTTCTTACAAGGGCATTAATCCCATTTATGAGAGTTCTACCCTCATGATCTGATTAGCTTGCTCCAAAGGACTCACCTCCAGATACCATCACAATGGAGATTAGGACTTTAACATATGAATTTGAGAGGGACACAAACATTTAATCCATAGCATTCTGTCCCAAGTCCACCCGACATTTATCCTCTTCTTATATGCAAAATACATTCATTTAATCTCAACAGCCCCAAGAGTCTTAACTCATTTTAGCCTCAATTCTGGTCTGAAGTCCACAGTCTCATGTAAATATCATCTAAATCAGATAAAGGTGACACTTGAGGTTTGATTCACCCTGAGACAAAATTCCTCTCCATTTGTGAACCTATAAAACCAAACCAGTTATGTGTTTCCAGAATACAATGGCAGGACAAGTGTAGGATATACATCCCCATTTCAAAAATGATAAACAGGAAAGAAAGATAAATAGGAAAGAGGTCTCAAGCTAGTTCAAAACCTAGCAAGGCAAACATTGTATTTTAAGGCTGAAGAACAATTTTTCTTGGCTCTATTTTCTGCCTTTCAGACCCACTGTGGCAGAGTTTCTGCTCTACATCTCTGGAGGTAGGGGTCTGGTCCCCAGGGCTTTGCCCAGTGAGGGATGGGGTGTCCCACACTCATGACTCTGGGTGGCCTCACCCCAAGGCTTTTTGTGGAGGCTGCCTGGCCTGCCGAAATCAAGACGATGGTTTTCTCTTTTGAAATCAAGGAGGTAACACTGATGATTTATTAATCACCTTTTATGGCTGTTTGTCTTTTGTCTTGAAGAACAGTGCACATTCACAGTCAAATAACTCTATAGTCCCTTCCTGTAAAAATCTAAGAAGTTTGATTCTCTTCCTGTATCCTCTCTCATCTCAGTTCTCTTTCATTTAAACTGGCAGTGTTCTGCTCAGGTGACTGACTAGGGCTTTGATTCACACCCACACAATCTCCTTATCAAATGGTTGACCCACCATGTCCTTGGTGTTCTCTTCCAAACATACTTTCTCATTTTTGTATAATATAGACAAGCTAAGAAGTTTCTAAATCTTTCAGTTTTGGAATATTTTTGTGTAACAATTTTGTCTACAATTTATTTTTCCCTTCTCTCATTTTACTATGAGCAGTCACAAGGGCCCAAGCAGCTCCTTCAACACTACACTTGAAAAGCTCCTCAGCTAAATGTCCAGTTTCATCGCTTACAACTTCTACCTTCCACAAAACACTAGAACATAAACATAATTCAGCCGATTTCTTTACCACTTTACAACAAGGATCACCTTTTCTCTATTGTCCAGTAATTCATTCTGCATTTCCACCTAACACCTCATCAAAATGGCCCTTACTATCCATATTTCTGCCAACATTCTAGACATGGTTATTTATGTGTAACTTTCTCTACAGCTTTCCTCTTTCTTTTCTGAGCCCTCACTCAAGTTGCTTTTAAAAGTCTCTTCATGGCAATATCAGCTTTTACAGCATGCAATTCAAGACTCTACCCTTTACCTAGTTCCTAAGCTACTTCTACATTTTA
Organism: Pongo abelii; assembly: GCF_028885655.2. Classification (NCBI taxonomy): domain Eukaryota; kingdom Metazoa; phylum Chordata; class Mammalia; order Primates; family Hominidae; genus Pongo; species Pongo abelii. The sequence goes on from NC_071988.2 coordinate 11,886,282, forward strand.
AAATATTTGTCATAGTAGCACCTCTACTCTCAGTACCAATTATTGTCTTAGTCTGCTCATGCTGCTATTACAAATAGCATAAACTAGATGGCTTAAGCAACATTTATTTCTCACAGTTCTGTAGGCTGAGAAGTGCAAGTTCAAGGTGCCAGCAGATTAAATGCCTGGTGAAGGTTATCTTTCTGGTTTTAAAACAGTTGTCTTCATGCTGTATCTTCACATGGCTGAGAGAGATGATCTCTGTCATGTCTCTTCTTATAAGTGTACTGATCCCATTCATAAAGGGTTCACTCTCACGATCTAATTATTTTCAGTGTCCTCACCTTCAAATACTTTGGAAATTAAGACTTCAACATATAAATTTTGGGGTGATAACAACATTCTGTTCATAGCAAAAGGTATAAGAAGGATTGACTGATGTCCACAGTTTACTTAAGGTACATTGCTCTCCAAAAAGTTTATTCCTGTACACATACAAGTACATAAATATACATAAGTATAAATATGTACATATACATTTTTCCATTTATTTATTTTTGCCAAATGTCTTTTTTTTTTTTTTTTTTTTTTTGAGATAGAGTCTTGCTGTCACCCAGGCTGGAGTATAGTGGCATGATCCTGGCTCACTGCAACCTCCACCCCCTGGATTCAAGCAATTCTTCTGCCTCAACCTCCCCAGTAGCTGGGATTACAAGCATGTGCTACCAGGGCCAGCTAATTTTTATGTTTTTAGTAGAGATGGGGTTTTGCCATGCTGGCCAGGCTGGTCTCAAACTCCTGACCTCAAGTGATCTGCCTGCCTCAGCCTCCTAAAGTGCTGGGATTACAGGCATGAGCCACTGCACCCAGCCAATTTTTGCTAAATGTCTTGGTTGACATTATGAGCTTTGATAGTATTGGCAAACTTGGAGAATTATGGAAAATTGAGTATTTTTCCCACATAAACATCAAAATTTTTCTATATTAAATAAGCTATTTTCTGAAACTCTTTACTTACGAGATTTTTTTGTACATTAATGAGTTGACTTTACTTGAAATAGCCATCAGAATTATAATTGCAGTCTCCTAAATTTAATATTTTTAAATTATTTCAAAAGAATATGACTCACAGCAACTCAAGGAAGGAATAAGTGGAAATCTTTTCTTATAGGCTTATATGTTGTATACATCAAAAAAATAAAGTCACTTAAAGAGAAAATGATGGGGAGTCTTTTGAGGCAGTGATGTTAACTGTCTTTTTCACATCTATAGCCCTCCATCTAGTATTTTAAGCACTTAAATTTATCAATTTATTAATTGTGAAAGATATATAATTCCTTGTTATTAAAGCTGCTGTTACATTTTTAGTCTCCAAACTTACAAGCATGTGCTGTGTACACATAGACACATGAATAGTTTCAACAATAGGTACAAGCAAACCTTGCATGAATACCATTATTTAAAGATTTTGAATTTTTTTTAAATATAAGAATCATTATTATTATAAAAATTAAAACTTTATTTGATGTTCTTAAAATTATTGTATGTCTTTGAATTGTTTATGAGTTTCATAGAAAAGAAGGGGAATGGGGCTTCATAATTCTTTGGTGCTCATAGTCCCTGAAGTTCTTATTTTGGCTGTCTCTCCACATTTTTTTCTGCACGAGCTCCTGCTTCTTTCGTCCTTTGAATTGGAGTTTTTAGACTGTTTTTGCTGTCAAAACACCTAATTTGTATGTTTGCAATGCCTACTAAGAGAAGCTCTCACAACCTGAAAAATCTCTGCACTAGCACAATGATTAGCCACCTCTGAAATACCCACTGAGAAACCCAGAAGCTATATGTAGTCTTGTCCCAAGTAAAAGGAGGACCTCCAACCCAGTGGTGTTTATTTTTCCTTTAATCAACTAGTGAAGCAGCACAGACATACATAAATGCCAAGGGTCTTCTCCCAAAGCAGCAGCAAAATGAGGTTAGAGATGCTGGGAGGATCCCCTGGTGAGTCCTGGCAAAGTTTGAGACAGTCCTGGGCTTTCTCATGTCTGAGCTCAACATTCAACAGCTCACCACAAGGCCGTCCCAGTGAACTCTGTCCCATCGATATTGGACATTACAAGAAAAGATAATAATCAGTCTTACAGGCCTCTGTGGCCTGGGAAGGATGGACAAGGGTATAAGCTGCTGGCTACCTAAGGTTGCAAGGACAATGAACAGGCTGGTATCACTCCTGCTCTTTGATGGTTTCAGGACAGACTCACAGAATCACAGAATCGAAGAGGTGGAATGCAATGAACCATCTCTATGTTCCGTTTCTCTGTTGGTTTTCTGCCAAAATGACCCCTTTGATGGAACCTTACCAATTTCTAAGGCTGCTACTTTACTTCTTTAGTAATTTTAACTGCTAGGCATATCTACTTAAATATAACCTAAACTGACCTTGCATTGCTCATTATTTTGTCCTGTAAAGGTAAAGAGATGAGAGCTAGTTTCCATAAGAAGTTATCAACTATTTGAAGGCAGCCATAATCCCTCTTCTCTCTGGGCTAAATGACTACATTCCTCACCCTGCTGCAGCCTGGTTTCCGCCCTCACTAAAAGTGCTCAAACTGCCACCCTTACCTCACTGAACTCCTCAGATGCATCCAGCAGGCATAATTCGTTCCTCCTTTGATGTCTCCCTGGACAAGGCTTTCCCAGTTCTCCGCCTACAGGGAACCTGTTCTTGGTAGGCCTTCCTCACTGGCTTTTCTGCTTTCATCACTTCTTAAGCTAAGGTGCTAGCCTTAGCCCTCTTTTCTTCTCACCAAAAAAGAACCCACCTCAGTGACTACATCCATACTCAGACCTCAACTCTCATCTAAACGTTAATAATACCCAAACTTTATTTCCTGTTTGAAAGTCACATGACCATATCCAACTTCATCAAAAACGCTCCACAGGGGCCTCAAGCTTAATATAATTACAAATTAAAATAATTAGCTTTCTCATAAAATGAGTTCTTTCTCACCTGTATTATTTTCCACTTCCTCTGTCTTCTCCAACTTAAATGGCTCTACTGTCTATCTCTTCAATCACACAGTGAAAAAGAAAAAAAGAGAAGTTATCCTTAACCTATGTAGTTTATCAATAAAATGCTAGCCAATAAAGAAGCAAAGGTGGACGTTAAAACCAAAATTCCTGATTCCAAGCCAAATGGCTTTTCTTCGTACATTTTCTTTTGGTATTTTTTTGGTATATTCATCTTTGTATGTTTACTCAAGTAAACAAAGGCAAATACAACTTTTCAAGGACTTTCAGATAAAATTGATTATATGTGACCAGATTCATTTCAGGAACCTATAAAATGTATACTATTTTTCATTCGATTCCAGTTCACATCATCTTCATATAAATGTAGAGCTTTGGTACATACTACAATTGGATGTGAAGTCTATTTTTGTCAATGAAGCAATGAGGCAAAGTTCACAGCTGAGGACAGGCACACTTCGCCAACAGTTAGCTTAAACAAGGAGAACTTTGACACTTGTAGTAAGGAAACCTTTTCATGAATTGCTGCTTTATTGAAACATTGCCTAGCAGATGCAGTTTAAGTGGAAAGGGAATTTCTGCTGCTGTTTATAGGACTGTGGGGGTCAGAGGCCAACCAGGGCCTTCTGAAAATGGACTGGAAGAGCTTGCCTCTTCTAAGACAGCCCCCATATTTTCACTTATGACAAATATTTGGAAATTAAATAATTATGTTAAGGAAGGCATGATGCCTTTTACAGCCTGAAATCCTGAGGGTTGCCATGGCTGTGAACTTCAGAGTTTCCACAGCATTTCTAAATATTTGCAGAGAACCATTTCCTGTTTCAAGAATGACAAAAGTCTAACTTGAAGAGTGAACATTTTAGTGCTGGTCAATTATTTCAGAAGAGTTGTACTTTGTTAAAATCCACACTCAAATATGCTACAACAACATTTTGGGCTTGGGAAAGTTTTCTCGATCTAGGAAGCTCAAAATAAAGCCTGAATGCTCCATCTTTAGAGCTTTCAGCAAGGGTAAGATAGCATAGCGGAACTATTACACAGGATGCCATTCTCTGCAAGCAAGTGGTGGAAATTAGACATAAAATCCTCTATTCAGGAGAATACAACCTGGCATTATCCTAAAATGTGCATGATTAGGTGAATGCATTCAGATAGAATAACACGTAGGTGAATACATTCAGATAGAATAACATTTCCTCCTCACTTCAGCCTCTTAACCTTCAGCCACCTCTAAAATGATTTCGTTATTCAGATTTATAAAATTTAACTTATATTTGCCTCCTTTAGCTGCCAAAAATTTTCAAACTGTTGCTAGGATCTACTAGATATTCTGGGGCCTAACTGTTGAGTTTCTCACCGTGGCATGAAATACCAGATACATTCACTCTGCAGACAGGAAACAATAGTTACCATTTATTCAATGACTTCCATGTGTCATATTCTATATAAACCTCTTTGCAGATATCATCTCTTTAATTTTCATAAGACCTCAGTGAGTCAGAAATTATTTTAAATTTGTGCATACTCTGCTAGAGTCCCAAAAGGATACAAGACGAATAAGATGCACTTAAATATCTTCTTTGAAGAAGTATTTTAAAACTAAGAACAGTTAGATAGATTTTGTCAAAAGCATACAGCCAAGGAGTAGCTGAGTTGGACATTTTACTTAAATAGATCCAACTCCGAAGGTCAGACTATATCCCTCACACCATCAGTAGGAACTGCAGCCAGCAGAAAAGTGACCAGGGACCCATAGGAGAAGTGAGGGTGGGAGCACAGATCATGAATGGGGAGAAGCAACTGCTGGCTGAAAAACACAGAACCAGGAGACAGAAAAACCTCTTGCTTGTATGTAATTGATGTAGTGCTTCCCAATGGGAGTACTATTAGCATTTTGGATGAAACAGTCCTTCATTGGACAGGACTGTACTCACATTGAGGAATGTTGCTTAATGCTTTCCCCAAACACTTAATGCCAGCATCATCCCTCATCATTGATAAAAACAAAAAACACCTAACATATTACCAAATGTCCCTTAATGAGGTAGGGCTGCTTAGAGGAAGTGGAATTATAATCCTAAGCATTATAGGTAATATTACTTTCCTCTTACAGATGAGGAAACTCCAAGTTCAAGTGTAAACCTTTGGAATGGAATGTATCAGTGAATAACATTAAATGTTAGGCCTTTTCCCCAATGACACCATCATCCTAAGTGCCTTGACATTTCTCTTCTTGCCAAGATAATAATCTCTTTCACACAAAGGTCATTGTGTAGACACATACACAGATCCCTAGCTTTCTAGAGCAGAACTTGTGTCTTCTACATACTGCAGTGTGTTCTTCTCATTATAGGATCTCCAATAATCAATTACTTAATTTTTAATTTAATTGATTAAGGACAAGATCCTAACTAAAAGCAACCCAACACAGGTCCATTTCGATTTGGGAATTTTAACAGGAAAACTGCATGAAATATGTGGTAATCTAGGGCATATTAAAGGACACATTTTACTTAGGAGGGGATTGAAGCAGCATTGTGATGGTGAACAAAAGAAAGTCTTTGACATGGAAAAGACTTACAAAGTGGTCATGCTTAGCTGGGCCAAATGGCTTGTGTTATTTCCAGGTGGAAGTATATTGCAGGGTTTCTGTAGCACCCTGGAGGTACAATTGGGAAAAAATTGGAGCAATCTGGAACATCTGTCTCTAATCAGCATGGCCCTGCCCTTATCCATTTCTGTTCTTGTCCAGGAATGGTAGAACATGACCATGTCCCAGCTCCAAAGCCTCCACTATAGCACATGTTTCTAATGAGTACTTAAGAAAGCATGAACTCCCAGCGAACACATCACAAAGACATGAAGTAAAAGGTAGATTCCTCAGAGTGAGCTGGATTTTATTAAAGCAAGGGGGGGAGTGCTTGCACCCTCTCTAGCACACTTAGTGCATACTCCAAACCATCTCGTTCCCCACTCAACTTTAACTCAGCCCCTTATTACCAGCCAGACTCCCATCTCTAGTGTCCTTTATTTATCCTTCCTCTTACTCAGTCCTCCTTCTTTTCCCTCTTTGCTGGCTAGTCTATGTTCTCCCACCACCACCACCCCAAATGCATGCTTTGCCCTTATCTGCCCCACTTTTGCCCTAGCAGCAAACTCCTATGAATGGCAGCTTCCAGGCTCCCCGCCCTCTAATTTGCAGGTGAGTACAGCCATTGAAAGATCCAAGCAGGAAATCATGGGTTAGATAGACAGAATGGAGGGGGGCCTTAATCTCCCCTGCTTCCTCCCTGGCTGTCTGCTGTGGTCCAGGCAGTGGCTCTATACCTCTCTTCCCTTAGGCGTTTCTTCCTCTATGATTCAGGCTCTTACCGGGCTCTTTCACAGTTTCCTATCTTTGCCACTTCAGACTCGGGAATAGTAATGGCTGTCAATCATTGCTAGTCTCAGGATGCCTTCACTTTTCTAGCTGGTTTCCTTAACCCTGCCTACACGTGGCTAAATGGTCTTCCGTCATTAAAAATCTCTAAGTTGAACCATCTGAGTCAAATTTGTTTTTCTGTCCGGACTCTGACCCACGTATCCTCCCTCCTATTGCTGTCTATGGTGCCTTGGAACTACCCATCTATAATCAGCAAATTCTACTTGATCCTTGGTCTCCTCCCAGAACATTTACTCTACTGTCTTATCTAAAAATCTACCTGACTCCGACTTCTGAGTTCACTTCTCCTACAGTGTTTTCAAGTGAACCATCTTTTATCTCATATCTCATGTGGCTTAGGAGAGGGCTGGCTTGTCATTATAGCTTCTAGGTCATTATCCACCTCACAGACACCAAAAGCAAAGGAACTCCCATTGCTTATAAAGGTCAGGCCATTCTGTTTTATCTCCATCATTGCCAATTTGTTGCTGTCATCTACTGACCTCCGAGTCAACTTCCCTCATTTATTAAAGCCTTTAGCTGTGAATTTAATTATCTTGTTCTCATTGCCACTGACATCAGCCTTAATTCATTCATCTCACAAAAATTCATTGAGTACCTGTTGACAGACCATGTTCTAGTTGCTAGGGATACAGTGTTGAACAAAACAAAAAAAGGAAACATTTCTACTTTCACATACTTGTGTGTATGTGGGAGAGGACCTTTGTGTCTTAGCCTAAACAGGGTCAGGCTGACTATGTGAAGGGCTCCCCCTGGAGTTGTACAACACAGTGGCCCTGTTCACCTCTCCATTACTCACTCTCCTAATCTCCAATGACTTTTCTTTCCACTTGACTTTACATATTCACTCTCATGGGTCATAAGCACGGTGTTGTCACCAGGACCTGCACTTCATTCAAAATCTTTCATTTAAAGATTGAATTTTCCGATCCCCATTTCCATTCTTGGGTGTCCTTGCTCTAGTGACCCTCCTGTCAGTTCTTTACCCTCACTAGACCTCCAAACTACTGAACTCACTACTTTCTCACTGTCCCTTAGGTTTCTTCTGTCCTTAGGACAGATGAGAGAGCTGAACCCAAGACTCAACATTAAGCCAGAGATTCACAAGGGAGCTGAAGAGGCCCCAGGTCATTGGTGCTGATTACAAGACTTCCTGCCTTTGTCTGCCAGGCAGCCTAGGGGTTACAGTGCTTTGTGATGTTGTGAATCTCTTGTTCAACTCTTGGCAACTCCATTGCCTACGTAACTAATGCTCTGCAATAATATCCTCTGCTTAAATACTTGAAGTCAGTTTTGTATTTTTCATTAGATCTTGACTAAAACAGAAATGCCCAATAAGATTGAAAAGATGTCCAACTTCAATAGTATCAGAAAGAAATAAAAATTAAAACCATACAGCAACCAAATTGACAAAAAGTAAATAACAGTTCACATAGCTACAGAATTAAGAAACCCTTATACTCTTCTACTGGGAGTGTAAATTAAAATAACAAGTTTAGTTTGAAAAATGATTTAGCATTATTTTACATTTGTGGACATTTGCATAAGCAGCAGGTATAAATCATATTACTACGAGAAACTCTTGCCCTCAAGCAACAAAGTCTTTTATAATAATTAGTATATTTTTTAAAAGTTGATAACAAAATACAAAGAAAGGAGATAATCCTAATGACTATAATGACCATTACTAATAATAAATATGGCAAATTATATATATATAATATATATATTCTCTAAAATATTATAAGACAGTGAAAATGACTGAAATATATAACTCCTTGCACAAAACATAGTTTATTCTGGGAAATATAATCTAGAGTAAAGAAGTCAATGAATATACAGAATATCTACCATTTATAAAAAGCTCAAAAATAAGTGACATGAGACAACACATTGTTTATTTTATATATATATATATATGTATATATATGGCATTAGATTATTTTATGAAAAAGGAAGAACAAGGATAAACACAGTGATTACCTGGTCTTGGTTACCATGGAGTTGAGTCAGGACAGGGACCCACAGGTGCATGGAAAGGCTTTGTTAATGTACTAGACCTTGGATAAGTGCTTATTTAATTATTACGCATCATCAGACTATATATATATATATATACACGTATACACGCATACATATATTCACATATACGAATCTTATAAATTTTATGTATATTATACATACATATATATACATACACACACATATGTATATATAAAATTTTTCTTATTTTTATAGTACTAGTTCTCAGATTGCCCATTGGGAAGCATCAGCTCCCTAAGGTAGGTCTCTTTCATCTCATATATCTTATAATTTCATAAAACTCCAATATTCTAAAGACGCATAATTCCATACCATAACTAGCCAGATTATTCCTAATCATGCTTTATCATTAGTTCACTTGCAAATCCCATGCCACCAAATATGAGAGATTACTGCTTCTTAATGGTTACTTCACTGCACTGTCCCTCAGTTCCTCTGAAAAATGAGGGACTAACTCTATGTACCTCATGAGGGGTTTTGCGAGGATAAAACTGAGTAATTTAAAGAAAGCATCTAGCAATGTCTGGCATATAGAAACATTCAAAATACATGAAAATATTCAAAATCTTCTTAGTATAATATCAATATAAATAATGATGTTTTTACTCTCTAAATTAATTTAGAGAGAACACATTGTGATTGTTCTGTAAAGTGTGCACATAATAGTTTTTCTTAGAGGGCCTCATTACATGAGAAGGCTCACTTGCTCACATAATTATGGAGCTGACATGTCAGGTAAGCCACGCACAAGGCACGAGCAGGACTTCTTGTTGCATGATCATGATCTTTACCTAAGAATTCCTCCAATACAAACACAGAACCCAGAAGGAAATAAGCTTGTGGTCAAAATTAAAGTTTAAAGAGAAGTAAATTATATGTCATTAATGGTAATGAAACTCACTGAAGTTCCATCTCTACCTCCAACAAATTAGGCATGAAGCTCAGCCTCTCTGGTCTTCCTTTCTTAATCGATATAACAGCTTAAGACGGAACTCTACAACCAAACTGCCAGAGATTGTATCCTGGATCCACTGCCAACCAACTGTAGGATTTGACTTGATAAACTCCCCAAGTGTCAGTTTCCTTATAGGTAAAATAGGGACAGCAACACATATAGTGGTTGAGAGCATTACATGAGACGTTTATAAAGGGCTTACCCCAGTAGCAAGCACATTTAAAGTGCTTAACAAATATTTTGACTGTCACCATTCTCTAACTCCATCACTGCAGTCGTTGAAAACCCAGGGCCGCCTTTCATTTATCTTCATACCTCTAGATTCCAACACATTTCACATATACATAGTGCATGTTCAGTGGATATTTGTTGACTTGCGTTCTAGATGGTCACAGAAAACCCAGTGGAGTCTTTAAGTGTTCATGTAAAGGTTATCCAGAAAACCTTTTGGAGTTAATTTGTCCTGTGCTCTTGGTAAAACATGGCTTCTATGGTAGGAAGAGGGGAAAAGTCTATATTTTAAATGGTTTCATGGACTGCCAAGAACTGTTATAAAACAATATTTTGATGAGTTATACAGTAAATGAATCAGAAACATATGAGATTAATTTCCCTGAAAATACATGTGGGTTTAAAAATGAAAGGAAAGGAATGTTGGCACAATGTGCTATGCCAAACCCAAAATGTTAGAAAAATATTTTATGATATTAGGATGCACAAATCCTAAAAGCAGCTCAATTTGCTCATCTTTCAGTGGCCTGCTCCCAATGTACCTGTTGTGTCTGGTCCTCTACAGTGAGAATAAGTAAAACCTAAACAAGAAATTTAAAAGCCATGGTATAAGACAAGGAGCCAGAAGTTCCAAGTCTTGGGCCTGGTTCTGCCGCTGGCTAGCTGTGGAAGTCTAGATTAATCACTTAATCTTCCTGGGCTTCAGCTCAGGAAAACAGTCCATGACTTGCAGACCTCACAGGATTGTTGAGAGTGCTGTTAGAATGGGAGTTCAGAAAGCAGTGATAAGCCCAGGATGACAGAGACCAGAACAAAAAAGTAAGATGCTACCCTCAAGAGGGGGCAAGTATCCAGATGAGCCCATACCCCTGTGTCAAAGTGAAGCAGGCATGCACAAGATGTACACATGGCCAACTGTGGAGGAATCTTCAGCAGAAGTTAAGCAGAGTATCCATGGTGGATTATAGTTCTTGTTCATCAATATCCTCAAGCCCCTTGTATTCTCTGCCTTCTACCACATCTAAGGTGCAAAACCCCAACTCTACATGTAGGCGGCTGGACACCTCAGAAGTATGGTCGGCAACATCAGTTGGACCCACAGGGATCTTTTTCTACTCTTCTGTTTTGCGGCTCTTTTTCCCTGTGCTAACTCCAAACTCATCATTCAGGTCTAATCCTTCTACTAAAATCACTATCCTCTTATTTATGGAAAATCTGAGACCAACTAGCATTAGTTAACCAATAGTATTCTCATCTGTATATCTACTTCTTTCCATAGCCATTGGTATCAGTTATCTGTTTCAATGCAACAAATTATCCCAAAACTTAGAAGATTAAAACAAAAAGCATTTATCTCATAGAGTTTCAAGGACAGAAATCCAGGACTGACTTAGTTGGATGATATTGGACATGGGTAGACAGGGTCTACCATGGTGCTGCAGTCAAGTTATCAACCGGAACTGCAGTTAGGTGAAGCCTTGACAGGGCAGAGGGAGCCTCTTCCAAGCTCTCTCATGTGGTTATTGGTTGGGCTATTGACCTCTGGTTTTCACAATGTAGGCCTCTCCCTAAGTTGTCTGAGTATTCTCATGAAATGGTAGCTGGATTTCCCCAAAGTGTTATGGACTGAATTATGTCCCCTCAAAAACTTATACTGAAGCCCTAACTTCCAACATGAATATACTTTGAGATACAGCCTTTAAAAATGTAACTGAGACTGAATTGGGCTATACAAGTAAAGCTCTAATCCAATATGACTAGTATCCTTATAAGAGGAGGAAGAAGCACTAGCATGCCTGTCCTAACAAACAAAGTGATGAGAGAGAGAGTACACCTAAGAGGGAAGCTACAGCGTTTTATAAACTAATCATGGAAATAATATACTACAACTTCTACCACATACTACTGGCCACACAGATTGACATTTGTGTAATTTCAATGGGGGCTACACTAGGGAGTTAGTACTGAGATGTGGAAATCATTTGGGCCATCTTAGAGACTAGCTTCCACACCATCTGCACTCTCAACAAGATGTGAGCTCCAGCCACCCCGCTAATTTGGGAGGTTGATCCCATCACTTCTTGCCTCCTCTTAGCTATTGTATTCAGAAGCAGTCATCCACCTGCTTCTGAACATGTGCTCACTTTCTCTGTCTCTACTGACTCTCCACTTTCACTTTACAATATCCTTGTATTTGACCCACTACAGGCAGATCTTATGGGGCTCAGGAGATTACCATAACTAAGACTGCCATTTTTTTTTCAAAGAAAATAGACTTAATTAACTCTTTAACAAATTTTAAGGCTTAAGACACTTATGAAAGAAAATAATTTTGCTTCCCTGTCCACAAGTGATTGAAGCCATAAGTGAACTAAATTTAACTAGGTAGGGGTGGACAAGCCAGAGGTCAGCCATATCTGAAATGACTTGGTGCTAATCTCACTCCAGTAAAGGCATTTGTATAGGGCAGTGACAAACCTGCCTGATGAAATCAAACCTTTTGCAAAGAATAAACATTAAGTAAACAGAGAAGTAAGGTGACTCGGATGTGGGGCATGAATCAAATAATATGGATGTGCTATTTCAGTTCTTCATATCTTTCATATATGCCCGTCTGCAAACACAGAGCCCAGAGTATCTGAAGAGCTAAAGAGATGATATCCCTTATTTCTCTCATATTCTTATGAATGTTTGTGATTAATACCTCATTACCAAAGGTAGTCTGCGCAGACTTAAAATGCCTGATTTCCCATTCCAATAAATAAAAAAATTATCTAATAGTTTCTCCTACTATAGCATTCCAACTCCATCGCCACTACTTTCTTCTTTAGTTTGAACTAGATAAATTGCTTTGCATGTAGAATGCCCCCTTCCAGCATTTCTCAATAAAACAAATACTGTATAGCCCACCAAAGTCCAAATATTCTTTATTATCTCATGCCATATTATTAATAGTTCTGTTTATTTCTTATCTACAATGGTGTGTCAATGAAGTATATGATCAGTGGCATTTTTCAGAAAAAAAATACATTCACTTGGCCAAATAGAAGTTTTAATCTTTGCACAAAACAAGAAGGTAGGTATACCGCGCTTGATGGCTGATTCAGTGGCTTTATTATTTCATGAAGGACACATGGTCCACGGCCATTCTACTTCATCATTCTGTGTGTGGCTTTTGTTTTCATGCTTATCTCACTGAGGTTGCAAAAGGGCTGAAAATGATTGCTTTGCCTCCAACATTGTATCAGTCTTTCAAAAAGAAATAAGAGAGGCAAAGGACAAAAGGTATGGACCATATGAGCCTAAGCTCTGTATAAGTTTTACCAAATGATTTCTGGTTACATTTCATTGACTAGAACTCATTGCCATTACCACAAATTACCATTGCCAATCAGGGCCACCCACAAAGGAGGATGGTGTTTTATTTGTTTTGTTTTGTTTTAATTTGATTTCAGATGTAAACATTATTACTCTGAATGAAAATCAGGGGTCTGTTGGTGTCAACAAAAGAGAAGACGGATAGTGAGCCATTGTCCCACAGTTTCTACTTCAAAGAATTCAAAACAAAATAGTGACTATTTGTATTGTGTCAACTCAGCTAAGCAGGAGCTCTGTTTCATAGAATCTCCTTACTTTTGGGGGTCTGGATTAGGGTGGGCCATGACAGAATTTTGAGCCAAGTTTGAAGGCAAAAATAAAGCTTCAGCCATATTTTTATTTTATTTTATTTTAAGTTCTGGGATACATGTGCTGAACGTGCAGGTTTGTTACATAGGTATACATGTCCATGGTGGTTTGCTGCACCTATCAATCTGTCATCTAGCTTTTAAGCCCCATATGCATTAGATATTTGTCCTAATGCTCCCCCTCCCCTTGCCCTCTACCCCTCACAGGCCCCAGTATGTCATCACTATTCCCCTCCCTGTGTCCATGTGTTCTCATTGTTCAACTCCTACTTACGAGTGAGAACAAGTGGTGTTCGGTTTTCTGTTCCTGTGTTAGTTTGCTGAGGATGATGGTTTCCAGCTTCATTCATGTCCCTGCAAAGGACATGAACTCATTCTTTTTTATGGCTGCATAGTATTCCACGGTGTGTATGTGCCACATTTTCTTTTTCCAGTCTATCAATGATAAGCATTTGGGTTGGTTCCAAGTCTTTGCTATTGTACATAGTGCTGCAATAAACATACGTGTGCATGTGTCATTATAGTAGAATGATTTATAATCCTTTGGGGATATACCCAGTAATGGGATTGCTGGTTGGGGCAGTGTCAGTTGTCACTGGTTTGCTTGCTTCCCTTGTTACCATGGAGCAATAGCTGGGCCCACAGATCCTCCTTCCTTTCTGCCCTGCTGAATTGAGTCCCAGCACGAGACACAGAAGCAACAGTATGCGTAAACTGTATGGCCAGTTTTCCCAATTACCTAACATCACATTTCAATGACAAACACTATATTCTGTGTTATTTCTAGTAGTTCATTTTATAATGAAGAAACTAACAATGACAAATGAATTCCTGATGTTGAAGCAGATTGAATGTTTCTTACTAAAATTAAAAAAATGTAGGCTGGGTGTGGTGGCTTACGCCTGTAATGCCAGCACTTTGGGAGGCCGAGGCGGGCAGATCACAAGGTCAGGAGTTCAAGACCAGCCTGACCAACATGGTGAAACCCCATCTTTATTAAAAAATATAAAAATTAGCTGGATATGGTGGCATGCACCTGTAATCCCAGCTACTCAGGAGGCTGATGCAGGAGAATCACTTGAACTCAGGAGTTGGAGGTTGCAGTGAGCTGAGATTGTGCCACTGCACTCCAGCCTGGGCAACAGAGCAGGACTCTGTCAAAAAAAAAATCTATCTATATCTATATCTATATCTATATCTTCTGATAATTAGTCAGCATGGAAAAGAACAAAGAGCATAGTTTGTGCAGTCAGGGAATTGTTGGTTTATATCCCAAATCTGCAACATTGTAAAAGTTTGACCTTGTGCAATGCATCTTCTTGAAGACCTGATTTTCTTATTTGTATGGCAAAGCTAATTGTACACATACCTTTCAGAGTTCTTGTGACATTTACTAATAATACATATAAAAGGCCCAGCATTCTATTTAGTACAAAATAGATGTTCCAATAAGTGATGGCTGTGAATGCAGGGCACTTTCCATTACACCAGGAGAAAATAAATAAAAATATATTTTTAACGTTGTGACAGAAAGAGCAATATTCCATAAATGTAGGAAACAAACAATTAATTGTATTAGATGATAAGGGCATGATAAAAGTAGAACATTACCTAAAGATTAATAATTTAAGAAAGAAAATTTCTCTTTCTCTCTTTCTCTCTCCGTTCTCCCTTACCCATCTACTTACAACTACCACTATTATAACTATCCCAGTGTGGGAGTTTAACAACTATATTGCAGCTTTTCATTTAAGGCCATTTAATTGCCTTAAAGGTGTTTTTAAAAATCTTTAAAATCAATCAATAAACAGACAAATATCTTAATGAAAAAATAAGCAAATAAACTAAATGAAAAAACTCTCAGAAAAACAGTAATACTAGAATTACATATTAAAATATTTTCATTCTGGGCAGGAAATATAAAAGATGAGCCTGGAACACCTTGTAGTGCCAGCAAATAAAAACAAATGCTCAGAAGTAAGGAAGGAAGGAAGGAAGGAAGGAAGGAAAGAAAGAAGGAAGGGAGTTATGGAGGGAAGGAGGGAGGGACAGAGGGAGGGAGGAAAAAAGGAAGGAAGGAAGAAGGAAGGGAGTTAGGGAAGGAAGGAGGGAAGGAGGGAGGGAGGGAGGAAGGCAGGGAGGGAAGGACAGAGGAAGGAAGGAAGGAAGGAAGGAAGGAAGGGAGGGAGGGAGGAAGTTAGCTGTGGTCATATTAACATGGCATAAGAGCCAACTGAAAGAGCTCCCAATAGCCAAAGTTGAAACAATTTGAGCAAAATATTAAATAAAATAGAATTAAATAATACAAAGTATAGAATAAATATCCATGAGGCCATACTGATATAAATATATAAATGAATGAATAAATAAATAAATGTATAGCAGACAAATCCCTCTTTCAAAAGAACTCCAAATAATTTACGTAGATACCTAGTTCTCAGGTAGATGAAGGGTAACTTCTCTCTCCCTAAGTGTGGGGCTATTCATAGTGAATTCGTCCCAATGAGTACAGTACGGAAATGGAGAAAAACAGAGTAACTTCATAGCGCAGAAAATGACTAACATTACCTCTCCCAGGCGAACATGGTTAACACCAGCATTTATAAGTCATGTTGACAGCATGTGCCCTGGATATACTCTGATGAAAACACTTCACCTCTCTTGTTGTGCACATAATCTCAATATAATAAGAAAAATACCAGGCAAATCCCAAAGAAGAGATATTCTGCAAATATCTGACGAATATGCCTCAAAAGTGTCAGGGTCATCAAAAACAACAAAAGTCTGAGAAACTCTTAAGATGAGGAGGATACTAAGGAGACATGACTACGGAGAGTAATATGGTGTCCTGGACAGAAAATGGGCCCTAGGTAAAAACTAAGAACATCTGAAAAAAGCATGGACTTCAGTTAATAATAATGTATCAATGGTGGTTCATTAGTTTTAACAACTGTACCATACTAATGTCAGATGTTAATAATAGGAGACATAGATGTCTGGGAATTCTCTATTTTCAAATTTTTTCTGTAAATCTAAAATTGTTCTAAAATAAAAAGCATGTTTTTAAAAGATACTCATTCTCATTGTGCTAAGTAAATAGTTTTTTTAAAGTTATAATTTTTCCCATATTATACTGACAAAAGGTTTTTAAAGGTACAGAAACTTAGTGTTAACAGAAAATGGATACTTAGTATAAACTCACACAATTTTTCTAGAGAGCATTTTGCATTAATAGTTCAATGAGGCATACACATTGATTCAGACATCTCATTTCCAAGATTTATTCCTGTGATGCTTAACACACAAGTAAGAAAATACATAAGACTGTTTCTTGCAGTTAAAGGTTTATCAATTTGATAGTCATTAAATGAGGAATAGTCCATCCATATATCCAATATTGTATAGCCATTAAAATTATGCATTTGGAAATATTATATCTATATCACAGTTTTTATGAAAATTATAATGTGATTCTACTTGTGTAAATACATGCACACACACACAGGCATCTACATATATAGAGAGGGTAGTTAGTGGAAAAATACTAGGGGTCGACAGTGGAAAAAAGTAGAAATTTAGATTATTATTATGTTTTTCCTTTTAGTTAATTTTATGAAATATTACAAACCTAATTTTAATGCTATAGTTTTTGTTTTTTAATTTTTAGATTCTTAAGGAATATCTTATCCTGGTGAATCAGTCAGTAATCATGAACTTCCTTTTGCCTCTCAAGTTTAATGCCCAGAATTAAAGGCTCCTAGATCCAGCCCCACACTCAGAATGCAGCTTTTTAGATTTTTTTTTTGAGATGGAGTCTCATTCTGTTGCCCAGGTTGGAGTGCAGTTGTGCAGTCTCGGCTCGCTGCAACCTCTGCTTCCCCAGTTCAAGCGATTCTCCTGCCTCAGCCTCCCAAGTAGCTGGGATTACAGGTGCCCACCACCACACCTAGCTA